>NC_072396.2:54840606-55143636 GCF_028885625.2 Pongo pygmaeus | reverse complement strand
AAACATTTATACTATAAACTCTGAAGCAACTACTAAGATAATAAAACAATGAGGTATAGCTAATAAATCAAGGAAGAACAAACAATGGAATCATTTAAAAAAAACAGTAATCCAAAAGGCAGAAAAAGGGAGAAAAGGGAACAAAGCATACATGGAACAAATACAAAACAAATAGCAAGATGATAGACTCAAACCTAGCCATACTGATAATAACATTAAATGTAAATGGATCCAAACATCAATTAAAAGGCAGAGACTGTCAAATTGGATAAAAAAGCAAGAACCAATTATATGCTGCCTATGATAAATGCACTTTAAACATAAACACACAAATACATAAAAAGTAAAAGGAAGAAAAAGATATGCCATAGTTAAACTAGCCAAAAAAAACTGCAGCAGCTATATTTATATTAGACAAAATGCATTTCAGAACAAAGAATATAAGGAAGTTCATTTCAGAATGATAGTGGGGTCAGTTAATGAAGAGGACATGACAATCCTAAAGGTCTATGCACCTAGCATGAAAGGTTCAAAATCAATTAAATAAAAACTGATACAACTACAAAAAATAACAGACAAACCCACAATTATTGTTGGGGACTTCAATAGTCCTCTCTTAATAACTGATAGAACAAGTAGGCATAAAGTCAGCCTGGATATAGTAGACATGAAAAACACTATCAACCAACTTAACTTGGTTGACATTTATAGAAGACTACTCAACAGCAAAATTTATTCTTCTCAAGTGCACATGAAACATATTACCAATACAGACCATATTCTGGGCCATGAAACAAGTTTTGATATGTTTTAACATATTCAAGTCATATAAAGTACATTCCCTTACCGTAATGTAATTAAATTAGAAGTCAATAGCAGAAAGATCTCTGGAAAATGTCCAAATATGTGGAAGTTAAATAACACAGTTCTAAGTAACACAAAAATCATAAACTTTTTGGATAATAAGCAAAAGGAAACAATAAAGATAAAGCAGAAACCAATGAATTAGAAAACAGAAAATAGAGAAAATCAATTAAACCAAAATGTGATTCTTTGAGATGATCAATACAATTGATAAATCTTTAGCCAGATGATCAAGGGGAAAAAGGCACAAACTATTAATATCAGGAATGACAAAAGTGGTATCACATTGTGTTAGTCTTCCAACTTTGTTCCTTTTTCAGAGTTGTTTTGACTACATTCTAACTACTTTGCATTTTCTTATCAATTTTAGAATCGTTTTAACAATTTATACAAAATGATAAGAGGATATTAACAACTTTACAAAAATTAATTTGATAAACTACATGAAATGAAGAACTTTCTTTAAAATACTAATTACCAATCCTCACACAAGAAGAAATATAACCTGAATAGCCCTCTATATATTTTAAAAATTGAAATTGTAGTCTTAAACCTTCCCACAAATAAAACTTACTGGTAAACTCTAAAATTTAAGAAATGATACCAATTGTACACAGACTCTTCCAAAAACAGGAAACACTTCCCAACCCATTCTATGAGGTCAGCATTACCCTGATACCAAAGATAAAGACATTAAACCAAAGAAAACTTCAGACCAATATCCTTATGTAGATGCAAAAATTCTAAGCAAAAATTTATCAAATTACATCTGCAGTAGGCTGAATAATGCCTCCCATCCTCAAAGATCTACAGATCCTAATCTCCAAAACTTTTGAATATGTTACTTTACATGGTTAAAGGAACTTTCCAGATGTGATTAACTTAAACATATTGAGATGTGGAGATTATCCTAGATGATCCCAACGCATGCAAAGTAATCACAAGAGTCCTTTTAAGTGAGAGGCAGGAAGATCAGAGTCAGAGAAGATATAAGGATTGGAAGAGAGGTTCAGAAAAGAGAAAAAATACTACATTGTTGGCCAGGCGTCGTGGCTCACACCTATAATCTCAGCACTTTGGGAAGCCCAGGCAGATGGATCATGAGGTCAGGAGTTCGAGACCAGCCTGGCCAACATGGTGAAACCCCGTCTCTACTAAAAATACAAAAAATTAGCCGGGCATGGTGGCGCATGCCTCTAATCTCAGCTACTTGGGAGGTTGAGGCAGGAGAATCGCTTGAACCCGGGAGGCAGAGGTTGCAGTGAGCAGAGATCGGGCCCCTGCACTCCAGCCTGGGTGACAGTGTGAGACTCCGTCTCAAAAAAAAAAAGAAGATACTACATAGTTATTTTGAAGATGAGGAAAGAAGCCATTATTCTAGGAATCTAAGCAGCCTCTGGAAGCTGAAAAAGGCAAGGAAATGGATTCTCCCCTAGAGTCTCTGGAGAGAGTGTAACCCTGACAACACCAGTTTTGGCCCAGTGAAACTCATTTGGGACCTCTCACCTCTAGAAGTGTAAGATGATAGATTTGTGTTGTTTTAAGCCACAAAGTCTGTGCTAATTTTTTACAGCAGCAATAGAAACTAATATAACTTCCCAACAATATATTAAAAGAATAGGCTGGGTGCAATGGCTCATGCCTGTAATCCCAGCACTTTGGGAGCCCAAGGCAGGTGGATCACAAGGTCAGGAGTTCGAGACCAGCCTGGCCAATATGGTGAAACCCTGTCTCCACTAAAAATACAAAAATTAGCCGGGTGTGGTGGCACGCACCTGTAGTCCCAGCTACTCAGGAGGCTGAGGCAGGAGAATCACTTGAACCCGGGAGGCAGAGGTTGCAGGGAGCCAAGATCATGCCACTGCACTCCAGCCTGGGTGACAGAGTGAGACTCTGTCTCACAAAAAAAAAAAAAAAAAAAAAAAAAAAAAAGAATAATACATCATGACAAAGTGGGGTTTATCACAGGAATGCAGGATTGGTTTATCATAAGAAAATAAATCAATATAATTTATTAAAACTACATTAAAAACAAACCACAAAAGAAAAACCATGTAATCATTTCAATAGATGCATAAAAACATTCAAGAAAATCTAACATCCATTCCTAAAACAAACCCTTAGCACCTCATACTAGTAAAGGGCAATACAAAAATCTAACATATTTAATGGTTAAAGGCAGAAAGAATACTTTCCCCCAAAGTCAAAAACAAGACAGGGATGCCTGTGCTCACCATTCTTTTTTTTTTTTTGAGATGGAGTTTCGTTCTTGTTGCCCAGGCTAGAGTGCAATGGTGCGATCTCGGCTCACTGCAACCTCTGCCTCCTGGGTTCAAGTGATTCTCCTGCCTCAGCATCTTGAGTTGCCAGGATTACAGGCATGCGCCACCACGCCCAGCTAATTTTGTATTTTTAGTAGAGACGGGGTTTCTCCATGTTGGTCAGACTGGCCTCAAACTCCCAACCTCAGGTGATCAGCCCACCTCAGCCTCCCAAAGTGCTGGGATTACAGGCGTGAGCCACCGCACCCGGCCACCACTCTTACTCAGTGTAGTACTGGAAGTCCCAGCGACTACAAAAAGACAAAAAAAAAATGCAGACATAAATATTAGACATGAAGAAATAAAACCATGTTTATTCACAGAAGATATGATTGTCTATGTAGAAAGTCTGGTTAAATCTGCAAAAAAAGCTACTAGAACTAAGTGACTTTAGCAAAGTTTTAGCACATACTGCTAGAAAAACTGGGTAACCGTATTTTTTTTAAAAGCATAGATTCATACCTTGTACCATATACAAAAATTGACTCAAAATGGATCATAGACCTAAATGTAAAACCTAAAACATAAAACTTTTAGGAGGAAACATGGGAGAAAACCTTTGTCATCTCATGTTAAGCAAAGACTCCTCTGATGTAACACAAAAAGCATGATCCATAGAAGAACAAATTGATAAATTTAACAGCCATAGTGGCACATGCCTGTGGTCCCAGCTACTCAAGAGGCGGAGGTGGGAGGTTCACCTGAGCCCAGGAGGTCGAGGCTACAGTGAGCTATGATCACACCACTGCACCCCAGCTTGGGTGACAGAGTGAGATCCTGTCTCTAAAACAGGGAAGAGATCTCCATACCCATCTTCATAACAGCATTTTTCACAATAGCCAAAAGGTGGAAGCAATGCACATGTCCATCAGTGGATGAATGGATAAATAAAATGTGGTATATATATACAATAGAATAATACTCAGCATTAAAAAGAAAAGAAATTCTGACACAGGCTACAACATAGATTAAGCTTGAATACATTATGCAAAGTGAAACAAGCCAGTCACAAAAAGATAAATATTATATGACCATCAGAGTATTCAAATTCAGAGACAGAAAGTAGCATGGCAGTCGCCAGAGGTTGTGGGCAGAAGGGGTTGGGAGGTTATTGTTTAATAAGTACAGTTTTGGTTATGCACAATATAAATCATTCTGCCATAAAGACACATGCACACATATGTTCACTGCAGCACTATTCACAATACCAAAGACATGGAATCGACCTAAATGTCTATCAACGACAGACTGGATAAAGAAAATGCGGTACATATGTGTGGGGATTATGGAAACTACAATTCCAGATTTAGGTGTGGACACAGCCAAACCATATCAGATGGTAACGTTTATGTTCTGTGTATTTTATCATAATTTTTAAAAATAAAAACAAATGTGTCAATAAAGCTTTCCCATAATGAAAAAAAAGACACTGTTTACAGAATGAGAAGACAAGATACTGGCCAGGCACAGTGGCTCCTGCCTGTAATCCCAGAACTTTGGGAGGCTAAGACGGGTGTATCACTTGAGGTCAGGAGTTCAAGACCAGCCTTGCCAACATGGTGAAACCTTGTCTCTAGTAAAAATATAAAAATTAGCCAAGCATGGTGGCGTGCACCTGTAATTCCAGCTACTCAGGAGGCTGAGACATGAGAATTGCTTGAACCCAGGAGGCGGAGGTTGCAGTGAGCCGAGATTGCACCACTGCACTCCAACCTGGGTGAGGACTCTGTTTCAAAAAAAAAAAAAACACCCTTGTATCCAGCATATAATCCTCAAAACTCAAAAACAATAAAACAATCCAAAATATGCAAGAGATGTGAACACCTTGCCAAAGAAGATATGTAGATAGCAAATAAGCATATAAAATATGCTCAAATCATTAGAGGATGCAAATAAAAACGATGAGATACCACCACATACCTAATGTCAAAAAACCTGGCCGGGCATGGTGGCTCACACCTGTAATCCTAGCACTTTGGGAGACCTAGATGGGAGGATCACTTGAGGCCAGCAGTTCAAGACCATCCTGGTCAACACAGTGAGACCCCATCTCTATTTAAATGTATTAAAAAATTTAAAACTTAAAAAAATAAACTGACACCCCCAAGTACTAGAGAGGATGTGGAACTGAAACTTTCATACTGATGGGAATGTGAAATGGTAGAGCCACTTTGAAAAACAGTTTAGAAGTTTCTTAAAATGTCAAACATATGCTTACCATATATCCCAGCAATCCAACTCTAGGTATTTACTATAGATAAATGAAAACACAAAATGTTGCATACAAATGTTTATAGCAGCTTTACTTGTAATTGTCCAAAACTGCAAAGATCCTAAACATCCTTCAACTAGGGAATAAACAGTAGTAAATCCACACAATGGAGTGACTCAGAAATAAGAACTATTAATATACTGAGGAATATGGATGAATCTCAAATGTATTACTCATAGCAAAAGAAGTCGCTCTCAAAATGCTACATACCATATAATTTCATGTATATAACATTCTTCAAGACGAAAATATATGGCCGGACACGGCGGTTCATGCCTATAATCCCAGCACTTTGGGAGGCCGAGGTGGGTGGATCATTTGAGGTCAGAAGTTCAAGACCGGCCTGGCCAGTGTGGTGAAACCCCGCCTCTACTAAAAATACAAAAATTAGCCCAGCATGGTGGCAAGCACCTGTAGTCCCTGCTACTCGGGAGGCTAAGGCAGGAGAATCGCTTGAACCCGGGAGGTAGAGGTTGCAGTGAGCCAAGATCACGCCACTGCACTCCAGCCTCAGTGAAAGAGACTCTGTCTCAAAAAAAAAAAAAAAAAAAAAAAGACAAAAATATAAGAACAAAGAAAAAGGCCAGGCGCGATGGCTCACTCTTGTAATCCCAGCACTTTGGGAGGCTGAGGCAGGAGGATCATGAGGTCAGGAGTTCGAGACCAGCCTGGCCAACACAGTGAAACCCCATCTCTACTAAAAATACAAAAATTAGCTGGGCGTGGTGGCGGGCGCCTGTAATCCCAGCTACTCGGGAGGCTGAGGCAGGAGAACCGCTTGAACCCTAGAGGCGGAGGTTGCAGTGAACCGAGATCACGCCACTGCACCACTCCAGCCTGGAAAACAGAGCTAGACTCCGTCTCAAAAAAAAAAAAAGAACGAAGAAAAAAACCAGTGACTGCCAGGGTTTGGGTGTAGGGGACTGGTTTTGACTACAAAGTAGCAGGAATGAATTTGGTAGGGAGAGGCTAAGAGGACTTTTCTGTACCTTGGTTGCATTGGTGGTTACACAACTCTACACATTTATCAGAGCTTTATAGAACTGTACACCAGAGTGAATTTTACTGTAATGTAAATGTTTATAATTTTTAAAACCTGAAGGCATAAAATAAGCCTACTCATTGTATGATTCTATTGATATGACAGTCATGCTAAAGCAAAACTATAGGGGCAGAAAACAAATCAGTGGTTAGCAGAATCTGAGGGTTGGGGGTAGGAGTTGACTACAAAAGGGCCTGGAGAGTTTTAGGGGGGTGATGCAACTATATTTCGATTGTGGTAGTGGTTCACTCCTGTATATGTTTGTACAAACTCACATAACTAAAACTATAAAGAGTAAACTTTACTATATGTAAATTATACCCTAATTGTTTTGAAAAATGAAGGTAAAAAGTTAAGAAAATACTTTTTTAAAAAAAACCTTTGAGATATGCTGTAGGTAGAGAAACTGCACTCCCAACGTCTTTTTTGTTTTCCTCTTTTTTTTTTTTTCCCTGAGACAGTCTCACTCTGTTGCTCATGTTGGAGTGCAGTGGCACAATCTCGGCTCAATGCAGCATCGACCTCCTGGGCTCAAGAGATCCTCCTGCCTCAGCCCCATAGGTAGCTGGGACTATAGGCATGAGACACCATGCCCAGCTAATCTTTGTATTTTTTTTGGTAGAGATGAGGTTTCGCCATATTGTTTAGGCTGGTCTTGAACTCCTGACCTCAAGTGATCTGCCTGCCTTGGCCTCCCAAAATGCTGGGATTACAGGTGACAGCCTGCAGTCCCAAATTCTTACCGACATGACTACTTTAGTTCTGATTGATTTTGGCCAAATTATGCTCCCATGCTGTTTCTTACTCATTTAGATACTTCCATTTCTAATATTTACCTCCCAGCACTTCTCCATTACCGATGGGGCCACCTCCTGATAAACCTGTAATTTGCAAATTACAATGGGTTTACCAGGAAGTAGCCCCATCATAAGTAAAGGTGCATTCTGAATGTATACTGCTTTTCCACCAAAAATCCCACATCAAACCACCAAAAGTCGGGGACTGTCTGTATTTTAAATGCTAAATTATGAAACGCTGTATGGTTGCAAAATAGACTTAGCTGTCCTGGTATGCAATTTTTCATTATAACACTATCACATACCAGGAGAGTTCAATGAGATAGTGTGAAATAAGTTGTGGCCTATTCAACAGCACTGAGTGTAGTTTTAGCAAGACACTAAAAACTAGTAGCTTAAAAAACTAAAGAGTTTTTTAAACCAAAAAAGAAAAAATGCGTTTAAAGGACTTGATAATAGAGACTGGCACAAAGTAGGGGCTTAATCAATCTTCCTTTGTTAAGGAGGCAGTACAATATAGAGGAAAGGGCCTGCATAGGGTTTTAATCATGCTTGGGTTCCAATCCTAGCACCACCACTTAATATGCCCACTTGGGTCTGGCCATCCTGTCAACTTTTTTTTTTTTTTTTTTTCAAGACGAAGTCTCACTCTGTCCCCCAGGCTGGAGTGCAGTGGTGTGATGTCAACTCACTGCAACCTCCGCCTCCTGGGATCAAGTGATTCTCCTGCCTCAGCCTCCTGCATAACTGGAATTACAGGTGTGAGCCACCATGCTCGGCCAACATTCTGAGATTACTTCTTTTTTTCATTTGGGGAGACAAATCCCTTACTAGCAGAGCTGCATTGAGGGTTAAAGGTGGTAATGGATCTCCAGGGCTTGGTGCAGTTTGTACTCAACAAGTACGTAATTCTCTCCTTTGGTTGCCCTTGAATACAAGAGTGGTCTTGTACTTCCCTGCCTGAACAGCCCGCAGCCAATGGCACTCCAGTCCTTGTCACATGGTTCCACTCTTAGGATGTAAATTAGGAGGTACCAGCTTGAGAGGCAGAAGCAAAGGCAAGGTTAAGATGCAGCTGTGGGGCCGGGGCACAGTGGCTCACGCCTATAATCCCAGCACGTTGGGAGGCCGAAGCGAGTGGATCACTTGAGGTCAAGAGTTCGAGACCAGCCTGGCCAACATGGTGAAACATCATCTCTACTAAAAATACAAAAATTAGCCGGGCGTGGTGGCGGGTGCCTGTAATCCCAGCTACTTGGGAGGCTAAGGCAGGAGGATCACTTGAACCCGAGGCAGAGGTTGCAGTGAGCCAAGATCACGCCATCGCACTCCAGCCTGGGCAACAGAGCAAAATAAATAAATAAAGGTGCAGCTGTGGGTCGAAGGATGGTGTGGAAGTTTGGGGTAGATGTCCAAGACTGCAGTAATGCTATGCCCACCCACTTCAAATGTGTCAACTCAAGTAAATTGCTGGGAAGTGAAGTTGTGGGCAAAACCCCCAAAATACCCTGGCAAAGAAAGAAGATTGTGTTTCAGTTGCAATCATCTACCCTAATCCCTTTCTGAGGGCCTCTGGCACTGCTTGGGCTCACTGCCCTTGTCTGATGGGGTAGGATCTCCCAGAGGAGATAGCTAATTATACTTTAATGAGATGACTTACAGACACTGGAAAAGGAGTTGGCTGGTATACTCCCATATATAGCAGCTCTCTCGAGGATACAGTCTGTGAATAAATGGTACCAGAACCCTCTTGAGCCATGGAATTCAAATGTTGGTGCAATAGGAGACATGGTCACACCACAAGGGCAGGGTCCAGCCAGAGTACTTCAGTTAAAGAGATTCCACCAATTCACAATCTGCCCAGAAATGCCCCCAAGACGGGGCTTCCCCCTAAAGCCTCCCTAACAGGTGCTTTGTTTTCTCTTCACGCAAACAGGGTAGTGCCTACCATACTTCAGCACAAGCCAGGCTTGTTTGTTCTCTTCTTCCCTCTACCCTATCCCTAGAACCTTCCAGAGACACAGAAGGCTCAGTACTTTCTACTTTCTCTCACTGCCACCCAGGTGAAGACCTATGGACTTGGAAGATGCATGGCCCAAAGCCCACTGCAGGCATGCCTTGCCACTGAAATCTCCTGTGGGGTGGTAAAGAAACCATCACCCTCCCACAGGGACCCCCAGGTCTACCAGCAACCTAACTTCTAGTGGCATATTCACCTGTCTAAGAGAGTTTCGTAGGCAGAGTTTTGTAGGTCAGCCCTCAACAGGTGTTAGCACCTGAGCTCTGCTGATACTTCTTTTATTTCTCTTGTAAAACAGAGTAGGGATTAAATAGAGGGTATCGGATTTGGCAGCTGCAGCCCCTTGGGACTTTTTTTTTTTTTTGAGACAGAGTTTCGTGTTGTCGCCCAGGCTAGAGTGCAATGGTGCCGTCTGGGCTCACTGCAACCTCTGCCTCCCAGGTTCAGGCGATTCTCCTGCCTCAGTCTCCCAGGTTCAGGCGATTCTCCTGCCTCAGCCTCCCAAGTAGCTGGGATTACAGGCACCTGCCACTAAACCCGGCTAATTTTTTTTGTATTTTTAGTAGAGACGGGGTTTCACCATGTTGGCCAGGCTGGTCTCGAACTCCTGACCTCAGGTGATCTGCCCACCTCGGCCTCCAAAAGTGCTGGGATTACAGGCGTGAGCCACAGCACCTAGCCAGGACTGTTTTTACTGCAGGAGGGGGAGAAGACACATAGTGGGGAAAGCGTTCTTTCAATATGCAGATGCTTCAGGGAGAACCAAACTATTTCACTGGTATTCCCCCGTACCACCGGAACTGGTGCTTGGAGCGGAAGGGAAGTGAGATCAGTCGATTAGTCACCAACACCATCATCAGCATTGCCAGAGAGGTCGAGAGCAGACATCATGGAATCAGATAGCTTGCTGGCGATTTTATCTGCAAATGGAGAAATACAGGCAATCTTTTGGTGGCTGGCTTGCCACCAGGAGGCCTGCTGACGCTGGCCTACATCTACCTTGGTCTACACCAAGCTCCTGAACTGGCTCACTTACCCCCAAACACCACCACAAAACTGGTGAGTGCTGGAAGCCACTGCTCAGCTTCACAGGTAAACAATCCATTTTTCTATCTGTGAAATGATCATCCCAACACAGCTTCTATCTCAGGGTTTCAGACTCACTGGGCTCCAAGTATTTTTGTCCAAATACCAAAGCAATAATTTTCTTTAAGTGTGTCAAACTTAGTGCTCTACCATTACCCTCAAAACAAAGCTCTCACAGCAAAGGGCAACATGGCCGTATGTTCACCATAAGCCTGAACGTTCACCACGCACACCTCCCATCCCCCAGACACACCCTGTTGTTCCTCAGGATGCCCCCCAGACTTCACCTCCTCCAGGAGGCCTTCTCTGATCACCCCTATCCAACCACCATCCCCAGGCTGGGTTAGGTTCCCTCACTGTGCTTGCTGGGTCTTCAATGTGATTACTATGTGCTCATGCTGCCAAGGTCTGTTTTCTTGTCTCCTCCTCACTCCCTAATAAGACTGGGAGTTCAAAGGCAATTCATATGAATTCCCAGGACTCAGTGTGGAGCCAGGCCAAGAGTGAATGTCTGACTGTGTATGTTTGGTTACAGAACACAATCTAGTTCAAAGAATAGGGCCGATGGGGTCAATCAACCCAAAGTCTATATTTTGGCTCCATCAACTACAAGTTGTCTTACCTTCAGTGCGTCACTTAATGTCTCTGGACCTCAGTTTTCTCACTTATCAAATAAGGGTAAGACTTTTGCAATGAGTTAGCAAAAATAAGTACAGCATGGAAACCCAAATGGGCCAGCTACACAATGTACCACCATTAAAACGAGGGGAAGAAGTTCTTTTGTGTATTAACATAGACATATTCCTAAGATATAGTGAGTGGAAAAATGATAGGGCAAAACCATGTGTCCAGTAGATTGGCATTTGTGTGGAAAAAGAGAATAAAGAATATATAGATATTTGCTTGTGTGTCTCAGGAAAGACACAATAAACTAACTGGCTGACGAGGGGGTGATCTGGATGACTAGCGGGTGGGAGAGATTTTACTGTATATCCTCTTGTACCTGTAGGATTTTGAGTATATTGCCTATTGATATATAGCCTGCAAGATACCTAACACATAGAGAGTACCTGATAAATAAATGGTCGTTATTTGATACATAGACTAGGCAGGCCAGTGGTTCTCCCAGTGTGATCCCCAGAGAAATAGCATCAGCTGGGAACCTGTTAGAAATACAAATTCTAACAGGCCCCACAGAAGACCTACTCAATTAGAAACTATGAGGGAGGGGCCCAGAAATCTGTGTTTTAACAAACCCTCCAGGGAATCCTGATGCGAGCTGAAGTTTGAGAACCACTGTGCTAGTAGTTGAGCCTCCTAGCTCATCCCTGCCCCCAACCCTAGACTGGAGCTGGACATAGAGAGATACTCATTCAGGAGCCCCAATCAAGATCCCAGGTGGGGCCACGTGCAGTGGCTCACGTCTGTAATCCTAGCACTTTGGAAGGCCGAGGCAAGTGGATCACCTGAGGTCAGGAGTTCGAGACCAGCCTGGCCAACATGGCGAAACATCGTCTCTACTAAAAATACAAAAATGAGCCGGACATGGTGGCAGGTGCCTGTAATCCCAGCTACTCAGGAAGCTGAGGCAGGAGAATCGCTTGAACCCAGGGGGCGGAGACTGCAGTGAGCCAGAAAAAAAAAAAAACAAAAAAAGATCCCATGTGGGCCCTTTCTAGAGCACAGGGTTCGTCAGGGGTTCCCACCTGCACGTTTCTGCATCTTCTTCTTATTTTTCAGGGCAGATGCCAGAGCCTGGCCCTGTTGCAGGGGGTCCGTCTCCATGATCCTCTGCAGCACTGGGCGGCGGTCCACTGAGCAGACATCCACCATATTGTTGCTCTTAGGGCGGTGGTCCACATTGCGTTTAGCCCACCCCATCTGATGATGGTTCGGATTGGTGCAATACCCAGTGAGATCTCCAATCTAGGGAGAGACAGAAAACATAACGATGAGGTCTTAACCCCCAGAGAACCTCCAAAGACTTCTGCAGAAAAGGTAGGGACACAGGCTTGGGTAAGAACAGGAGCCTGGAGCCATGTGGAACTAGGCTCCAATTCTGGCCCCACCACACTCCAGCAGGTGCTTAGTTAACCCTTAGCCTCAGTTTCCTATCTGTCAAATGGGGGGTGGATAAGGGGCAGTTTGCATGGCTTTTACAAGAATAAAATGAAAAGGTAGGTCGGGCACGGTGGCTCATGCCTATAATCCCAGCACTTTGGGAGGCTGAGACAGGCGGATCACAAAGTCAAGAGATCGAGACCATCCTTGCCAACATGATGAAACCCCGTCTCTACTAAAAATACAAAAATTAGCTGGGCATGGTGGCACACGCCTGTAGTCCCAGCTACTCAGGAGGCTGCGGCAAGAGAATCGCTTGAACCTCGGAGGCGGCGGTTGCAGAGAGCCGAGATCGCACCACTGCACTCCAGCCTGGTAACAGAAACTGTCTCAAAAAAAAAAAAATTTCTGGCGGATGCAGTGGTTCACTAGGATTAGGTCTGTAATCCTAGCACTTTGGGAGGCCAAGGCAGGAGGATCACTTGACCCCAGGAGTTTGAGACCAGCCTAAGCATCAAAATGAGACCTTCGTCTCTACAAACAATTCTGTTAAAAATTAGCTGGGAGGCTGGGCGCAGTGGCTCACTCCTGTAATCCTAGAACTTTGGGAGGCTGAGGCGGGCAGATCACTTGAGGTCAGGAGTTCGAGACCAGCCTGGCCAATATGGTGAAACCCTTTCTCTACTGAAAATACAAAAATTAGCCAGGCATGGTGGGGGGTGCCTATAATCCCAGCTACTTGGGAGGCTGAGGCAGGAGAATCACTTGAACCCAGGAGGAGCAGGTTGCAGTGAGCCAAGACTGCACCACTGCACTCCGGCCTGGGCAACAGAGCAAGACCCTGTCTCAAAAAATAAAAATAAAAATAAAATTAGCTGTGCATGGTGGCTTGCATCTGTAATCCCAGGCACTTGGGAGGCTGAGGTGGGGGGATTGCTTAAGCCCAGAGTTCAAGGCTGCAGTGAGCCAAGATCACACCACTGCACTCCAGCCTGGGTGCCAGAGCAAGACCCTGTCTTAAAAAAAAAATTTTTTTTTGACATCTACTTTGTGTCCAGCTCTGTGTGGGGCAATGCTGGGGACAGAGAAATGAGTGACTCCATTCCATCTTTTTTATTTTTTATTTTTTTGTGAGACAGAGTTTCACTCTGTCACCCAGGCTGGAGTGCAGTGGCATGATCTTGGCTCACTGTAGCCTATGCCTCCTAGGTTCAAGCAATCCTCCTGCCTCAGCCTCCCGAGTAGCTGGGATTATAGGTGTGCATCACCACACCTGGCTAATTTTTTTTATTTTTAGTAGAGACGGGGTTTCACCATGTTGGCCAGGCTGGCCTCGAACTCCTGACCTCAGGTGATCTACCTGCCTTGGCTTCACAAAGTGCTGGGATTACAGGCATGAGCCACCGCGTCCGGCCTCAGTTCCGTCTTCAGGAAACAACCAGGCTAAAGAAGGTACAATGATCTATACCACTAATCAGAGTATGGTAACTAACCATCAGAAACATGAAGGATGAGTGACTGAGGTTAGGGACGATAGTGGTGGTCAACATACTACTGATAGGGAGGGGTCATTCCTGACTGAACACTGAAAAAACACAGAGCACACCTGAGTACCAAAAACAGTGTCTGTCTCTGGCTGGGTGCAGTGGGTCACACCTGTAATCCAAACACTTTGGGAGGCCAAGGAGGGCAGATCACTTAGGGTCAGGAGTTCGAGACCAGCCTGGCTGACATGGCTGGGTCCTGGACCACATGCTGCTGACCCCCTTGCCCACAGAACTCCTCAGCTTTCAAGACGTGGCTTGACAGGGTTTGGCTGTGTCCCCACCCAAAATCTCATCTTGAATTGTAAACCCCATAATTCCCATAATCCCTACATGTCAAGGGAGAGACCAGATGGAAGTAATTGAATCATGGGGGTGGTTTCCCCCATGCTCTTATCATGATAGTGGGTTCTCATGAGATCTGATGGTTTTATGTGTTTGGTAGTTCCTCCTGTGTTCATTCGTCTTCCTGCCACCTTGTAAAGAAGGTGCCTGCTTCCCCTTCACCTTCTGCCATGATTGTAAGTTTCCTGAGTCCTCCTCAGCCGTACTGAACTGTGAGTCAATTAAATCTCTTTCATTTATAAAGTACCCAGTCTCGGGCAGTTCTTTATAGCAGTATGAAAACGGACTAATACATGACTCAAGCAAGACTTCCTTGACCCACAGGTAGTACAGGTTAGGGTCCTTGGATCCATGCTGTCCCAACCTCGACCCCTATCCGCACCCTATGTGTCTCCCATCACAGTGCGGATGTCTGTGTCTGAAACCCCCTAAAATATGAACTCCTCAAGGGCAGAGATGGGGGATGGACTGGCAGAAGAAGAGGCTGAAAAAACTTCTAGGAGTCATCATATCATGCCCTGCAGATCTTCAATAGCAGGCCACAGGCATATGGACTTGATCGTGTAGGTGTTGGGGAGCCATGAAATCAGTTTAAGCAGGGGAGGTGACATGATCAGACTGGGCCATTAGAAACGAGGGGACACGGCCGGGTGCAGTGGCTCACGCCTGTAATCCCAGCACTTTGGGAGGCCAAGGCAGGTGGATCACCTGAGGTCAGGAGCTCAACACCAGCCTGGCCAACATAGTGAAACTCCATCTCTACAAAAAAAAAAAAAAAAATTAGCCGGGCATGGTGGTGGGCGCCTGTAGTCCCAGCTGCTCCGGAGGCTGAGGCAGGAGAATTGCTTGAACCCAGGAGGCAGAGGTTGCAGTGAGCTGAGATCACGTCACTGCACTCCAGCCTTGGTGGCAGAGCGAGTTTCCGTCTCAAAAAAAAAAAAAGAAAAAGAAAGAAAGAAACCTTGGGACATATGTCCAAGTAAGTGAGGGCTGGAAGCTTAGTTTAGGGTTACAGGAATGGTAGGGATGAAAAGGATGAAAAGCTTGTCAAGATTTAGGAGGGAGAAGACATAGGTCTTGCTGACTGACAGAGTATAAGATCCCAGGCCAGGCATGGTGGCTCATGCCTGTAATCCTAGCACTTTGGAAGGCCGAGGCAGGCAGATCACCCGAGGTCAGGGGTTCGAGAACAGCCTGGCCAACATAGCAAAACCTTGTCTCTACTAAAAATACAAAAATTAAGCCGGGTGTCATGGCGCACGCCTGTAATTCCAGCTAACTGGGAGGCTGAGGCAGGAGAATCACGTGAACCTGGGAGGCAGAGGTTGCAGTGAACCAAGATCACGCCACTGCACTGCAGCCTGGGTGACAGAGTGAGACTCTGTCTCAAAAAAAATAAAAAAAATAAAATAAAATAAAATAAAATCCTGATACTAGTTAGGGGGAAGAAAGAGTCGTTTGCAAGTTGGACAACTGGGTGGCTAGATAGTGATACCTGTTCTATGGGCTAGAACCAGGGCTGGGAAAGCTGCCTTAGAGAGCATGCCTGCTTCCGACCTGTCATTGCTTGATAAAGGATGCACTAGGCCAGGCATCCAGAAGCCCACAGAAAGCGAGTGAACCACCCACATCTCACCACATGAAAGGCAGGTAAAAGGGACTGACCACTTCCCAGAGCCCTGGGGAATGAAGAGGGTTGCATGAACAAAGATGACAGGTACCTTATACACGGTGGTTTTATTTTCAATGGCATCTGCTATTTTCGTCATCGGAGAATGGAGCAACTTGATCTCCATTTCAAGTCGGTCCGTGTCACCCAACAGCTCATCAGATTCTCCGGTGGCCAAGCCTTTAACACAACCAACACCACTGTCAGGGCCCTGGCTCCCCTCTGTCGCCAGCCCCCTGGTCAGGCCTCAGTGAAAAGGATACATGGATGCTTCCCAGGGGAGTCAGGTGCAGGAACTTTTTCACTCCTGCTGAGAGGCCACATCACCAAGAATTAAAAGCAGTAGGGTTTTGCAGTAGGACATTCACTTGCTGGGAGCTGGACTCAGAGCTTCAGCTTCCTCATTTAGAAAATGGGAATTCCACAAGCCCTCTTCACACTGGGCTGCTGTGACACATGGCAGATGTCTGTAATGCTCTGGCCCAAGATGCTGCTCTGTAAATGGCAGGCACTGGGATTCCCTCCCCAGGACCAGACTTTCTCCTCCTCTCTCTGGCCCCTTGCCTGGAGCTGGCCTCTACTGCAACCCTCAGATGTGCCCACTGCCCTGTGCCCCACTACCCTCATGCCTGCTTCTATAATTGTGCCCCTATTCCCTACCCTCGGCCTTCTAATCCCTACTCACCCTTCAAGATCCAGCACTAGGGCCAACTCCTCCAGGAAACCTTCACCACTAAACCTGTTCCTCACTGTCTTCTCAATTTCTCAGACCTCAGTCTTTTGCCAAAATGTATTCTCAGTGATGGAGCACCTCTTGCCCTCACATCCAGCCCGGGTCAAGCATCATCATAAGAACATAAACTCAAACCCCTCTCAACTGCCCTACTTAACAGAAGAGGAAACTAAGGCCAGATACAGTGGCTCATGTCTGTAATCCCAGCACTTTGGGAGGCCAAGGCAGGCAGATTGCTTGAAGCCAGGAGTTCGAGACCAGCCTGGCCAACATGGCAAAACCCCATCTCTACTAAAAATAAAAAAAATTGGCCAGGCATGGTGGTGCACACCTATAGTCCCAGCTACTCAGGCGGCTGAGGCACAAGAATCACTTGACCCCAGGAGGCAGAGATTGCAGTAAGCCCAGATCATACCACTGTACTCCAGCCTGGGCAACAAAGCAAGATTCTGCCTCAAAAAAAAAAAACAAAAAGAGGAAACAAATTCAGAAAGGGGGCTGACTTGCCCAAAGCCACATGGAATACAAACTAGAAAGCAGGCAAGTCCTCTTAACCTCATGTGTAATACAAGGACACTAAAAGACCCAGAGAAGGAAAACTACTAGACCTCAAGAGAAAAAACAGAGAATCTAGAAGCCAGGCTAGCCAAGGCTTCCTCAACTACCCCATAATGTCTATAGAGAAGCCCAGAAGGCACTGGATACCTTTCTTAGGCAGTGTAGAGAATGAAGCAGGGAGCCACAAGCCAGGGCTGCAGAGAGTAATATCTGAAGAGAGTAAACATTCTCAGGAGTTTCTGAGAGTCACATCTCTGTTCCCCAGCAAATAATCATCTTAATAAAAACTAACATTTACTGAGCATCTATTTACTATATGCTAGGCACTGTTGTTCTAAATGTCTTTTACATTATTAAATAAATCCTCATAACTACCTTATTGGGTGGACTTACTGTCCCCATTTTACAGATGAAATCATTGAGACAAAGAAGTGAAGTAATTTGTTTAGCATCACACAGTAAAGGAAACAAAGCTCGTATTTGAATCCAGGCAGTCTATACTTTTGGACACCCAGCTCCTCTGAGCTGGAAGAGTCTTCAACAGGGCAGGAGAACTGGGTCAAAGGCCACCTCTGCTGACATCCTTTTGGCAAATATCAGCTTTCTGTGATTTGGGTACCTTACTCACCGATGGGGGTAAGAAGGAAAATCTAGAAGTGGACCTGAAATGGTTGTGAAAAAGCCTAAGGCAACATTAGAGAGTTTTTGAGAGAACGTCTCAGTCCATTCCAGGTCGCAAGAGACAGGAATGGAGCCTCACATTTCCAGAGCACCTCAATGGGTACCAGGAACTTTTTCTTTCGTATTTACCAAAAGCTCACAACCACCCTCCCCCAACCCGCTCTGCCAGGGCCAGATTAGAATTCCCCACCTTGCAAGAAAAGAAATTAGGCCTCAAGCTGCTTAAGCAACTTGCCCAAAGCCCAAGTAGGGCCAAGGAAGCGGGAGGTCAAACGTGAGATTTGCTGTCAGGTCTGTGTGGCCCCACTAGTGCAAGACCAAGTGCACCCACCCTGCCCACACTTACATTCCATGGTGTCTTCATTGGCCTGCTCAATATCCTCAATGTCAAAGACCTCAGTCATTTCCTTAACGATCTCAGCACTGAGATGGGTGGGCAGAGTGTGAGTGGCTGGTGGTGGTATATAAAAGCTGATCTTCCCACTGCATTGGGAGATAGGGGAGATTAGTGGTGCTGTCACTGAGAGAACCAATGACAATCCAAGAGACGAGTTTGCAGGCCAGAAACAGCAACGGAACAAGAAAACCCAGACAGTGGTTTCTGAACAAGAAGGCACTGAGTTGCTGGATAATCACTGGGCATAAAGTCTCAAGCAGAACATGACCTGGCACCTAGGCCATCCTCTGCCCCAAGACCCAGGAAGTCAAGCTGCCCCAGCGGCAATGAGCACAGATGAGCCCCTTTAGGGAACCAGGCTCCCAGCGAGCCTCACCCTTACCCCTAACCCCCTCCTCACCTCACCCAGTCAGCTAGGACAGCTTTGGCCGCCTGTTCCTGACTGTATAAGCCTCCCTTCTTCTTCTTCCCCAAACGGTGGGCCACTGCCGTCAGAAAGTGCTCAGTGGTCTGGAACCCAGAGACACCATAATAGTTGGAAATCTGGTGAAGGGAGGAAGGAGAGAAGTCATGAGGAGGAATGAAGGGCCCTTGGAGTAGGGCAGGGCATCAGCCAGGGCTCTGCTGCGGACCTCCTCCAGGTTGCAGCGCTGCAGGATGGTCTCCACTGGGGTCACAGGGTCTGCCAGCTTCTGCACGTGGACGCAGTTACGCAGGATGGTGCCCACTTCTGAGTTGGGCCCTGGGACAATGCCTGGAGCATCCAACAGCCGGATGAACTTGTCCAGGTAGACCTCCTGCATGAATCTGGGGCGGGGAAGAAGAAAGCCCGGATGTACCTGGCATCATAGAGGCCCCAATCACAAAGGTGGGCCTGGGATGTGGGAGTGTAAAGGAGTGAGGGGAGGGTGTATTAGAGACGAAGGTGGAGAGATGTAGAGCTGGAGGAGGGGTGACTGGGGCTCTACAGACTTGAGGCTGATTCTAATCTATCCTCTGCCACTGGGAACTGAGCTGCAAGACCTTGGGCAAGCTTGACTCTCCAAGCCTCAGCTGCTTCATCCAGTCAACAGAGCTCCCATTAGTAGCCCAATCTTGCATCGTTATTCAGAAGCTTCAAGGCGCTAATGGGAACCACCCATGTGGGGACCTGGCCTACACCTAGGGTGTATCAGGAAAATGAGGGCTATGAGACTCCCATGCCTGGGGAAAGCATCAGGGGATGGTCCATGATAAGGAAAGGGACAGGGGCTGAAGGCATGGGAGTTGGGGGGAAATGGTAGGGTCAAGGAATTGTGGAGTGGAGGAGCAGGCAGGTGCTTACTTGGTAATTCCAGGAACAGCTCCCACGCCGCATGCGCGGCTGCGCTTCAGGCTATTGATCAGGCTGCTTTTCCCAACATTGGGAAGACCTACAAAGTAGCAGCAGATGGCTCAGGGCAGAAGAGGCCCTCAGGAACACTCAGGCCAGCCTGTGTGAGGGAGGCCTAGCCAGGGGCAGTAACCAGGCCATGGGAAAGCCAAAAAATTGAGCCTGGCCTCCTCCCTTCCCACCCCAGGCCCTGACAAAGCCCCTACAGGGCCTTTCTACCTCTCCCCTCCATTTGTGAGCATGCTAGATAGGTATGTCCCTCTTTCTAGACGTGACACCAACCTCCCACCCACAATCAGCCAGGCAGAGGTCCTCAATGCAAGGCCTCAGTGGCACAATCCAACAGAAGGTGGACATCAAAAAATGTCTAAGAAACAGAGAACAACCTGTCTGGGTGTATCATTCCATGGATGGGGATGGAGGTCATCTCCAGATGCCAGTCTCTCTGTGCAGCTGTCTACCTGAGGTGTGTATTTTGCTGTTTGGGCATCTGTCAGCCATTCTCAGCCTGTGGATGTCTTTGTGTTTCCCCTCACTGGGCCTCATTCTCACCGTTCTCTTTCTGTATGTGCTCAATTTACATGTGTGTACTATTGTCTCAAGCATATGCTTGTTTCAACCCGAGAAAGCTGATTGCCTAAAGAAAAGAAAAGTATATGTCTAAGTATACCTCTCGTGCATGAAGCCTCTGCACACCTCTCTCCCCCCTCCCTCTCTAGGTCATTCTCATTCTAAATATCATCATGCATGGAAGTCTCTACACATCTCTCTCTCTCTTTCTCTCTCTCTCTCTCTCTCTCTGTCATTCCCATTCTCAGTATCACCACTTTTTCCTTTTCTTGTCTCTCTCCCACTCAGTCTCTTTCTCTATCTTATCTTTGTTTCTCTCTGTGTCTCTGTATCTTTCTCTGCCAATTTGTCTGTCTCTCATTCTGGCCATTGTTCTTTTCTCTGATTCTCTCCACCCCACCAATCCTGCCTCTATTTGTAATTCCTCCATGTCAACTCCTGTCAGCCTCTGTCCATGCTCCTCATCTCTGTGGGCTGGTCACTTCATGGATGCCTCTCTGTATGTGTCTCACGGTGTCTCTTCTACTCTCTCCCTGGCTGCGCCTCCTTAACCTCCTCTCTGTATGTCTCTATTTCTCTCTGTACAGGTACACATACCTGCCTCAACGTGACATGTCTGTGTATTTGTATCCCTCTGTGACTCTGGGTATGTGATTATGTTCGAGGGTCAAAGTGTATGTGGGCACATGCGTGTCTTCTTTTTTTTTGAGACGGAGTCTCGCTCTGTTGCCCAGGCTGGATCTCAACAGTGGCAGGATCTCAACTCACTGTAACCTCCACCTCCCAGATTCAAGTGATTCTCCTGCCTCGGCTTCCCGAGTACCCGGGATTACAGATGCCCGCCACCACACACAGCTAATTTTTGTATTTTTAGTAGACATGGGGTTTCGCCATGTTGGCCATGCTGGTCTCAAACTCCTGACCTCAAGTGATCTGTGCGCCTCAGCCTCCCAAAGTGCTGGGGCTACGGGCATGAATGAGCTGCTACATCCAGCCCTCCTTGTGGTTCTATGCGCGTTGGGGGAGCAGCGTTGGGATAGGTGTGTGTGGGAAGGGCTTAGTATACATGCATTTTGACTCTGGTTCTGTCTCTCTAGATGTGTCTCCTCTGGATCTCTGGGTCTGTAGCGTGGGTCTGTGTATATGTTTGTGGATCTGTATGTGTACTTAAGAGCTATGTGTATGTGTTCCTCTGTACCTACAGCCTTGTCCAGTCTGCTTCCATGTATATCTCTCTCTGAATCTGTCTCTATCCCTATAGTGTGTTTGTCTCTCTCATTCTTTCTTTGGGAACACATGTCTGCCTCTCTACATACATGGGTTATCTCTACCCTTCCTATGTCTCCCTCGGCAGATCTCTGTACACATGTCTGTTTCTATGTCCCTTTTGGTGTTTCTGATTGTATCTCCCTCTTTACATGCCTCCATCATGTAAATTTGTCTCCTCTTTCCATTCCCCACCAATCCTGCCATCTGGCTTCCCAGTGCATTCTCTGTGTCTTCTTCTGTATCTATCCCGGTATGCGTAGCTATACCTTCTCAGTGTCTAGTTCTCTCTCCAATGTCTTTCTCACATGGCTTCACATTCTCTCTCTGGTGATCTATCTCTGCCTCTCTCAATTTCCCTACTCCATTCCCATCATCCCTCCCTCAGGAACCTGTGTTCCAGAAAGGCCCAGGTTTGATCCTCAGCTCTGCCTTGTCTTGCACAGGGCTGAGCTCCAAAAGTCCCTTTGCCCTTCTCTGGGCCTCACTTAGAATTCACATCCGTAAAAGGTAGATGGTCATCCCACCCTCCCATAGCTCTGATAGGATGAGATGGTACCAACTCCAAGCTTGGCACCCTGCATTTGCTCCACGGATCTAATACTCAATACACAGTGATGCCCACTCATCCAAGTTACAAATCACGAAACCCTTCCTGAACCACTCCTCTCTTCCCCCAAAAGACAATGAAGCTCCCAGGATCCTTTCCCCCAGTGAAGTGTCCGCCCAAGAAAGAAGCCTGGGCCCCATGACCACCCAGCAGGTCTTACCCACAACACCCACACGAATGTGGGTGCGCACTTCACCAAGGCGGCAATAGTTCCCCAGAACCCTCATGAGGTTTTCAGCTCCAAAGCAGGCTTTGCTTTTCAGCAATGACTCAGAGGCCTGATCTACTGGCACGCTGCAACGATTCTGGAAAAAAAAAAGGAATATTACAGGAGAGACATCAGGTAGCAGATGGGGTCTGAGCCCAGATTTCCAACTTTCAGGGCCTCCCTATGATCACTGAGCTCCTCAGCCTGAAACGGAAGGCTTCTCACACAGATCTTGAACACGTGTCACTTCCCCATTCCCCTCCACTGTCTTTGTGTCTCCAGTCTTCTCTGCCCCTGCCTCTGCTTCGACACATGTCACTTGCCTCCCTCGGCAGTGGCAGGATGGCATCCTGGCTCTAAATAGGCCAGGTTTGAGCTCCACGTCTACTTCTCACGGGCCTATGTCCAGCAAAGCCTGCTTCCCTTCTCCAGGCCTCAGTGCCCTGTGTGCACAACAGGGATGCCCACCCTCCCTGCCTGCGCAGGGATGAGAGGGAGCCTGGCCCACAGCCTACCCTCCCTCAATTCCTCACACAGGACAAGGCCATCCCAACTTTTACTCCTGATGCCACCTCCCCTGCCCAGAATTCCCTCCCTCCTCTTCCCTTACTTTTTTTCTTTGAGAAAGAGTCTTACTCTGTCACCCAGGCAGGAGTGTGGTGGCGCAACCTTGGCTCACTGCAACCTCCACCTCCTGGGTTCAAACAATTCTCATGCCTCAACATCCCAAGTAGCTGGGACTACAGGCATGCACCACCACACCCGGCTAACTTTTGTATTTTTAGTAGAGACAAGAGTTTCACCATGTTGGTCAGGCTGGTCTCAAACTCCTGGCATCAAGCAATCTGCCCACCTTGGCCTCCCAAAGTGCTGGGATTACAGGCATGAGCCACCACGCCCAGCCACAGCATTGTTTCCAATATCACAAAATTGCAATTAGCCTATAGATCCATCGATAAGAAACAGGTTAAAAAGCTGTAGCCTTAAAGTGGAATACAAATGAAATACAGCTGTTAGAAAAGGTGGCTTCTGGCCGGGTGCTGTGGCTCATGTCTGTAATCCAGCACTTTGGGAGGCCAAGGCAGGCGGATCACTTGAGGTCACGAGTTTAAGACCAGCCTGGCCAACACGGCAAAACCACGTCTCTACTAAAAATACAAAAATTAGCTGGGTGTGGTGGCGCGCACCTGTAATCCCAGCTACTCGGGAGGCTGAGGCAGAAGAATCACTTGAACCCAGGAGGCAGAGGTTGCAGTGACTCAAGATTGCACCAGTGCACCCCAGCCTGGGCGATAGAGTGAGATGTCATCTCAAAAAAAAAAAAAAAAAAAAAAGAAAGAAAAAAAAGAAAGAAAAGGCGGCTTCTATTTTTGCCATCAAAAAGGCCAAGAAGCTGGGCACGGTGGCTCACACCTGTAATCCCAGCACTTTGGGAAGCTAAAGCAGGTGGATCACTTGAGGTCAGGAGTTCAAGACCAGCCTGACCAACATGGTGAAACCCTGTCTCTACTAAAAATACAAAATTAGCCAGGCGTGGTAGCGCATGCCTGTCATCCCAGCTACTCGGGAGGCTGAGGGAGGAGAATCACTTGAACCCGGGAGGCAGAAGTTGCAGTGAGCCGAGATCGTGCCATCCCACTCTGGCCTGGGCAACAAGAGCGAAACTCCGTCTCAAAAAAAATTAAAATTTAAATTTAAAAAAGGCCAAGAAAATGTAAATAAGGTATCATGTTTCTGAAAGGTTTAAAAGTTTAATGCTATCAAATGTTGCCAAGGGTGTCGGAAAAGAGGCCCTCTCACACATTCATCTACCCCACTGGTGGGAGTATAAATTGGTACAGCCATCATGGAGGGTGATTCATCAGTGTCTAGGTAAAGGTAAAATGCAGAAAGGCTATGACCCAGCCACTCCCTTTCTCTACCTCACCTACAAACACACACTTGCCCATGTGCCAAGGAGACATGTGCAAGGGTATTTGTGGAAGCCCAGGTTATAACGATAAAAAACTGGAAACTAATTGTATTCAGCATCGAAAAGGCACATCTCTATATAAAGATGTCCAAAAGAAAAAAAAAACTAAGCCACAGAATGATATACATAATACTTCCAAACAGTATTCCCTCTTTATATATACACTTCTATGTATATCCAAAGCACAGAATAACATTTGGAAGAAGGCCGAGTGCAGTGGCTTACGCCTGTAATCTCCGCACTTTGGAAGGCTGAGATGGGAGGGTCACTTGAGGCCAGGAGTTCGAGACCAGCCTGGGCAACAAAGCAAGACCCCCCCCATCTCTACAAAAATAAAAAAGATAAAAATTAGCCTGGCATGGTGGCATGCACTTATAGTTCAAGGTACTCAGGAGGCTGAGGCAGGAGGATGGCTTGAGCCCAGCAGTTTGAGGCTGCAATGAGCTATCATCACGACACTGCACTGAGGCCTGGATGACCAATTGAGACCCTGTATCTAAAATAAATAAAGTCTGGAAGAATGCACACCAAATTGTCAATGGTAGTTACCTCTGGGTATGAATAAAGGAGACTAGAATTAGGGAGACTGGTGAAAGGGTATTTAACCTTTATCTGCAGTTAATTTTATTTTTTCTACTTTATTTTTAAATACGTTTAACATCCAATGCAAAATTGAAAAAAAAAGTCCCTTAGTATCCAATTTCTCTCCCAGAAACAATCAGTTTCTGTATTAATATTTTACAAAGCATACATATTTCTCTATTAATGATATAATTGGGAAGAACTGTGATTTGTTTCAAAGAGAAAAATGATTGGAGGTATACATATTTTTTAAAGTTAACAAGTAGTTGGTTGTGCACAGTGGCTCACATCTATAATCCTAGCATTTTGGGAAGCCAAGGCTGGTAGATCACCTGAGGTCAGGAGTTCGAGACCAGCCTGGCCAACGTGGTGAAACCCCATCTCTACTAAAAAAAACACATAAAACTTAGCCACAATCCTGGCTACTCTAGAGGCTGAGGCACAAGAATCACTTGAACCCAGGAAGCAGAGATTGCAGTGAGCCGAGATGGTGCTAGTGCCCTCTAGCCTGGGTGACAAAGTGAGACTGTCTCAAAAAATAAAAAATAAAGTTAGACCGGAAGTGGTGGCTCACGCCTGTAATCCCAGCACTTTGGGAGGCCAAGGCGGGTGGATCACCTGAAGTCAGGAGCTTGAGACCAGCCCGGCCAACACAACGAAACCCCATCTCTACTAAAAATACAAAAATTAGCCAGGCATGGTGGCACATGCCTGTAGTCCCAGCTACTCAGGAGGCTGAGGCAGGAGAATTGCTTGAACCTGGCGGGCAGCAGTTGCAGTGAGCCAAGATCATGCCATTGCACTCCAGCCTGGGAAACAGAGTGAGACTCTGTCTCAAATAAATAAAAAAACAAACAAGTAGTTAACTGTATTTTACAAATTCCCTATAGACATTATGTTTTATCCTTACAACTGAAAAAAAAATAAATGCTTCCTGAAGAGTGATAATACAGGAAGAAGTCAAGTGAAACTAATATTAAGAAGTCACTGGCCAGGCATGGTGGCTCATGCCTGTAATCCCAGCACATTGGGAGGCCGAGGCGGGTAGATCACCTGAAGTCAGAGTTCGAGACCAGCCTGGTCAACATGGCGAAACCCACCTCTACTAAAAATACAAAAATTAGCAGGGCATGGTGACGCGTGCCTGTAATCCCAGCTACTTTGGAGGCTGAGGCAGGAGAATCATTTGAACCCAGGAGGTGGAGGTTGCAGTGAGCCGAGATCACACCATTGCATTCCAACCTGGGCAATAAGAGTGAAACTCCATCTCAAAAAAAAAAAAAAAGTCACTCGGTGGAGCAAAAAGCTCAAAGTTGAAGGCCCAGTTCAATTACTAAAGGGCTGGAGGTCCCAGTCCAAGTCACGACCCTCCCAGCTCTGGCTCCAAACTACCCTGAAAGCGGCTAGATGACCCTAGCCCCAGGCTTACCAGGTTTTTGACCTGATGCTGGGTACTGGCCTTGAAAGCCACGGTTGGCAACTCATTCCGAAGGTAATCCAGCCATTTCTCCACAACCTCCTTGGGGACCAGGTCTGGGTTAAATATAGGAATGGATGGGGCTGGTAAGCAGAACAACACCTCCATGGTTCCCTCCAAAGACACCTCCACCCGTACCCAAAGCTAGGCCCACCTACCATCAACAGGTCTCCCAACTGGCCCTGTCATTCCCATCCAGTCCGCAGGTTGGAGTTAGAAAGGACAGTCTGGTCTATGGGATGCGTTAGCCCTCCCTGAGGGGGCCTCTGTTTCCTCAGGGAAAATGGACAAACTAGCTATCTGGTCCCAAATGTTCTCTTTCCAAAACAGCGCCAGGAGCATCAAAGATCCCCCAAATATTGTGTTTCCTATCCCCTCTCTGGATCATTCTAGGTTGGGCCAAATGTCAAAGATAACACTAAAAAGAATGGCTATCATGTGTGAAGTACTGACCATCATGTACCAAGCATTTTATCATTAATTCTTACAACAAATCTGTGAAGTTGGGATACCCATGGCCCATTTTACAGCTAGAGAAACAGGAGCTCTTGGAGGTGGCATGACTTATCCAGTGTCTCAGAGAAAAGAATCAGGACAGGTGGGGGGCTGAACCCCAGACATGAGTGACTCCTGAGACCATGTGCTCCTCTGCCCTAGTCTTTGAGTTGAGGGAGGAGGAACTCTCCAGGGTTGTCCAAAAACAGAGAAGGCTCAAAATGGCAAGAACAGGGGACTGAAAGGCAGACAGGCTTGGACTCCACACCTAACTTGTACCATACTCTGTGATACAGGCTTTGAAAGTCGGAACAAAAATTTCTACTTTGCATGACTATTATGAGTATCACTGAGTTGCTGGGTTCAGTGTCTGGTCCAAGCTAGACATTAAAGATGGCCTGCCCACCTTCCCTGTCACACCCAATCCTGCCTAACACCCACCAATCTTGTTCAAGACTAGGACCAGTTTCTTGTTGCCTTGTGCTCGCAGGACAGCCTCCTCCATTTGGAAGCAGCGGCAGCCTAATGGGTCTCTGGCATCCAGGACTTCCAGAATCACATCAGAGTATTCCACCACCTGCAGGGCAGAGGACCAGGGGATGAGGGCAGGGAAAGGATAGGGTGGCAGTGACGCAGGCCCGTGAAACAAAAATCTCCATCTCAGTCAGGAAAAAACAGAAATGGAGAGGAAAAAGGGCTGGACTGGAACCCTCCCCCAAAAGCCTGAAAAAATGGAACCCTGTACCTTACGGAACTCCTTGTAATAAGCCTTCCTCGTGGCCTCGTCATCCAGCTGAGGAAACATATTTAATTCCTGCAAAACTTCCTCCTAAAGGAGAAAAAAAAAAAGAGAATGGTCCAGGGGAGGAGGGGGAGAGAGCGAGAAAGAGAAGCAGGGCTTTGGAAACTACAGGAGGCTTAAAAAATCACGTGAGTCCTGGCCATCAGAGAAATGCGAATCAAAACCACAATGAGATACCATCTCAAACCAGTTAGAATGGCAATCATTAAAAAGTCAGGAAACAACAGGTGCTGGAGAGGATGTGGAGAAATAGGAACACTTTTACACTGCTGGTGGGACTGGAAACCAGTTCAACCATTGTGGAAGACAGTGTGGCGATTCCTCAAGGATCTACAATTAGAAATACCATCTGACCCAGCCATCCAATTACTGGGTATATACCCAAAGGATTATAAATCATGTTACTATAAAGACACATGCACACATATGTTTATTGCAGCACTATTCACAATAGCAAAGACTTGGAACCAACCCAAATGTTCAATGATAGACTGGATTAAGAAAATGTGGCACATATACACCATGGAATACTATGCAGCCATAAAAAATGATGAGTTCATGTCCTTTGTAGGGACATGGATGAAGCTGGAAACCATCATTCTCAGCAAACTATCACAAGGACAAAAAACCAAACACCGCATGTTCTCACTCACAGGTGGGAATTGAACAATGAGAACACTTGGACACAGGAAGGGGAACATCACACACCGGGGCCTGTTGTAGGGTGGGGGGAGGGGGGAGGGATAGCATTAGGAGATATACCTAATGTAAATGACAAGTTAATGGGTGCAGCACACCAACATGGCACATGGATACATATGTAACAAACCTGCACGTTGTGCACATGTACCCTAGAACTTAAAGTAAAATAATAAAAAAAAAAAAAATCATGTGAGTCTCAGGCCACCAAAAAGTAGCTTTGACCAAACAATAAAGCTGGGAAGTGGAAGAAAAATGGACAGAACCCCATGGTTCATGTGTGCGCCTATGTGTATGTGCGTGCTCGAGCACCAGGTGGAGACCTGAGCGTGCACATGGGTGTGAAAGGGAGGGATGGAGGAGGGAGGTGTGAAAAAAACAATCTATGAGGGACACAGGATGGGGGAGGCATACATACTGCATGTCAGAAAAGGGAGTATGAGCTGGCAAGCATGTATTCTGTGTGTGAGACAAGAACACCTGCCAAAGAGGCAGCAAGAAGCCCTAGAAGGAAGATAACATCCCCTCACATATGCTCCTTTCTGTCTCTCAATCCTCTCCTCATACTCTCGCTCCCTCTCCCCCAACTCCATCTTCTGGTCACATGTAACTCTCCCAGCCCCTGACCCCACCACCAGCTCCAGTCTTTAGGCTCAACCTTGGGAGAGAGGAGCTCTCCAGAGGTGTCCAGTCACGGGTAAGGCTCAAAATGGCCCTTTATCTCCCTCTATCCCTCCCTCCCTCCCTTCCTCCGTCCCCACGGTTTTCTATCCTCTCTACACTGATTCCTTTGTTCCCCTCCAACAACTTCACACCCTTCCTTCTTCCCTTTCACAGAAAAACGGCAAAAGACGCTTTGAGCAAACCTATCCAGGGGCAAGGGCTGCACTCTTACCTTATGCTCAAACTCCTCCTGGCGTCTTAGGACATCCTGACAGTAGCTCTCGATGGTCCTGCGTTTTTGTCTTTCTTGCTCCCGGGCAGCTTGCTGCTTCTCCATCATCTCCTCAACCTAACGAGTGAACACACACTGGTACTGGAGCTGACTGGGTCTGCAGCCCAAGGGAGGGATGGGTGACAGAGGAAATGGCGTGACATGGCAGAGGTGGGAGGAGCAGGGCCCAGGGAGAGGGAAGATATGACATCAGGAGATGAGGGTTTGAGAAGAAGAAAAAGAGAGATGAAAGGAAGAAAAGAGTTGCAGAGAAAAGAGGGTATAAAAAGCAGAGAGAATGTATCCTAGGCAGGTGGAACCACTTAAGACCAGAAATGGAAAGAAGCTAAGGTCCTGGGATGCTTCATCATTTAAAGATAAGGAAGAAGGCCAGGCAGGGTGGCTCACGCCTGTAATCCCAACACTTTGGGAGGCCGAGGCAGGTGGATCACCTGAGGTCAGGAGTTCAAGACCAGCCTGACCAACATGGTGAAACCCCGTCTCTACTAAAAATACAAAATTAGCTGGGCGTGGTAGTGCGCGCCTGTAATCCCAGCTACTCAGGAGGCTGAGGCAGGAGAATCGCTTGAACCCGGGAGGTAGAGGTTGCAGTGAACCAAGATCACACCACTGCAATCCAGCCGGGGCAACAAGGTGAAACTCCATCTCAAAAAAAAAAAAAAAAAAGATAAGAAAGAGGAAAAAGTGGCAAAAGAGACTGTCAGTGGCTAGTCAAAGAAGAAGAAAGACATCCAGGAGAGTGAGATGACAAGAAAGTTCACATGCTTCAAAGAAAGCATAGCCTCAAATGCTGAGCATTCCGATAAGATGAGGGAAGAACACTATTCATGAATGTGATGTCAGGGAAGGTGCTGATGAGGCCAGCAGGGGTAGTGTCAGCAGAGCAGTGGAAGCATAAGCCAGACAGCAATGGACTGGGTGGTGAACAAATGCAGACATAAATCCAGTATCATGGTAACCTCCCTCTCTCCTGGCTTCCACAAATAGCCTCATCAACCCTAACAACTCTTGCCTTTGCCCTTCCATTCAGCACTTCTGCGGACCTGGCATTCAAGGCAGGCCCTCTCTCTCCCCACCAAGGCAAAAAGCTTACCCTCTTCTTCTTTAATTCACCCTCTCGATTGGCATGATCATTGGGGTAAACAAAATGAGGTGCAGAGGGCACTTTGGAGGTTGCTTTCTTCCCATTTTGCTTTGCAGGCTGGCCACCACATAAGAGAAAAAAAACAGAGGTAATGAACCCATGGAAATCACCTCAAAAAGGCAGCAAGAAGCCCTAGAAGGAAGACAACATCCCCTCATAAATGCCCCTTCTATCTCTCAATCCTCTCATCCTCTCATCCTCTCACTCCCAAGGTGAGCAGCAGGAGTTACAGCTTCTCAGATAAGTGTAGTTGTGGGGACAAAGAAAGGAGAGAGGCAAAATGGGCTCCATCCCCAAAGATCTGCCCATCTGGCTGGGTAGAGGTCCTCTCTCCCATAGCTAGGCAGGGACTGACAGGAGACCGCTCAGAGGGGACAGGCAGCTGGGAAGGTTTCCCAAGGCCCAGGGAAAACCTTTCTAGATAAGTGACTCTCAAAAGAGTGGTCCTCAGACCAGCAGTAGCAGCAGCACCTGGGAACTTGCTAGAAATACAAATCATGGGATGCCATGCCAGACCTACTGAATCAGAAACTCTGAGGTGGGGCCCAGCAATCGATGTTCTCCCCCATCCTCCAGGTGATTCTAGAGGACTGGTTAAAGTTTGAGAGCTTCACCCATACTAAATTGTGAGAACCCAAGCCTTCTCTGGCCTATACCTTCTTCTCATTGCTCTTTCCCAAGCCTTACTTACCCACACCTTTCCAAGCAGGACCAGGAGATCCAGGAACCAAAGATGATGTTTTGGCCTCCCTCTTCTCCATAAGAAACAGGGACTCGAGAATCAGACAGTCTCAAATCCCAGTTGTGTTACCTTGAACCTAGGAACTTTCTCACGGACAGTTTCCTCAACTAAAACATGGGGATAATGATAATCCCTACCAAGGTAAATCAAGCACGAAGCTGCATATGGCTTGGGAAAAATGCTGCTGATTCTCTGCTGTGGCCACCCAGAGAGGGAGCGAAAGCCAGATCCACTGACTCCATTGTGGCACTCTATCCAGAGTCACCCAATATTTACTGGGTTTAGTGGGCCTCTCCCAGCGCAAGCAACCTGTTCGTGACCTTACCCTCAACAACAGGCATACCTTACCTGAGGGTAGGGCCAACTTATCTTCTTGTGGCCCTTGGAACCTTCACCTGGCTTTTTATTTTCTACAAAAGAAAAAAAAAAGAAAGAAAAGAGCCGTCATCCATCTACACGATATTTGTTGACACCTGAATCAAGGCCAGGCCACATTGGGAACCTAGCTAGGAAGCCTCAGATACCATGTCTGTCTAGATCCAGCAGAAGACAAGAGATGCGGACGGCAGCAATAGTATCAGAGAAGTACTGGATATAATATTTGCAACATTATTTCATTGCAAATTCAAATAATTCTGAGAGGAATTCTGTACAGAGAGTAACCTGAATATGTGCTTGTGACTCCTCTTTCCCCTAGAACTTCCTACTGGAGGAAACTCAACAATTTAAGTGCCAGGCTGAGGTGAGGGAGCTGGCAGCATGAGAAGGTAATCTAAGGAGTCCCAGCCCACTAAGCCTGGGCAGATGCCCTCAATATGTGGGGAAAGAACTATCCTTCCTGCTGACCCTGCTCAGGCCATTGCCTCCAAAGGGACTTGACCTACTCAGCCAAAATGCTGCCGCCTCCCTCAGATACAAAAAGGAGAGATCTACCACTTCTCCAATCATGGAGTTCCTAGCAAAGCCCAGGAACTTATGAGGCCTCTCCCCTTCTTCAATAAGAAGTCCCATCTCTCATCCCGTTCACAGTTGGCCTATTGGGAAGAATGGCTCCCTTTAATTCTTACCACCTTCATAGGGGTTCAAGGAATTCCTAGAGAGACAGGAGTTTCTGGAAGGTCAGGACATACACAAACAAATATATTATATGAGCAGCTCAAGAATACCACACAGAGAACAGGCTCCACAATCACATCAGTTGGCTCCCACTGCAGAGTTAATGTAGGAAACAGAACTTAAGTTCTACTGCAAATTCTTTTTATTTTGAGACTGACTCTTGCTCTATTGCCCAGGATGGAGTGTAGTGGTGTGATCTGGGCTCACTGCAACCTCTGCCTCCCGGGTTCAAGCGATTCTCCTGCCTCAGCCTCCCGTATTCGTATACAAAAATACAAATTTTTGTATTTTTAGTAGAGATGGGGTTTTGCCATGTTAGCCAGGTTAGCCTCGAGCTACTGCAAATTCTCAAGGAGAATCAAGAAGATACTTCAAAGGAACTGTGTGAGAAAAAAAGATTTCCCAAAACTTGACATTGAATAAAAATTCAAAAGCCAGGTGCCGTGGCACATGCTTGTAGCCCCAGCTACATGGGAGGTTAAGGTAGGAGGATCCCTTGAGCCCAGGAGTTCTAATCCAGCCTGGGCAACATAGCAAGACTCCATCTCTTAAAAAAATACACAAACACAGACTGCTTTAACAGTCAAAACTTAAGCTGGGCACAGTAGCACCTGCCTGTTGCTAGCTAGGAGGCTGAGGCAAGAGGACCACTTGACCCTGGGAGTTTGAGAACAGCCTAGGCAACATAGTGAGACTCTGTCTCTTAAAAAAATTCAATAGAAATAGTGAAAAACAAAAAAGACATCACTAACAACCAAATTAATAAGCTGGAAGACCAAAGGAGGGGGCTTACTTAGAGCAAAAATTCAAAGAAATGGAAATGATGAGCAAAAATATAAAAGAAAAAATGGACAACAGAGCCAAGAGAGCTAAAATCTAAACAACAGGAGTTCCTGAAAGAGAAAAGGGTACAAATGGAGAAGCAATAATTTTCTGAAATAACAGACGAAAGTTCCTTAAGTTGAACATAGGCTTGAGGTTTCAGATTGGAAAGACACAGGCAGCAGCAAGATTAACAACCAAGGCTGGGTGCCATGGCTCACCCTGTCATCCCAGCATTTTGGGAGGCTGAGGTGGGAGGATCGCTTTACACTAGGAGTTTGAGACTAATCCAGGCAACATAGTGAGACCTTGTCTATACAAAAAAAAAAAGTTTAACCAGGTATGGTGGCGTGCACCTGTAGTCCTAGCTCTCAGGAAGCTGAGGCGGGAGGACTGGTTGATCCCAGGAGTTCAAAGTTATAGTGAGCTATGATGGCACCATTGCACTCCAGCCTAGACAACAGAGACCCTGTCTCAAAAAATATATATATATATTAACAACCAAAAAGACATACCCTGGACACATCCTGATGAAATTTCTGAACTCCAAAGATAAAGGGATAAAATTCTAACCAATAGATCACTCTTACTATGTGAAGGTAAGAAAAAGACATTTTCAGGTGAGCAAAGATTACCACCTGTCTTTCTTTCTTTCCTTTCCTTCCTTTCTTTCTTTCGTCCCTCCCTCCCTCTCTCTCTCTCTCTCTTTCTGTTTTTTTTTTTTTTTTTTTTGAGACAGAGTCTCGCTCTGTCGCTCAGGCTGGAGTGCAGTGGTGCCACCTGAGCTCACTACAACCTCCACCTCCCGGGTTCAAGGAAATCTCCTGCCTCAGCCTCTGGAGTAGCTAGGATTACAGGCGTGAACCACTGTGCCTGGCTAATTTTTTTATTTTTAGTAGAGACGGGGTTTCGCCATGTTGGCCAGGCTGGTCTCAAACTCCTGGCCTCAAGTCATTGGATCACCTTGGCCTCCCAAAGTGCTGGGATTACAGGCATGAGCCACCACGCCTGGCCCTGTTTTTCCTTTTGGATAAAACTACTGGCAAAATAAAAATTAAATCAGTATAAAGATCCCAAGCTAAAGGAAACAAATAGTGGTGGGCAGGAAATCTACTAAAACTTATCACTGAGGCCAGGAGCGATGGCTCACAGCTATAATCCCTGCACTTTGGGAGGCCAAGGCGGGTGGATCACTTGAGGTCAGAAGTTCAAGACCAGCCTGGCCAACATGGTGAAACCCCATCTCTACTAAAAATACAAAAATTAGGAGTTTGAGACCAGCCTGCCCAACATGGTGAAACCCCGTCTCTACTAAAAATACAAAAATTAGCCGGGTGCCTGACTTGAGGTCAGGAGTTTGAGACCAGCCTGCCCAACATGATGAAACCCCGTCTCTACTAAAAATACAAAAATTAGCTGGGCATGTTGGCACGCGCCTGTAATCCCAGCTACTCGAGAGGCTGAGGCAGGAAAATTGCTTGAACCCAGGAGGTGGAGGTTGCAGTGAGCCAAGATCGCACCACTGCACTCCAGCCTGGGCAACATAGCAAGACTCTTCTTAAAAAAAAAAAAATTAGCCAAGTGTGATGGCACATGCCTGTTGTCCCAGCTACTCAGGAGGCTGAGGCAGGAAGATCACTTGAGCCCAGGAGGTGGAAGTTGCAGTGAGCCATGATCACACCTGCACTCTAGCCTGGCCAACACAGTGAGACCCTGTCTCAAAAAAACAACAAAAAAAGGATTCTTAAAATCCAAGAAGCATATCATAAGGAAATAGCTCAGAACTGAAATACCAAATTATTTCAACAAAATCCAGGAATCAAGTAATGGGGGTTGGAAAAGCAAAAGCATGAAAGCATGCTAAAGGTTTCATTTTGAAAGGGTAGGTTACAAAATAGTCATTATTTAACTTTGGTAAAGTGATAAATACAGAATTAATTATGTTTGATATAAATATGAATACAATTACCAACATAACTTTAATTACCAATAGAGGATTGTTTAAAAACTTCATCAAGTTAGCAAAACACAAATAAGGGAATAAGAAGAAACAAAATAAATAATAAATATAAAATAAGATGGTAGAGAGCCGTGCACGGTGGCTCACACCTGTAATCCTAGAACTTTGGGAGGCTGAGGTGGGCAGATCACGAGGTCAGGAGTTCGAGACCAGCCTGGCCAACATGGTGAAACTCTGTCTCCACTAAAAATACAAAAATTAGCTGGGTATGGTGGCAGGCACCTGTAATCCCAGCTACTCGGGAGGCTGAGGCAAGAGAATCGCTTGAACCCAGGAGGCGGAGGTTGCAGTGAGCTGAGATCGCGCCATTGCACTCCAGCCCGGGTGACAGGGCGAGACTGCGTCTCAAAAAATAAATAAATAAAAAATAAGACGGTAGAAATCTGACCAGACATAAACTAACAAATGTGAATGGATCGAATTTAAATAAACACAGTTTAAATAAACACAAAACAGACCCCCAGTCTCCTTTCTTCTAAAGTACTCATGTTGCAACAACAACAACAAAAAAATGTGAGGTTTGGAATGAACCGGGTCTGGACATTTTACTCAACAATTTCCATCTGCCTAACTTCCCTGGAAACTGAGTACCTGCAATGGATACAAGCACACAATGAAAGAAAATACATCACTTGGAGAGAAAAAGAATGTGCTTCAAAGGGGAGAAGAGAAGGGGGGAGGGAAAAAGGAGAAGGGGGTGCAGTCAGTCATCCCTCCCAGCACTCAGGAGCCTCTGCTCATAGGTTTTTCAACAACTCCAGAGAAAAAACAGCTACCATTTTACAACCAGCAGACATTCTTACTCTGGCTCAACTACCTAGCTATATGACCTTGAAGAATTTTTTAAAACCTCTCTGAGCCTCAATGCATCCACCAACATCATCTAGGCCTAAAATCACCAATTCATCAGTACTCAAAAGCAGATCTCTGTATTCGTTAATCCCTCATCTCCCATACTGTCACCCACAGATGTCCCTGTACAGCCACTGACTTCATTCCCCTCATCCTTCCTCTGCCGTAGCATCAAATTTCCCACAACATTCTCTGAAACTCCCACCTGGGTGATCAGCACTCCCCCCTAACAACCTCTCCCTGGGATCAATTCTCCAAGCTCCTGCCTTGATACTTGGCTCTCCCAAGGACAATGCTTCACTTGCAGCACTCTCAAAAGGTGGTTGTTGTTTTCACTGGCACATGTTTATCCTGGGGTCAGTAGGTAGAGAACGTAGTCGTCCAGACTCACCAGTGCCAAGCTGAGACTATTTTTCCCTCGTTAAAAAGAAAAGAAAAAAAAAAAAAACCAGATTTGGTAGCTCACGCCTGTAATCCCAGCACTTTGGGAAGCCAAGATGGGAGGATTGTTTGAGCTAAGCAGTTCAAGACCACCCTGGACAACATAGAAAGACCCTCGTCTCTACTGAAAAACAAAAAATAGTGGGGCATAGTGGTAAATGCCTGTAGTCCCAGCTACTCAGAAGGTTGAGGCAGGAGGATCACTTGAGCCCAGGAGGTCGAGGCTGCAATGAGCTATGACAGCGCCACCACACTGCAGCCTGGGTGACAGAGTGAGACTCCATCTCAAAAACGTGTGGAGGGGGATAAGATAAAAACCCTGCTCTTTTTGAGGCCCCAACTAGGCTGCTATGCCTGTCATCTATGACTTACTTTTCCTCATCTATTGAAGCACCTGGTTCATTGCTTTTCTTTTGACCCAACTCCTGCCACCAACAACCTGGGTGACTTTGGAGATCACTGGGCAACCCTTCCAACAATCTAGGTTTCCCACTTCCTTGACATCTTCATCTCCAAGGATCTCCACTCAATCATAGCCACTCACCCATCCATTCCTGTGGTTACACCTATGGGGGAACCACCTGCAACTGCTTGGACTTCTGAAAGCAGTCTCAGACACCCCTCTCTCCTATCTTCAAGCTCATTTGTCCAACCTCCTAGAGACTTGAACGTTCTACTCAGTTCCTTATTTGTCAGCCATCCTTCTTCCCTTCCTGTCCAGCTAGCATCCCACAGTCTGTTATTACAATTGCACTCCTGCAAAAAGCCGCAATTCCTTTGCCTCTCCATTGCCCTACTATGACATCTTTATCAGTGTTTGATAACTGACCAGCAGGCAGACAAGGCAGGCAGGCAGGCAGGCAAGTTCCATGGAGTATACACCTGTGCCACCAACACCAATAGTTGTAAACTTTTTTTTTTTTTTTTTTTGAGACAAAGTCTCGCACTGTCACCCAGGCTGGAGTGCAATGGCGCAATCTCGGCTCACTACAACCTCCGCCTCCCGGGTTCACGCAATTCTCCTGCCTCAGCCTCCCAAGTAGCTGGGATTACAGGCACACACCACCACATTCGGCTAAATTTTTGTATTTTTAGTAGAGACGGGGTTTCACTACATTGGCCAGACTGCTCTCGAACTCCTGATCTAATGATCCGCCCGCCTAGGCCTCCCAAAGTGCTGGGATTACAGGCGTGAGGCACCTCGCCCGGCCAGTTGTAAACTTTCTAAGTGATAGAACACTCCCCCCTTAAAAAATAACCACTCAAACATGAACAACAGCGGCCAGGCGCAGTGGGTCGTGCCTGTAATCCCAGCACTTTGGGAGGCCGAGGTGGGTGGATCCCTTGAGGTCAAGAGTTGGAGACCAGCCTGGCCAACATAGCAAAACCCCGTCTCTACTAAAAATACAAAAAAATTAGCCAGGCGTGTTGGTACACACCTGTAATCCCAGCTACTCAGGAGACTGAGGCTGGAAAATCACTTGAGCCTAGGAGGCGGAGGTTGCAGTGAGCTCAGATCACACCACTGTACTCCAGCCTGGGCGACAGAGTGAGACTCTATCTCGAAAAAAATTAAAAATTTAAAAGAATGCACAACAGTTAAAACTGCATTTGAACACTCTTTAGCACTCCTCGAAAACCTTCCCAGACTTAATATCATTTGGGTCCAAGATATCCCTAGCCCAGAGTGCAGACAGCTGCACCACACGGTACCTCCCCCCATCTTTCCCAGCAATCATCCCAGTTAGTCTGATCATTAATTGCAATTTACCAGTGAAGGTCTTGGTTTTGTGTGCACATAGGAAGTTTTTCTATTTAATTTTTACCATTTTCCTCACTAATGTAAATGTGTAGAATTATTCTTTATTTTTAACAGGTGATAGTCATATGATTCCAAAACAAAAAGTGTTATTTTGAGAGGTCTCCCTCCCATGCTTGTCCCTATCCATTGCAGTCCCCTCACTGCCACAAGAAACCACTTTATCAGTTTATTGTGTATCATTTTCTTTATGTAAATAGCAATACATATTCTTATTTCCTCCCATTTTCTTCCATAAAAGATAACATACTGTAGTCCTGTTGGCCAACTTCTTTCAGTTAGCAAATCTGAAGATCTTTCCATCTAACAGTCTTTCCACACAATACAGTTTTTCCATATAATCTTTCTATACAATACTTCTTTATCTTTTAAACAGCCAGAATTCTTAAGTATGCATATATCTTACTTTATTTAACCAGGTAATTTTTGTCTTTTCCATCACTATCAATATTTTTATCATCTAGTATTAGATGTTCCTAAATAAAGTATAATTACCACCTTTCTTGTGTTACTTATAAATATGATTATTTGGTCGGGCACGGTGGTTCACGCCTGCAATTCCAGCACTTTGAGAGGCCAAGGCAGGCGGATCACTTGAGGTCAGGAGTTCGAGACCAGCCTGGCCAACATGGCAAAACCCCATCTCTACTGGTAACAAAGCAAGAGTCCATCTCAAAAAAACATAAAAAATAAAATAAAATAAAAGTATGATTATTTGCTTTTGGTATTAACAGTATGATTCTTGATGACATTTTTATGATTATATAAAAAATGTATTTTTTTCCCACCAAGCTGTCCACTGGCAGGGCCAGTATTCACACAGAAAACAGAGCCACTGGGTTGCACAATCCTCATCCAGCCTGCCCAGTGCCAGTGTGCTATCCAAATGTTATCATTTTCTTTTCTTTTTTTGGTTTTTTTCTTTTTTTTTTTTTTTTTTGAGACAGCGTCTCACTCCGTCACCCAGACTGGAGTGCAGTGGCATGATCTTGGCTCACCACAACCTCTGCTTCCCAGGCTCAAGCGATTCTCCTGCCTCAGCCTCCCAAGCAGCTGGGATTACAGGCACGCTCTTAACCACTAGTACAACTTATGGTACCAACTGATAGAGAAAAATGTTAGGACATGTCGGGGTTACAGGCAGTGTGATATGTTATTTATCGCAATTCACCTCAGATCAAGTCACTTAACCTTGCTAAGCCTCAGTTTCCTCATCTGTAAGTTAAGAATGGGGCATAATGGAAACATTCTCTTACAAGGAAGTCAGGAGGACAGCAATGATACCATATGAAAAAGATCCAGACTGAGTGATGTGAAACATATTCAACAGTTTTTAAAAGTTGCTGTGAAGGCCGGGCGCAGTGGCTCATGCCTATAATCCCAGCACTTTGGGAGGCCCACGCGGGCAGATCACTTGCGGTCAGGAGTTCGAGACCAGCCTGGCCAACATGGTGAAACTCCATCTCTACTAAAAATACAAGAAGTAGCCTGGCATGGTGGCACACACCTATAATCCCAGCTACTCGGTAGGCTGAGGCAGGAAATGCTTGAACCCGGGAGGCGGAGGTTGCAGTGAACTGAGATTGCACCACTGCACTCCAGCCTAGGTGACAGAGCGAGACTCCATCTCAAAACAAAAACCAAAAAAACAAAAAGTTGCTGTGAAATTCTATGAATATTCATTAAAAGCACAGGATTGGGAGGGGTGGTAAAGGAAACTCACTGTGTCTAAGTTTCATCATGATGACCAGCTTGAAAGCAGATAGGTTCAAATCTGCTTGCTCTCTTCCTGTCAGAATGGGAGAAGAAGCAATTTGGAGACAGCTGGGAACCACAATGCCACAAGCCCCCTCCTAAGTCCCCTAAAGGTAAAATGTTAAAGAACATTATGAGGAAGGCGTAATAATTAGGAAAACTGGGAGAAGCTGGAGCTAAAGCCGCATGTGGCTGAGTCCACACAGAGAAGGCAGTGTCATACTACCCAAAGGGAGGAATAGGTCTCAACCTCATCCCGGGTGGAGTCAGTGGCTCAAAGCCACTGGGCTTTGAGCCCAGTGGGATCAAATGGGGTCAGATAGGGTTTTTGGTCTTTATTCCTCCACACGGTAGTGTTATATTCTAGGTAGGGGACTAGTGCTCAACACCTCCACACTGAGGGGAAAGGGACATGCAAGGATGGTCTATTTCTATATGGGGTGATAATAGTGCCTCTTTTCCCAAGTAGGGGATTCCATATCTCATCTACCCTGGGAGAGGTGGTGGGGAAGGGCGTAAATAGATCCCAGGAGTCTACCCTGGGGAAAAGGGGCCTGAGAACAGGGATTCTTACCTGAGTGTCTATATGGACTGAAATAAGTACAAAATCTTGGAGGAGGGGGTAAAAATCTGTGCCTGCATATGCCTGGGGTCTATACCTTGGTGATGTGGGTTGGGGGGATTGCCATCTGTCCCTCTACTCTGGGGTGCAGAGAAACTGGGGAAACCCACAAAGTGGCTGTGTGCATCTCTGCTGCATGGGAAAAGAATCACAGATCTGTTTATCTCTAGATTGTGGGGATGGGTCCTGCGTCTCTTTACCCTGGAGAGGACTGTGGTACAGGATCGATATGTCTGATTCCACAACTATGCAGCTTTGAATAAGCGGGTCTGCACCTTACCTGCAGTGAGCTATTCTGGACCCTTCTATGGGAGGTGGACTGTGACAGCTGTCATCTTTTATGCTGGTTGAAGTCAGCGGCATACTAACACTGAAAGAAATAGGGGCTCTGGTTCTCTGCATGGGTGGTGTGTGGAGGGGGCTGGCAACGCAGCTATAAATTAATAGATCAGCCCTAATACTTGGGGGTAGGGGCGTCTGTGATTCTACCCTTGGTGGAGAGAAACAGATCTGAGCTCCACTACCTTGGGTAAAGGGGAGAGACCATACGCACTGAACTGCCAGGTAATCAGCGATGTCACTCCCTCTCAACATTACAGGGAGGGAGACCTGCATATCTGCTCCTTACAGGGTATCTCCTTTGCTTCATTTAGTGATTCTAAATCTTTGAGGGAGGTAGGGGAGGTAGGGGGATGATCTGTGTCTACCTCAAAGGGAGAGGAACACATCTGAACCCCTCTACCCCCACGGCCCCTCAAGGGGCAGCCCTCACTGTCTCTTCATGGATTAAGGTCTGTTCCTGTTTGCTTCGAAGCACGTTGGGTGCTTCGAAAAATTACACATTCGGTAAAACGGGGGCTACGGAAGTAGGGATCAGGTCTGATTCTCCATAATGGGGACTCACTCCAACCTAAGAGGAGGGGGCAATCAATCAGCTTAGTTGTCCACAGGCTGAGGCCTGTAACCGCAACCACTCTGGGGACGGGTGAGTTGGGGAGCGATACGGAGGGCTCTAGGTTTACGCGAATGGGGAGGAGGTGCCCTCCCTCTGTATATTAAATGTTTCTAAGCTCCTCTATACTGGTATGGGGGCAGATACATCAAAGCCTCTGTCTGTCCTGAGGAGGTGCCTCGAGGCGGCTGTCTAGAGCCAAGCCAAGGAAGTGCCTTAAGTCGGGAGAAGTCTGCACTGCTCAGCTGGGTGGAGGGAGATGTCTCTACACGGTTGGGGTGGATGTCCCCCATGCCTTTGGTGGGTCGACTCCAGTCTATACAGGGTGAATGCAGAATGGAGCCTCACTATCTTGAGGACGATCAACGCTTCACCACCCAAGTGAAGTTTGTGCCTCTCTACACAGTGTGTCCCGGGTCTACACCTTTCTAGGTGGGATGGGGCAATGCTCCTCTCCCGGCAAACTCCACTCCGCGAAAAGGCAATTCGGCGCGTCTCCACGTGTGCCGCGATCCCTGCCCCTCTTCCGGGCCCTTCTACCCTGGAAGGGATCCGGCTGTTTACCTCTCTATTCCAGGTTGGCGGGCATCTCTGGTTTCACATCCAATAGACGATCCTAACTGCCCGGCCGTCTAGGTAAGCGCACACTGTGAGAAAAGAGGAAAGAAGTTTCTTACCTACACTTCCGGCGGGGATCTGAGAAGCGAGGGCAACAAGACAACTCGGTTGGGTGAGCAGAAACTCTCGCGCAGCTAGGCTCCGACTTCCGGATCCCAGGCCGGCGGCGCCCGACTCCGCCCACCGTGCGGTCTCCCCGGGGGGGGGGGGGGGCTGAGCTTCTGACTGACAGCTCACGCCCGCCCGTCCCTTCCTCGCGACCACGCTGGCCCCGCCTCCTGGCTGCCCCGTTGGTAAGGAAATAGCGGAGGAGGGAGGAGGACGGCGAAGTGACCGGGAAGAAGCGGCGGGTCTACTGGTGCGGCCATATACCTTACTTGCAAGCCAAAATTTTGTCTGCGGGCATCTGTCTGGGGTTAAATATGCGTGCTCCCAAATCTCAATAACCAGGAAGTCACCACGCCCGAATCAGACAAGGGTGGGGGATGGTGTCTTTGTCTGCCTGGAAGATGGCGACAGCAGAGTGTGAGAAAATGGCCGCCTGGGTCACATGTCTGGCCGAGTATTCCCCACCTGAAGTGAATTGATTAGCTGTTCCCAACCACCTTCCCGGGTCCTTGAGCCCCAGACCATCCCTGAGCACTCCCAGCTTTTTCTGCATACGTTCAGATCTATGGCCATACCCAACCCGAGCTGGAGCAGGAGCCAGAACAACTAGAAGCATCTCCCACCCTTTTGCCTTCTTCCCCTCCTACTCCATCCTTCCCTCAATCCCGGAGCAGCGTCTGCAGAAGGGAATGAATTTATATCTCTGGAGTGGGGCAAGTAGGGGTTTCTGAAGCCGTGTCAAGGAGCTGGCTGGGAGGTGAGGTCTCCCCCCACAAAATAGTAAATATTAGTCTGCAAATGTTTTCTTCTTGATGGTTTAATTCCAGCTCCTCCTCCTCCTCAAGCCTAAACCCTGGGGTGGGGCACAGAGTAGGTGGAACTCTGTGCCTCCGAGGGTGGGTTTGTTTCTCCACTTCAAGTACAGACGGGCTGAAAATGACTCCTTCTGTCCCTTTATCCCTTACATAAACAGGACTCACTACCTCTCTACATCGTTGGAGGGCTTCTAACCTCTCATCCTAGAGACACATGAAATTCCTGTGGCCCCCAAACCAGCCCTGACCACTTTCACCTTTCCCCCTGCATTTGCAATTTTTTTCTGTTTCTCTAAGACCTAACTCTTGTCACTTCGATGAAACCTTCCCTGACTTTCCCAGATGAGTTAGAAACCCAGAGCACCTTACCTATACAGCTAAGCTAGCACTTATCACAATACTGTAGTTGTTTATGTGACTGTGTCTCCACAGGAGGGTGAACTCCCTGAGAGCAGGGGCCATGTATCTTCAAGCTTTCAACAACACCCAGCACAAGACTGGTACGAGGCAGGCTTCAACAACTGTTTGTTAAATGGGTGAGTTTACAGGCCTGCACCACAAAAAATGGGAAATGGGCTGTTTAGTAGATGGCATTGGGAAATTTGGCTCTCCATGAAAAGAAATATAAAACTGGATCTCTGTTTATTCCACCTAAGAGGGTAGACTGTGAATGTGAAAGGTAAAACTATGAAGTTAATATATGCAGGAGAATATCTTTGTGACTTGTGACTGGGGAAGGACTTTTTAAACAAAATCCCAAATGCACAAGATATAAGGGAAAAAATACAATGAAATCTTGTGGAAACTAGTTATTACGACTTTGGAAAACAATTAGGAAGTATCCAGAATAGCTGAAGATGACCCTGGGACCCAGCAGTTCTAGTATTGGAGATGATTGATTAATAGATAGGTAGATAGATGGATAGAGATTACCCCTAAACTTTGACTCCTAGAGAAATTCTTATACATTTGCTCAATGAGCATGTGGAAGAATGTTCATTGCAGAACTGTTTGTAATAGAGAAAAAAATGAGAACAGCCCAAAATTCCACCAACAGGAGAATGAATAAGTAAATTATGGTATAGCCATATGACAGAATACTATGCAGAATACTATAATGAAAAAGGATGAATCATGTTGTATGCATTGACCCAGCTAAATTTCAAAAACAAAATACTGAGATAAAATACAAATTGCAGAAGGACACATAAAGTATGAAACCATTTATATAAAGTTTTAAAATCTAGAAAACAGCAAACAATGTTGCTTATAGATTATATAGATATATAAACAATAATTTTTTTGAGACAAGATCTTGCTCTGTTGTCCAGGCTGCAGTGCAGTGGCTTGATTTCCTCTCCTTGCAGCCTCCACCTCCCTGACTCAAGCCATCCTCCCACCTCTGCTTCCCAAGTACCTGGGACTACAGGCATGTACCACCACACCTGGCTAATTTTTGTATTTTTTGTAGAGACAGGGTTTCGCCATGTTGCCCAGGCTAATCTCGAATTCCTGAGCTCAAGTGATCCAACCACATCTTGGCCTCCCACGGTGCTGGGATTACAGGTGTGAGCCACTGCCCCCAGCCAACGATAATTTTTAAGGAGAAATACCAAATCCAGAGTACTGATTACCTCTGGGGAAGAAAACAAAAGAACAGAATGAGAGAGAGATACACAGGGAACTTCAACTGTTTGTCTAATATTTTACTTTCTAAGCTAGGTGGTAGGTACGTGGGTTTTTGTTATATTCTCTATACTTATTTGTATGTCTGAAATATTTCATATTTTTTAAAAGACTACAAGGATCTGAAACAAAATGTTAATAATAGTTAAATCTAGATTAGTGGTTCTCTAACTTTCCCCAGCATCAGAATCACTGGGAGGGCTTGTTAGAACACCAATTACTGGGCCTCATGCCCAGAGTTTTGATTCAGTAAGTCTGGTTTAGGGCCCAGGATTTGCATTTCTAACAAATCAAAGTGACATTATCAGTGAATTTAATTTTCTTCCTTGTACTTTTCTGTGTTTTCCATGTATTTGATGAATATTTATTACTTTAGTGAGAGATTGTGTTATTTTTTAAAATCTCTTTCATCTCTACTTCCCACTTACATTTCCCTCATATAGGCAGCCATTCAAAGGTGTTTTATGCATATTTTTGCATATATGCATTCTTACGAAATACGTATTATTGCTTTATGTGTATTTCCTTTTTTTTTTTTTTTGAGCCAGGGTCTTGCTCTGTGGCCCAGGCTGGAGTGCAGTGGCGTGACCTCCACTCACTGCAGCCTCCGCCTCCTGGGCTCAAGGGATCCTCCCACCTCACCCTCCCGAGTAGCTGGGGAACTACAGGCGCACATCACCATGCCCAGCTAATTTTTAAAGATGTTTTTACTGGTCTCGGCTGGGCACTGTGCCTCACACCTGTAATCCCAGCACTTTGGGAGGCCAAGGCGGGCGGATTACCTGAGGTCAGGAGTTCGAGACCAGCCTGGCCAACATGGTGAAACCCTGTCTCTACTAAAAAGAAAAGTACAAAAAATTAGCTGGGTGTGGTGGCAGGCGCCTTAATCCCAGCTACTTGGGAGGCAGAGGCAGGAGAATCGTTTGAACCCGGGAGGCAGAGGTTGCAGTGAGCCAAGATCAAGCCATTGCACTCAAACCCGGGGGACAAGCACGAGACTTCTCTCAAAAAAAAAAAAAAAAAAGATTTTTTTACTGGTCTTGAACTCGGGGCTCAAGCAATCTGCTTGCCTCGGCTTCCTGAAGTGATGGGATTGTGGGTGTGAGCCACTGTACCCAGCCAAATTTTTATTTTATATTGTTTCCAGATTCAGAACAGTTGAAAGAATGGTATAATGAAAGCCCATATACGCTTATACTTCACCAAATATCATCCTACATAACCACAATACCATTATCAAACCTAAGAAGATTTAACTATAATTCAATAATGCCATCACGTAGAGCCCATATTCACATGTCCGCCCAATTATCCCCAAAATAAAGCTTTCATTTTTTGATCCCAGGATCTAATCAAGGTTTATGTATTATATTTCTTTTTTTTTTTTGAGACGAAGTCTCGCTGTGTTGCCCAGGCTCGAGTGCAGTGGCGCAATCTTGGCTCACTGCAACCTCTGCCTCCTGGGTTCAAGTAATTCTCCTGCCTCCACCTCCCGAGTAGCTGGGACTACAGGCGCCCGCCACCATGCCCGGCTAATTTTTATATTTTTAGTAGAGACAGGGTTTCTGCACATTGGCCAGGCTGGACTCAAACTCCTGACCTCAAGTGATCCATCCACCTTGGCCTCCCAAAGTGCAGGGATTACAGGCATGAGCCACCACGCCTGACGTTTATGTATTACATTTGGTTGTTATATCCCTTTAACCTCTTTTAATCTAGAATAATACCCCTATATTTTTTGTTTCAAATGACATGTTTTTGAAGAGTGCAGGCCAATTGTCTTATAATATGTCCCATATTCTGGATTCATTTGTTCTTTTCACATGAATAGATTTAGAATAAATATTTTTAGCAAGAACAGTACATAGGGGATATCCTTTATTTTGTATTGTGTCACCTCAAGAGGCACATGATATGATTGTCTCACTATTGAGCATACTTTGTACTTGTTGTTTTTCTTTTACATAAATATCTCATTCTGGCCAGGTGCAGTGGCTCATGCTTGTAATCCCAACACTTTGGGAGGCTGAAGCAGGCGGATTGCTTGAGGCCAGGAGTTCAAGACCAGCCTGGCCAACATGGCGAAACCCTGTCTCTACTAAAATGCAAAAATTAGCCGGGTGTGGTGGCGCACACCTGTAATCCCAGCTACTGGGGAGGCTGAGGCACGAGAATCGCTTGAACCTGGGAGGCAGAGGTTGCAGTGAGCTGAGATCACACCACTGCACTCCAGCCTGAGCAACAGAGTAAGACTCTGTCTTAAAAAAAAAAAAAAAAAAAAAAACTCATTCTGTTTTCCATGCAGCCTAGTGTTTTTAAGGTCTATCCATGTTGCTGTGTGTACATCTAATCTATTGCTTCTTTTTTTTTCTTTGAGACGGTGTCTCACTCTTGCCCAGGCTGGAGTGCAGTAGCACTATCTGGGCTTACTGCAAACTCTGCCTCCCGGGTTCCTGCCTCAGCCTCCCGAGTAGCTGGAATTACAGGCGCCCACCACCATGCCCGTGTATTTTTAGTAGAGATGGGGTTTTGCCATATTGGCCAGGCTGGTCTTGAATTCCTGGCCTCAGGTGATCCACCCACCTCGGCATCCCAAAGTGCTAGGATTACAGGCGTGAGCCACTGCGCCCAACCTGACCTCATCCATTGCTTCTATCTGCTCATGGTAACCATACTGTGCCTTCACTGCATAGATTTCCTCCAGCTCTCCAATAATGCTTCAGTGAACATCCTTGTACATATTCCCTTATTGACCTGTGTGAGGATTTCTTTTGGAACATACACTCAAGAGCCACATGATTACATTCTAAAGTATGCATATACTTAGTTTGACTTAAGAACACCAATACTTCTAGATGGTTCTCTGGGATGGCAGTATCAGTTCACACTTTCACCATGTGTGAGGATTTCTGTATCCCCACATCTTCACTAACACTTGACATTCTCTAGCTTGCTATTTTTTGTTTTTAAGACAGAGTCTCTCTTCTGCTCTCCTCGGCAGCACATATATTAAGACAGAGTCTTAATGCAGTAGTGCGATCTTGGCTCACTGCTACTCCCACCTCCCGGGTTCAAACAATTCTGCTGCCTCAGCCTCCCTAGTAGCTGGGATTACAGGCGCCCACCACCATGCCTTGCTAATTTTTGTATTTTATTAGAGATGGGGTTTCACCTGACCTCAAGCAATCCACCCACCTCAGACTCCCAAAGTGCTGGGATTACTGGCATGAGTCAGCACGCCCGGCCAAGATGGCTAATTTTTGCCAGTCTAATAGGTGGAATAGGTTTTAATCCATCTAGATTCCACCCTCATATGTGGTAATACATGGGGATGTAGTTTTATTATTCTCCACATGGTGAGCCAGATTTCCCACCATCAAATACTGAACAATTCCTCCTTTTCCCATTGATTTGCCGTGCCACCATTATCATATGTTATTATGCATACACACGTAAACACACATACGTCTTTTTGTGTCCTTGGGCTAATACCACCTTGGTTTCAGTATTTTGTAATGTGTCTAAATATCACATGGAGCATTTCCTCCTCTTTAGTGTTCTTTTTAGGTGTCTTAGATCTATTGCCACATAAATTTTAAAATGAGTCTATCAAGGTCTTCAAAAATCCAACTGGGATTTTCATTGGGATCACACTAAATTTATAGATTAATTTGGAGGAACTGCCATCATTGTAATAATTACTCATTCCATCCAACAACATGGAACATACCCTCATTTCTTCAGTTCATCTTCTTCTGTGTTCTTTATTAAAGTTTTCTCTTAAGAATTGTATATTTTAAAAAATAAAAATGAGGTCAGGCACAGTGGCTCACACCTGTAATCCCAGGATTTTGGGAGGCCGAGGTGGGCAGATCACAAGGTCAGAAGTTCAAGACCAGCCTGGCCAACGTAGTGAAACCCCATCTCTACTAAAATACAAAAATTAGCTGGGCATGGTGGTGGGCGCCTGTAGTCCCAGCTACTTGGGAGGCTGAGGCAGGAGAATCGCTTGAACCCGGGATGCAGATGTTGCAGTGAGCCGATTGCGCCACTGCACTCCAGCCTGGGTGACAGCAAGACTGTCTCAAAAAAAAATAAATAAATAAAAATGAATTGGTTATCTTGGATGTTGCTAAGGCATCAGCTGATTCTGCTGATAATTAATCAACAAATGGAAAAAATCTGGCATTATTCCTGCCTTCCCACATGAATCATATTGCAGGTTAAGAACTTCTTTATGGAAGACTCACAACTTATAAATGCAAGAGAAATGGCAGTATTACAATTCAATCCCTAATGAGATAATGGATTTAAGAAAAAATATGGCTGCTAAAACCATAGGTGAAAAACATTTGGGGAATTATAACACAGGAATTAGGCTGATACCATCTGACCCTACTCATCAAACTTATCATCAAAGACAGAAAACAAGATATATGCGTCTTCTTATGTTGTGCAATAAGAAGTATACAGCACTATTCATGAAGTATACTTTTAAACAAGGAGGAAAAAGGAAACAATTTAATCAAGCATCTCTATTTAACTTCATTTACAAAAAATTCAGGGAATATAGGAAGAGGAACATGTTAAATGATACCGGGAGAAACAATACACCAAAGCAAGAACTTGGGAAATTTTACAGGACAAATGAGCCAGTATATTCAACAAATAAATGGAAGGAAGAAAAGAGAGGGAAAATTACAGATTAAAAAGAAAATAAAGCTGGGCATGGTGGCTCATGCCTGTAATCCCTGCACTTTGGGAGGCCGAGGCGGGTGGATCACTTGAGGTCAGGAGTTCAAGACCAGCCTGGCCAACATGGTGAAACCCCATCTCTACTAAAAATACAAAAATTAGCCAGGCATCATGGCACATGCCTGTAATCCCAACTACTGGGGAGGCTGAGGCAGGAGAATCACTTGAATCCGGAAGGCAGAGTTTGCAGTGAGCCGAGATCGCACCACTGCCCTGCAGCCTGAGGGACAGAACGAGACCTCGTCTCAAAAAAAAAAAAAAAAAAAAAGATTAAAAAGAAATAAAAAGGAAAGGAAATTTCAGAGATAAAGCAAACAAATGCAATGTGTGGGTCTTGTTAACAACCAGATTCCAATGAAGTATAAAAAGATTTTTTTTTTTTTTTGAGATGGGGTCTTGTTCTGTCACCCAGGCTGGGGTACAGTGGCAAGATCTCGGCTCACTGCAGCCTCCGCCTCCCAGGCTCAAGCGATTCTCCCATCTCAGCCTTCTGAGTAGCTGGGATTATAGGGGTACACCACCATGCCCAGCTGATTTTTGTATTTTTAGTAGAGACGGGGTTTCACCATGTTGGCCAGGCTAAAAAAGGTATTTCTGAGATAATGAAGGACAGTAGAACATGGACTGGGTGTTAGATGATATTCAGGAATAAATGTTAAATATGCTGGGTATGTTAGACCAGGCACAGTGGCTCACGCCTGTAATCCCAGCACTTTGGGATGCTGAGGCGGGTGGATCACCTGAGGTCAGGAGTTCGAAACCAGCCTGGCCAACATGGTGAAACCCCGTCTCTACTAAAAATACAAAAATTAGGCGGGGCACGGTGGCTCACGCCTGTAATCCCAGCCCTTCAGGAGGCTAAGGCGGGTGGATCATGAGGTCAGGAGATTGAGACCATCCTGGTTCATGCAGTGAAACCCTGTCTCTACTAAAAATACAAAAAAATTAGCCAGGCATGGTGGCGGGCACCTGTAGTCCCAGCTACTTGGGAGGCTGAGGCAGGAGAATGGCGTGAACCTGGGGGGTCAGAGCTTGCAGTGAGCCGAGATTGTGCCACTGCACTCCAGCCTGGGCCACACAGCGAGACTCCGTCTCAAAAAAAAAAAAATGCAAAAATTAGCCAAGCGTGGTGGTGCACACCTGTAATCGCAACTACTCCTGAGGGTTTGGCAGGAGAGTTGCTTGAACCCGGGAGGCGGAGGTTGCAGTGTGCCCAGATCGTATCACTGCACTCAAGCCTGGGCAACAGAGCTAGACAATGTCTCACACACAAAAAAAAATGTTGGGTATGTCAACATTATTGTAATTATGCTTTTTTTGAAAAAAAAAAGTGTGTTAGAGAAACATGGTTTTTATGTGTGAGATTACCTCAGGTCTGGAATTTGCGATAAAATACTCCATGACTGGGCATAGTGGCTCATGCCCGTAATCCCAGCACTTTGGAAGGCAGAGGCGGGGAGATCATCTGAGGTCAGGAGTTCAAGACCAGCCTGACCAACATGGTGAAATCCTATCTCTACTAAAAATACAAAAATTACCTGGGCATGGTGGCAGGCACCTGTAATCCCAGCTGCTCGAGAGGCTGAGGCAGGAGAATCACTTGAACCCAGGAGGCAGAGGTTGCAGTGAGCCTAGATGGCGTCATTGTACTTTAGCCTGGGCAACAGAACAAGACTTCGTCGCAAAAAAAACACACAAAAAAAATCCTCCAGATGTGTTCAGGAATTACGTATGCATTAAAATACATTAACAAGTAAGTTTTAAAAAAGAATTGTATGTTTATTAGATTTCTAATTGCCTTCAAGTTTTGTTACTTTGTGAACTTTATTTTTTTTGAGATCAGGTCTCGCTCTGTCACACAGGCTGGAGTGCAGTGGCGTGATGTTGGCTCACTGCAGCCTCTGCCTCCTGGGGTGAAGTGATTCTCCTGCCTCAGCCTCCCGAGTAGCTGGGATTACAGCTGTGTGCCACCATGCACGGCTGATTTTTGTATTTTTAGCAGAGATGGGTTTCACCATGTTGGCCAGTCTGGTCTTGAACTCCGGGGCTCAAGTGATCCACCCTCCCCAGCCTCCCAAAGTGCTGGGGTTACAGGCATGAGCCACTGCGCACAGCCTGAATATATCATTTGTAATAGATAAAACACATATTTTGAATATTGAAACTATTTAAAAATTATACTTTGAGATTTCTTATCCCCATCTAGTCCACCTAGTTCCCCCGCACCCCCACAGGTATCAGTTTTGTTAGTTTATTTTGTCTTCTTCTAGTGTTTCTTTATACAGATGCAAACAAATATAAATGTATAGCATGTTCCACCTTCTGCCTTACACAGAAGGTGCCATACTATGTATATTGTTATACATATTGCTTTTTTCACTTAATAATACATCCTGGAGGCCAGGTGCAGTGGCTGACGCCTGTAATTTCAGCACTTTGGGAGACCAAGGTGGGCGGATCACCTGAGGTCAAGAGTTCAAAACCAGCCTGGCCAACATGGTGAAACCCAGATTCTACTAAAAATACAAAAATTAGCCAGGCGTAGTGGCACACGCCTGTAATCCCAGCTACTCAGGAGGCTGAGGCAGGAGAATCGCTTTAACGCAGTAGACAGAGGTTGTAGTGAGCCGAGTTTGTACCACTGCACTCTAGCCTGGGTGACAGAGCTAGAATCCGTCTCAAAATAAATAGATTAATTAATTAATTAATTAATTAATACATCCTGGAGGTCTTTCCCTATCAGAGCACTAGAGAGTTTCTGATAAGTAGAAAGCATGAAAGTACAAAGCTTTCTGTATGAAAGCACATAGGACTACTACCTCAGAGTATTAGGTAATGTGAATGTATGTTATGTGCACATTTATTTAATGACTGTGCCACAAAGGATAGATAGTTCATACATATGCAAATATTTCTGTAGGATAAATTCCAAGAATTACATTTGTAACTTTGGGAGATATTGCCAAAATTGCCTCCACAGGTGTTGTATCATTTTGCATTTCTACCAGCCAAATGTGATTGTATCTGTTTCACCACAGCCTCACAAGCAACGGAGTGTATTGTGAGACTTTTGGATTTTTGACAATGATAGGATAGAAATGGTATCTCAGGCTAGGCACGGTGGCTCACGCCTGGAATTCCTGCACTTTGGGAGACCGAGGCAGGCAGATCACCTGAGGTCAGGAGTTCAAGACCAGCCTGGCCAACATGGGGAAACCCCGTCTCTACTAAAAATACAAAATTAGCTGGGCGTGGTGGCGAATGCCTGTAATCCCAGCTACTTGGGAGGCTGAGGCAGGAGAATTGCTTGAACCAGGAGGCAGAGGTTGCAGTGAGCCGAGATAGAGCCACTACACTCCAGCCTGGGAAACAAGAGTAAAACTATCTCAAAAAAAAAGGAAAAAAAGAAAAAAAATGGTATCTCAGTGTAGTTTTGATTTTCATTTATTATGAGTGATGATAATTTTTTCATGTGTTTAAGGGACTTTTTATGTGTTTTTCTATTAATTATCTATTTATGTCCTCTGTCCCTTTTTCTGTTTGGTCTCTGGCCTTTCATTCATTTCAGAACTTTGTTATATAATTAGATCATAAACTCTACTCCTTTAAATACAAGTTTTAAAAATTAAATAAATAGGTTGGGCGCAATGGCTCACGCCTGTAATCCCAGCACTTTGGGAGGCCCAGGCGGGCGGATCACAAGGTCAGGAGATCGAGACCATCCTGGCTAACACAGTGAAACCCCGTCTCTACTAAAAATACAAAAAATTAGCCGGGCGTGGTGGCGGGCGCCATAGTCCCAGCCACTCGGGAGGCTGAGGCGGGAGAATGGCGTGAACCTGGGGGGTCGGAGCTTTCAGTGAGCCGAGATCGCGCCACTGCACTCCAGCCTGGGCGACAGAGTGAGACTCCGTCTCAAAAAAAAAAATTAAATAAATAGAGAGATAGACCTTTGTCAATGATCTCAGCTGTCAATTTTTTCCCCAGTTCATCATTCTTCAGACTCTGCTAATGGACTTTTTTCCAAAGCAAATTTTATTTTATTTATTCATTATTATTTTTTGAGATGGAGTCTTGCTCTGTCGCCCAGGCTGGAGTGCAGTGGTGCAATCTCAGGTCACTGCAACCTCTGCCTCTTGGGTTCTAACGATTATCCTGCCTCAGCCTCCCGAGCAGCTGGGATTACAGGCGCCTGACACCACGCCCAGCTAACTTCTGTTTTTGTTTTTTTGGTTTTTTGTTGTTTTGGTTTTTTTTTGAGACGGAGTCTCGCTCTCTTGCCCAGGCTGGAGTGCAGTGGCATGGTCTCGGCTCACTGCAACCTCTGCCTCCCAGGTTCAAGCGATTCTCCTGCCTCAGCCTCCTGAGTAGCTGGGATTACAGATGCCTGCCACCATGCCCGGCTAATTTTTTGTATTTTTAGTAGAGACAGAGCTTCACTATATTGGCCAGGCTGGTCTGGAACTCCTGACCTCAGGCAATCTGCCCGCCTCTGCCTCCCAAAGTGTAGGGATTACAGGCGTGAGCCACCATGTCCGGCCTCTGTATTTTTAGTAGAGATGGGGTTTCGTCATGTTGGCCAGGCTGGTCTCGAACTCCTGACCTCAGGTGACCTGCCCACCTCGGCCTCCCAAAGTGCTGGAACTTACAGGCGTTAGCCACCACACGCAGCTGCAGATTTTATATTTATATAAATAAATTTATGTTTTCTTTCGTGGATTCTAGATACTGAGTCATAGTTTTGTGATAGATTGCATTAATGACCCCAATTTTTCATGTGTCTCTTTATCTAACTTTGGTAAAGGTAGTACCTTCCCACACTGACTCTTGAGTTTGGCCATACAACTTGCTTTAATCAATGGGATAGTAGCAAACTTTATATAAGCAAAGACTTGAAAAAGCTCTTGCATATTCTGATTCCTCTCTTGGACCCCTGCCACAGCTGTGAGAACATATTCAAACTAGCCTCCTGGAGAGATGTGAGAGACAAGTAGAAATGAGCTTGGTCATCCCAGCCAATGTGTCCTATAGCAGCCAACCAACCTCCAGCCAAGCCACCAACTTGGTGCAGACACATAAGCTAGCCCAGTTGAGATTAACACAGCCTAGTCCAGATCATAGAACCTCCCAGCTGACCCATAGACTCTAAGTTTTGGTACATAATTATTCACTTTGGTTTACAACAGAGCATTATTGTGGCAGTAGTCCCCCATCATCGTTCTTTTTTTTCAGAGGTATGCTGGCTATGTTTGCTTGTTATTTTTCCATATGAACTTAGAATCAGCTTATCTAGTTTCAGAAAAAGAAAAAAAAATGATATGCTTTTTTTTTTGAAACAGAGTCTCGCTCTGTCGCCCAGGCTGGAGTGCAGTGGTGCGATCTCGGCTCTCTGCAACCTCCGCCTGTTGGCTTCAAGCGATTCTTCTGCCTCAGCCTCCCAAGTAGCTGGGATTACAGGCACCCACCACCACACCCAGCTAATTTTTGTATTTTTAGTACACACAGGGTTTCACCATATTGGCCAGGCTGGTCTCGAACTCCTGACCTCGTGATCTGCCCACCTCGGCCTCCCAAAGTGCTGGAATTACAGGCATGAGCCACCGAGTGCAGCCAAAAAATGATAATGGGCTTATACTAAATTTATAAATTAATTTGACATCTTTATGATTTTAAGTCTTCCCATCTGAGAACATGGCATGTCTTTCCATTAGTTCCTTCAGAGTGTTACGAATGTTTCTCATTAAGGTTTTAGACATTTCTTGTTAAGGTTGTTTGTGGGTATTTTATCTTTTTTGTTGCTCTAATAAATGGAGCCTTCTCTTCCATATATCTTCTAACTGAATGATTTCTATATATTAATTTTATATCCTGCTACCTTACAGAATTCTCGTTTGTAGTAGTTTCTCTATTGGTTTGTTTGGGTTTTGTGGCTATACAATCTGATCATCTATAAATGGTGATAGCTTTACTTCTTCCATTTCAGTTGTATATTTAATTTATTTCTCTTTTCTAATTGTAATGATTACTACCTCCAATGCAATTTTTTTTTTGTTTTTTGTTTTTAAGACAGAGTCTCTCTCTCTCACCTAGGCCACAGGGCAGTGGCACGATCTTGGCTCACTGCAACCTCCACTTCCCAGGCTCAAGTGATTCTCATGCCCCAGCCTCCTGAGTAGCTGGGATTACAGGTGTGCACTACCACACCCAGCTAATTTTTGCAACTTTAGTAGAGATGGGGTTTTACCATGTTGGCCAGGCTGGTCTCAAACTCCTGGCCACCTGCCTTGGCCTGCCAAAGTGCTAGGACTACAGGCGTGAGCCCCAGTGCCCAGACAACCTCCAATAAAATGCTAAATTGTAGTGGAGAGAGTAGGTACCCTTAGTTGGTTTCTGATTTTAGCATATAAATACTGGTGGTATTTCCTGGTTAAGTGAAATGCTGGATTTGGGGGATCTATCTATCTATAGAGAATGAGATAAAAAATATATCAGGGAAGAAACCACATATTCCTCTTTTATTGAATGTTTTTATAAAGAATGGGTGTTGATACCAAAGTTACTGAAGGAGAAGAAAAATAAAAGAATGGGTGTTGAGTTTTGACAAACAACTCTTTGGTATCTCTGAATAAAATGATAGGATTTTTTACTTAGATCTAATAATAGGTTAGATTATATTAATGGATTTCCTAATATTGAACAATTCTTGCATTCCTGCAATAAAACCCACACAGTCATGGATTCTATTTGTTAATATTTAGGATATTGTGCCGATATTCCTAAGTGAGAATTAGTCTATATGGTTTTCTTTTTCTTGTGGAATCTTTGTCAGATCTTGGTATCAGTGTTATTATTCACTTGATAAAAACATTTTTAAAGTGTTCCTTCCTTAGGCTCAGGAAAATAAGAATAGTATTTGAATTATCTGCTTTTTAGTGTGAAAAGACTTCCCCTTGTGAAAGGATCTTGGTCTATCTGGTGCTTTGAGGAATTGGGGAGCTCTTTATAACTTTCTCTATTTCCATGAAAATTGATCTACAAGGCCAGGTGCGGTGGCTTACGCCTGAAATCCCAAAACTTTGGGAGGCTGAGGTGGGTGGATCACCTGAGGTCGGGAGTTCGAGACCAGCCTGACCAACATGGAGAAACCCTGTCTCTATTAAAAATACAAAATTATCCAGGCTTGGTGGCACATGCCTATAATCCCAGCTACTCGGGAAGCTGAGGCAGGAGAATCGCTTGAATTCGGGAGGCGGGGGTTGCGGTGAGCCGAGATCCTGCCATTGCACTCCAGCCTGGGCAACAAGAGCAAAATGCCATCTCAAAAAAAAAAAAAAAAAAGAAAGAAAGAAAAGAAAATTGATCTACATGGACTTGTCTTTTAGGGTCAGTTTGTAAATTACATTTTCCTAGGACATTATCCATTTCTTCCAGTTCTTTAAACAATTTCTATTGAGTTGTGTTTTGTGATATTTAAAATGTCTTCTTACTATAGTTATCTGCAACTTTTCATTTATTTTGTATATTTGTGCTTTCTCCTTTTCCTGATTATGTTATCTAATAGCTTATATAATTCTTTTTTACAGAATCAACCCACTCATTTATTCGTCCTACTGTTGTCTATTTTCTAACTCCTTTATTTTAACTTTTATTTTTGTTAATTCATTCCTTCTGCTTCCCTGTATTTGTTTTGTCTTTCTCTAACTTTTTCAATCTGACGCTTATTCATTTAGTTTTTTTGTTTGTAATATAAGTATTTTAAGGCTATGAACTTTCCGCTGACCACTGCCTTAGCTGTATCCATAGATTCTGATACGGAATGTTTTTATTGCCGTTATTGTCTAGAAGTTCAGCAATTTTGGTTTGTTTTTTGTTTGTTCATTTGTTTGTTTTGAGACAGGGTCTTGTTCTGTTGCCCTAGCTAGAGTGCAGTGGTGCAATCGTAGCTCATTGCAGCCTCAAACTCCTGGGTTCAAGGGATCCTCCTACCTCAACCTCCCAAGTAGCTGGGACTACAGACATGCATCACGACACCCAGCTACTTTTTTATTTTTTGTAGAGACAGGGATCTCACTGTGTTGCCCAGGCTGGTCTCAAACTCCTGGCCTCAAGTGATCCCCCCGTCTCAGCCTCCCAAAGTGCTGGGACTGCAGGCATGAGCCACTGAAACCAGCTTGAGTTTCCCCTTGACCCAAGAGTTGTTTGAGAGTTTTCACGTATTCAGATCCATTTTACACTGATCTCTAGTTTTATCCAATTGTGATCATAGAACATTGTCTATATTGGTTTTACTTTTTGGAATTTATTGAGATTTTCTTCTTGTCCTAATATTGAGTTTGCTGTTTAGGTTTTCTGGTTCTTACTAGGTTTTTTGATCCTTTGCTCTGTTCGGAATGAGAAAGGTAAGTTTAATTTCTCCTGTTCTTAGTGTGTTTCAATTTATAATCTATTTCTCCTTGTATCTTATTATTTCAGCTTTGTGAAAATTGCTATTTCATGTGGTACAAAAATATTAGTAACTTTATATCTTCATTGTGAATTGTGGCTGTATTCGTCCATTTTCACGCTGCTGATAAAGACATACCTGAAACTGGGAAGAAAAAGAGGTTTAATTGGACTTACAGTTGCACATGGCTGGGGAGGCCTCAGAATCACGGCAGGAGGCAAAAGGCACTTCTTACATGGTGGCGGCAAGAGAAAATGAGGAAGAAGCAAAAGTGGAAACCCCTGATAAACCCATCAGATCTCATGAGACTTATTCACTGTCACGAGAATAGCACTGGAACTACCGGCCCCCTTGATTCAATTACCTCCCCCTGGGTCCCAGCCACAACACATGGGAATTCTGGGAGATACAATTCAAGTTGAGATTTGGGTGGGGACACAGCCAAACCATATCAGTGGCCTTTTTTGTCTCAATGCTTCTTTGTAATAAACTTTTTATTTTTGATTAATTTTGGATTTACAGAAAGGTTGCAAAGATAGTACAGGGTTTCCATACACCCTTTACCTAGTTGCCCCTCATGTTAACATCTTGTATGACTACCTTCATCTGAGCTAACTGAGAGATTAACATTGGTGTGTTACTATTAACTAAAATCCAAACTTTATTCAGATTTCACCAGTTTTCCACTAGATATCCTTTGTCTATCCTAGGCTTCAATTCAGATGTGACATTGCATTTAGTCGCCATATCTCCTCCAATCTGTGACAGTTTCCCAGTCTTCCCTTGTTTCTGATGACCTTGTCGATGCTTTTTGTTATGAGTTCCTAACTTATCGGAAATTAAGATGCAACATTTTTGCTTTTTTTGTTTGCCTTTTATTGGTACGCCTTTGCCCTTTCTTGTATTTTTAGCCTTTCTGAGTCAATTTGTTTTAGTGTTGAATTTTGCTCAGTGATCCAATAGAAAAATATTTTTCCTTAAACACTTGAGCTAAGACAGTTTGTATTTATATATATGAAAGATGTTTAGTGATAGTATTGCCATATTATTTTATTTTATTTTATTTTTTTAGAGACAGAGTCTTGCTCTTTCACCCAGGCTGGAGTGCAGTGGCACGATCTTGGCTCACCGCAACCTCCACCTCCCTGATTCAAGCAATTCTCCTGCCTCAGCCTCCCAAGTAACTGGGATTACAGCTGCATGCCACCACAGCTGGCTAATTTTTGTATTTTTAATAGAGATGGGGTTGCACCATGTTGGCCAGGCTGGTCTCAAACTCCTGACCTCGTGATCTGCCCGCCTCGGCCTCCCAAAGTGCTGGGATTACAGGCGTGAGCCACCGCACCCGGCCTGTCATATTATTTTAATGTCTTTCTATATGTTTATATATTAAAAGCATTTCACTATATAGTCTGTTTTGTTTGCTTGTTTTTGTAATTATCCTGACATTTAGAAAAGCTTATATTTTGGTCTGCTGATTAATTTTAAGTATCTTTTTTTAATTACCTTTTTCTTTTTTATTTTTTTGAGACAAGGTTTCCACTCTGTCACCCAGGCTAGAGTGCAGTGGCATGATCACAACTCACTGCAACCTTGACCTCCCGGGCTCAAGGAATCTTCCCACTTCAGCCTCTGGAGTAGCTGGGACTACAGGGGCATGCCACCACACCCGGCTAATTTTTTTTTTTTTTTTTATAGAGACAGAGTCTCGCTTTGTTGCCCAGGCTGCTCTTGAACTCACGGGCTCAAGTGATCCTCCCGCTTCAGCCTCCCAAAGTGCTGGGATTACAGGTGTTAGCCACTGTTCCTGGCCTGTATTTTCTTCTTTTGTTTGTTTTTGTTTTTGTTTTGTTTTGTTTTGTTTATTGAGACAGGGTCTCACTCTGTCTCCCAGGTCGGAGTACAGTGGCATCACCTCGGCTCACTGCAGCCTTGACCTCCTGGGCTCAAATGATCCTCCCTCCTCAGCCTCCTAAGTAGCTGGGACCGTAGACACACACAACCATGCCTGGCTAATTTTTTTTTATTATTATTATTTTAAGACAGAGTCTTGCTGCATTGCCCAGGCTGGAGTGCAGTGGCACAATCTCAGCTCACTGCAACCTTTGATACCCAAGTTCAAGCGATTATCATGCCTCAGCCTCCCAAGTAGCTGGGATTACAAGTGGCCACTACCACACCTGACTAATTTTTGTTTTTGTTTTGTTTTGTTTTGTTTTTTTGACACAGAGTCTCGCTCTGTCGCCCAGGCTGGAGTACAATGGTGTGATCTTGGCTCACTGCAAGCTCTGACTCCCAGGTTCACGCCATTCTCCTGCCTCAGCCTCCCAAGTAACTGGGACTACAGGTGCCCGCCCCTGCGCCCGGCTAATTTTTTGTATTTTTAGTAGAGACGGAGTTTCACCATGGTCTCAATCTCCTGACCTCATCATTCGCCCACCTCGGCCTCCCAAAGTGCTGAGATTACAGGCGTGAGCCACCACACCCAGCCAAATTTTTGTATTTTCAGTAGGGATGGGGTTTCACCATGTTGTCCAGACTGGTCTCAAACTCCTGACCTCAAGTGAGCTGCCCACCTCAGCCTCCCAAAGTGCTGGGATTACAGGCGTGAGCCACTGTGCCCGGCCTTATTATTATTTTTTTAGAGGTGGGGTTTCACCATGTTGCCCAGGCAGTTAAGAGTTGTGCATCTGGCCCGGCACAGTGGCTCACGTCTGTAATCCCAGCACTTTGGGAGGCCGAGGCAGGCAGATCACGAGGTCAGGAGATCGAGACCATCCTGGCTAACACGGTGAAGCGCCATCTCTACTAAAAATACAAAAATTAGCCGGGCATGGTGGCGGGTGCCTGTAGTTCCAGCTACTCGGGAGGCTGAGGCAGGAGAATGGTGTGAACCCAGGAGGCGGAGCTTGCAGTGAGCCGAGATCGCGCCACTGCACTCCAGCCTGGGCGACAGAGCGAGACTCTGTCTCAAAAAAAAAAAAAAAAAAAAAAGTTGTGCATCTATATTTGTAAGTGAAATGAACCTAAAATTTTCTTTTCTTCTGTTGTCCTTATCGGGTTTTAGAATCAAGATTTCAAGATTGTACTAGAGTGATAAAGTGAGCCAGGAAGCTTTCTCTCCTTTTCTATTTTCTGGAATAATTTCTGCAAGAAGAGAATTAATGGTTCTCTTGAGAATCTGGCACAATACACCTGTAAACCATCTTGGCCTGAATTTGGGGGGACATCCTTGACTACCATTTTAATTTATTTTCTTTCTTCTTTTTTTTAAACGGAGTCTCGCTCTGTCACAGAGGCTGGAGTGCAATAGTACAATCTCGGCTCACTGCAACCTCTGCCTCCTGGGTTCAAGTAATTCTCCTGCCTCAGCCTCTCAAGTATCTTGGACTACAGGCAAGCACCACCATGCCCAGCTAATTTTCTGTAATTTTAGTAGAGATGGGGTTTCGCTATATTGGCCTTCGCTATATTGGCCAGGCTGATCTCAAACTCCTGACCTCAGGTGATCCACCTGCCTCAGCCTCCCAAAATGCTGGGATTATAGGCGTGAGCCACCGTGCCCAGCCGATTTTAATTTCATTAATACTTAGTGGTCTATTCAAATTCTCTATTTCTTCAGATACCATTTTTCTTATTTTATATTTCTTTTTTTTTTTTTTTTCTCAGACGTACTCTCACTCTGTCACCCAGGCTGGAGTACAGTGGCACAATCTCGGCTCACTACAACCTCCTCCTCCTGGGTTCAAGCAATTCTCCTGCCTCAGCCTGCCAAGTAGCTGGGACTACAGCACCACCACACCCAGCTAATTTTTGTATTTTTAGTAGAGACAGGGTTTTACCACGTTCAAGGCCAGGCTGGTCTTGAACTCCTGACCTTAAGTGATCCCCCATCTCCTTGGCCTCCCAAGGTGCTAGGATTACAGGCGTGAGCCACCGCACCCAGCCCATCTAGTTCCTAATGGTCAGGTTTCTGACTTGAGTGCCTGATGGTGGCTTCACAGAGAGGAGGGCAGCAGAGGAGCAGCATGCCTGTCATTTGGGGAACAGAGGGAGTTTGCCTACCTTTGTACTTCCAGCAAAGGAATGGGATTCTCTGTGACTTTGGATATTTGTGACTGTATGTGATTATGCATACTTCTAGGAATGTGTATGTTTATACATGATGCTCTACTGTGCTTCTGTTTATATGAAAATATAAGACTGAAAGAGAACAATTTTTTTTTTTCAGACAGAGTTTTGCTCTTATTGCCCAGGCTGGAGTGCAATGGCACGATCTTGGCTCACTGCAACCTCTGCCTCCCAGGTTCAAGCGATTCTCCTGCCTCAGCCTCCCTAGTAGCTGGGATTACAGGCATGCACCACCACGCCCGGCTAATTTTGTATTTTTAGTAGAGACAGGGTTTCACCATGTTGGTCAGGCTGGTCTCAAACTCCTGACTTTGGGTGATCCACCCACCTCTGCTTCTCAAAGTGCTGGGATTACAGGCGTGAGCCACCACGCCCGGCAAGAACAATTTTTCAAAAGGGAATTGGTTAAATTATCCTCTGTGTAGCTATTCTTCTGTATCTGTTCACACAGTTCCTGAGCTGAGAGGGGGTAATTCCGGGGGTCTCTCAATGTCCCTATGCATGTCTCCATCTCTGCCAGCGGGTGATTCATTCTGTGTGCTTTTCCATGTCTCTGAGTATCTGCATCTGTGAGAGTCTGATTCCATGTGTGTCTCTGTCTCTGCACACATCTGGGTCTCTAAGGGTAGAGGATTCTGTATGCATCCCTGTCTTTCGCTGTAGAAGCATATGCATGGAGTGCACATGCTACGTGGTAAGTTCAGACTCTCCAAGTCTGGAAGAAACATTACAACAGGAAATGCTCTGGATTCCAGCTTCCGGATGGAATTTCACTCAGAAAAATACCCCTTCCTGGTCCTCCCAATAAATGCAGCATTCTTTGTCTTTCAGGAGACTGAGTTGAGGGGGTTTATGCTAACCTTGACCTCAGAGGCCACGTCTTTCAGGAGGATTTGGCAGACCCATGAAATTCCACACCCTGCCACTCACCTCTTGCCAGGCCTACTTCTTCCTCTTGAACCCTTTTATAGCTCCACATTATCTACCAAAACAATTCCAATCTAAATTGTCCAGAGCAGCCAGAGGAAAACACAAGGAGATGGGGACAAAGAAACAGCATAAGATTAAGTAAGTAAATAAAGATCTATAGAGGGACAGAAAGACAGAGACCAAGAAATAGGGTTTGAAGGGTGAGAACAGACAGTAAAAAATGGAGATAAAGAAACAGAAGGAGGGCCAGGTGCAGTGGCTCATGCCTGTAATCCCAACATTTTAGGAAGCCAAGGTGGGCAGATCACTTGAACCCAGGAGTTCGAGACCAGCCTCAGCAACATGGTGAAACCCATTTCTACAAAATACAAAAAATTAGCCGGGCATGTTTGTGTGCACCTGTAGTCCCAGCTACTTAGCGGGCTGAGGCAGGAGGATCACTTGAGCCCAGGAGGTCCAGGCTGCAGTGAGCCACAACCACGCCACTGCACTCCAGCCTAGGTGACAAAGTTAGACCTTGTGTCAAAAAAAAAACAAAAAAATAGGAGGCTGGGTGCTGTAGCTCGTGCTTGTAATCCCAGCACTTTGGGAGGCTGAAGGCTGAGGTGGGAGGATCGCTTGAGCCCAGGAGTTTGAGACGAAGCTGGGCAACATAATGAGACCACATCTCTCAAAAAAAAAAAATTTTTAAATAAGCCAGGCACAGTGGCTCACACCTGTAATCCCAGCACTTTGGGAGGCCAAGGCGGAAAGATCACTTGATCCCAGGAGTTCAAGACCAGCCTGGGCAACATAGTGAGACTTTGTCTCTACAAAAATAAAGACAAAATTAGCTGGGTGTGGTGGCACATGCCTGTAGCCCCAGCTACTTGTGAGGCTGATGTAGGAGGATTGCTTGAGCCTGGGAGTTTGAGGCTGCAGTCAGCCGAGATTGTGCCACTGCACTCCCACCTGGGCAGCAGAGTAAGACCCTGTCTCAAATATTTCTTTGTATAAATATGAAGAAACAGAAGGATAGAGACAGATATATGGAAAGATGAAGTGAGCAAAATGGAGAATGAGGGACTGGCTGAAATGAGGCAGAAATGTAGGGAGAGATATAAAGAGATGGGGACAGAGACAGAAAGAGATTGGGGTCAGAGAAGCAGCTACATTAAAAATGAGGGAGAGATTAATGGGTACAAATATACTATTTGATAGAAGAAATAAGACCTAGTGTTCGATAGATCAGTAGGGTGACTAGTTTACAGTAACCTATTACACATTTCAAAATAGCTAGAAGAGAATAATTCAAATGTTTCTAGCATAAAGACAAATATTTAAGGTGATGGATATCCCAGTCACACTGATTGATTTTTAAAAATTGTATAAACGTATTAAAATATCATATGTGGATGGGTGTAGTGGCACATGCCTGTAATCCCACTACTTTGGAAGGCCAAGGCCAAGGTGGGTAGATTGCTTGAGTCCAGGAGTTGGAGTCCAGCCAGGGCAACATAGCAAGACCCCATCTCCACAATAAATAATAAAAAATTAGCCAGACCATGGTGGTGCCCACCTATAGTCCCAGCTACTTGGTAGACTGAGGTGGGAGGAAGGCTTGAGCCTAGAAGGTAGAGGCTATAGGAGCCAAGATCACGCCACTGCACTCCAGCCTGGGCAAAAGAGTGAGACCCTATCTGAAAAAATAATAAACATTGATAAAAATCATATGTACCCCAGCCAGGCGTGGTGGCTCATACCTGTAATCCCACCAGTTTGAGAGACCAAGGTGGATGGATCACCTGAGGTCAGGAGTTCGAGACCAGCCTGCCCAACATGGTGAAATACCATCTCTACTAAAAATACCAAAATTAGGCTGGGCACAGTAGCTCATGCCTGTAATCCCTGCACTTTGGGAGCCAAGGCAAGTGGATCACCAAGGTCAGGAGTTTGAGACCAGCCTGGCCAACATGGTGAAACCCCTTCTCTACTAAAAATACAAAAATTAACTGGGCGTGGTGGCGGGCACCTGTAATCCCAGCTACTTGGGAGGCTGAGGCAGTAGAATCGCTTGAACCAGGGAGGCAGAAGTTTCAGTGAGCCAAGATCACGCCACTATACTCCAGCCTGGGTGATAGAGCAAGACTCAGTCTCAAGAAAAAAAAAAAAAAACAGAATTAGCCAGGCATGGTGACTCACTTGTAATCCCAGCTTCTCTGGAGGCTGAGGCATGAGAATCGCTTGAACCTGGGAGGCAGAGGTTGCAGTGAGTGGAGAACACAGCATTGCGCTCCAGCCTGGGGGACAGAGTGAAACTACATCTTAAAAAGAAAAATCAGGCCGGGCGCGGTGGCTCACGCCTGTAATCCCAGCACTTTGGGAGGCCGAGGCGGGCGAATCACGAGGTCAGGAGATTGAGACCATCCTGGCTAACACGGTGAAACCCTGTCTCTACTAAAAAATACAAAAAATTAGCCGGGCGTGGTGGCAGCTGCCTGTAGTCCCAGCTACTTGGGAGGCTGAGGCAGAAGAATGGCGTGAACCCGGGAGGCGGAGCTTGCAGTGAGCCGAGATCGCGCCACTGCACTCCGGCCTGGGCGACAGAGCGAGACTCCGTCTCAAAAATAAAATAAAATAAAATAAAAAATCATATGTATCCCCAAAATATGTACATGTATTATGCCTCAATTAAAAATTGTTTTAAAATAAAATTAATTAGGCTGGGTGCGGTGACTCACGCCTATAATCCCAGCACTTTGGGAGGCCGAGGCGGGCAGATCGCCTGAGGTCAGGAGTTTAAGACCAGCCTGGCCAACATGGTGAAACCCCATCTCTACTAAAAATAAAAAAAATTAGCCTGGCATGTTGGTGCGCGTCTGTAATCCCAGCTACCCGGGAGGCTGAGGCAGGAGAATCACTTGAACCCAGGAGTCGGAGGTTGCAGTGAACCAAGCTCGCACCACTGCACTCCAGCCTGGGCAACAGAATGAGGCTCCGTCTCTAAATAAATAAATAAATAAATAAAATTAATTATAAACAAAACAATTGTGGGCAGAGAGAAAAAGCAATAGTAATAGCCAGGTAGTTGGAGGGGGAATGACTAGGATTAGATAAACAAAGATGGAAGCAGAGATGGTGATGACAATGGGGAGGAAAATGTCAGTGATGTCAAAGTCTACATGTTTGAGCGTTTGTTCTGTCTGAAACATCTTCTAAGAGGTGTATATGTATTAACTCATTTAATCCTCATAATAACACTATGAAGCACAGGTACTATTATCAGCCCTATTTTACAGATGAGGACACTGAGGCACAGCAAGTCAATAGCACATCTAGGACTGGAATCCAAATAAATAGTCAAATACCAGAGACCATACTCTTGACTACTTTGTCAGTGACACAGGTAGAGACAAAGGACATGGAGCTGGGGACAAGATAGCAGATGAAGCACACCTAGCGACAGAGAGATGGGGACAAGAGTCAGACACATGAGGAAAACAGCCCAACAAGAGAGATGGTGACAGAGAAATAGAGGTAAAAATTGGATATAGAGTAATGAGAGAGAATCAGACAGGGAGAAGGAGGCAAGAAGACCAACATAGGGGTGTGTGTGAGAGAGGGAAAGACAGAAACAAGAATGTAAATGTTAAGAGGGAAAAAATGAAGACAGAGATACAGAGATCGGAACAGAAAGGTGAGAATAGAGAAAGACAGTGGTAGCGGGGAGCAGAGACAGATGAATGCAGCAACGCAAATAGATGAGGACTGAGAGAGACAGCCAGAGGTAGGATAAATTGGGACAGAGTGATGGAGACTTCTGGAAATACATAAAAGAGGCCAAGGAGCCAAGGGAAATTGAAAGGAAAACAGAAAAGACAAATTCTGGAACACATAGAAATTTAGAAACAGGCAGGGTGTGGTGCCTCACGCCCAGCACTTTTGGAGGCTGAGGCAGGCAGATCACTTGAGGTCAGGAGTTCGACACCAGCCTGGCCAACATGGTGAAACCTCGTCTCTACTAAAAATACAAAAATTAGCTGGGCGTGGTGGTGCATGCCTGTGATCCCACCTACTCGGGAGGCTGAGGCAGGAAAATCACTTGAACCTGGGAGGCGGAGGTTGCAGTGAGCTGAGATCACACCACCACACTCCAGCCTGGGTGACAGAGTGAAACTCCGTCTCAGAAAAAAAAAAAAAACAGATGAGGGAGAACAATGTGGTCATATATATAAGGACAGAGACATGGACCAAGATGAGGATCATGAGTTAGACTCAGACAGGATGGAGACAGGGTAGCCAGCAACATAACTAATAGAATGAGAGAACAAGAGTGAGAGGTGAGAGAGTTTGAGAAAGAGAATAGGAGAGACAGGAAAAAGAAGCAGACAATTGTAAACAGAGAGACAAGAAAAAGCAAAATAGAGACAGAGATACGGGATGTCTGAGAGGTGGTGACAGTAATGGCTAACTGGGAGGAAGAGAGACAAAAACACGAAAGAGAAATAGTGGCCGGGCACCGTGGCTCATGCCTGTAATCCCAGCACTTTGGGAGGCTGAGGTGGGTGGATCACCGAGGTCAGGAGTTCGAGAGCAGCTTGGCCAACATGGTGAAACCCCGTATCTACTAAAAATACAAAAATTAGCCAGGTGTGGTGGCGGGCACCTGTAATCCCAGCTACTCGGGAGGCTGAGGCAGGAGAACTGCTTGAACCCAGGAGGCAGAGGTTGCAGTGAGTTGAGACTGTGCCATTGCATTCCAGCCTGGGTGACAGAGTGAGACTCTGTCTCAAAAAAAAAAAAAAGAGAGAGAGACAAAAATAGAGAAAAAAGGATTAAATCTTTCTGATCCAACAATCATTCACAAGTCTCTTGGCTATATCAGGGCGAGCACTGGGCCATATGGGGCCCACTAGACTATGAGTTCAGGAAGGCAAGGCCCAGGCCTTTGTTATTCCTTACTGTATCCTACACTCATGATAGAGTGCCAGTCACATGGAGAGCTCCATTTATTAAACATTAGGCACCATGTCCTGTGCATGCCTTTTCGTGGATTATGTCATCAGAACCTCACAGCTCTGATGTAGTAGGTGTTATTATCATCCACAGTTTACACATGGGGAAACTGAGACTCCAAACAATGAATAACTTGCCCAGCATCACACAGAGGAGCTAGGAGTGAATGAAGCTCCTGCCTGGACCAATGGTGAGAGTATATCATAAACCAAGGATTGGGATGAATCCTTTCCCATGCACTGAAGATACAAAAAGCCAAATTCCAGTATGCTTGCTTCCAAGGACTACATGTTTGACTACAATGCCATACTGCTTCAATTGAAGGTTTGCTGACAGACTAATGGAAGACTGCGGTCTCTAGGGTAAGTGTGTCCTGACTCCTTGTACTCTGGAGCTCCCTCCTAGTAGACGAGGCAGACCTACCTAGCTTAGAGAGACTGGGAAAGCTCAGAGAGACTGGGGAAATGGCAGAAATAAAGCCCTGTGGGAAAAACTCGGCCTGGGAAAATCAGAGAAAGCTTCCTGGAAGAGGAGGTAATTTAAAGAGGCCAGAGGTAGATTTACATAGAAATCAATGAAGCTTAAGCTTCAGGGCCCCTCCTTTGCACAGGTCTCTTCCAAGGCCCTGTTTAATGAACAGTGAACAATCATAGTACTGAAGATTTGTCATTCTACAAAAAAATTATAATGTCCTGAAATCTTACAGCTCATATATGAAAGAAACTAGACAAGGGTTTTCCCAAATTTGATAGCAGTCCTAAACATGTATAAAATATTATTATAATATGAAACTGAAACTTTGCTAAACTGTCAATAGTAAAAAACAAATTTCTATCAACCATGCTATTAAGAAAGACTATTTTTTTTTTTTTTGAGACTGGATCTTGCTTTGTCACCCAGGCTGCAGTGCAGTGGCACAATCATGGCTCACTGCAGCCTCAACCTCCTGGGCTCAAGGGATCCTCTTGCCTCAGCCTCCCAAGTAGCTGGAATTACAAGCAGGCACCACCATGCCTGGCTAATTTTTTAATTTTTTGTAGAGACAGGTCTCACTATGTTGCCCAGGTTGGTCTCCAACTCCTGGGCTCAGCCATTCTCCCGCCTCAGCCTCCCAAAGTGCTGGGATTACAGGCATTAGCCATTGCACCTGGCCCTCTATTTTCTCTATCGCAAATGACCTTACTTCATGCATCAGTGACAAAATAGAAGGCATCAAACATTGAGAATTTTTTACAGGGCCTTTATCTTCCCACCACTCAATCTGTAAAGTTACCTGTATTTGCATTTGTCTTTTTCTCATTCCTTCCTGTTACAATTAAGGGTCCAGGGACCCTCTGAGGCTCAGTACCCTAGATCCCAACCCCAACCTTTCCTTTCCCTTGTGTTAGTGCCTTTCTCTCTCTCTCTCTCTCTCTCTCTCTCTCTCTCTCTACTGGATCATTCCCAGAAGAAAACATAGTTCAACATCTCTCATCTTAAAAAAAAAATCATTATTTGACCCTCTTCCTATGATCATGCTATCTCCCTAGGATCTGTTTCCCTTCACAGCCATGTTTCTCAAGAGAACTGCATACACACATAACCCCACTTCACTGGGGTGGGAGGAAGTGTTCCCTCTAACCTCAGTGAGGATCCTATAACAATCTACACTCCCTCCAGCCCTCTAGGCAATTAGTCATATTTTTTAAATTAATTAATATATTTGTTCTTCATGATATACATTATAAATTTTATAATATGCATATCTGTACAGTTTGAATAAACAATTTTAAAAATCTGTGTCCCTATCACCTAGCTTCAATAAGAGATCATTTACTAATGACAAAACTCCTTGTATGACTCTCCCCAGTCATATCTCCTTCACCTCTGTGACAGGTAACTGCCATCCTGAATTTTTCGTTTTTCATTCCTTGCTTTTCTTGTTTTATAATATATGACTGCATCCACATACTGTTTAATTCTGCATGGTTTTCAGCTTTATATAAACATATTCTTCTGTGACTTTTTTGAATCAGTATTAGGTCTCCTGAGTCTCATCCATGTTGATACATGTAGCTACAGTTCATTCATTTTTAAAATTTCCTTATAGTATTCTGTTGTGTGAATATGTATGAGTGGGCCAGGAGCGGTGGCTCACACCTGTAATCCCAGCACTTTGAGAGGCAGAGGCGGGTGGATTACCTGAGGTCAGGAGTTCGAGACCAGCCTGACCAACATGTCAAAGCCGTCTCTACTAAAAATACAAAAAATTAGCCAGGCGTGGTGGCGGACACCTGTAATCCCAGCTACTCGGGAGGCTGAGGCAGAGAATTGCTTGAACCCAGGAGGCGGAGGTTGCAGTGAGTCGAGATCGCGCCCTTGCACTCCAGCCTGGGCAACAAGAGTGAAACTCCATCTCAAAAAAAAAAAAGTATGAGTGTATTTATCTACTCTTGTTTCCAGTTTCTTGCTATTACAAACAGACTTGTGAACATTCTTGTACATGACTCCCAATACACATACATGTGCAAGGGTTGCTTTAAGGAGCAGTTCTCAAACTTTTTGGTCTCAGGACCCCTTTATATTCTTAAAAAGCATTGCAGACCCCAAAGAGCTTTGATTTATGTGGTTTATATCAATTGATATTTGCTGTATTTGAAATTAAAGCTGAAAAAGTTTAAATACATTAAAATAACAATAAACCAATTACACTTAACAATATATTTTTACGAAAAATGACTGTTTTTCAAAACAAAAAGAATTTAGTAAGGAGTGGCATTGTTTTACATTTTTGTAAATCTCTTTACTGTATGGCTTAATAGAAGACAGCTGGATTCTCATATCTGCCTCTGCATTCAGTCTGTTGTGATATCACATGTCATGTAGCCTCTGGAAAACTCCACTCTACATTCTTGAGAAAATGAGAGTAAAAAAGCAAGTAACATCTTACTATATTATGGTTTTGGTTCTCCCCACTACCCCCCTCCACAGGATCCCCAGATCACACTGTGAGAACTGCTGCTCTGGGGTATATACCTAGAATTGCCAGGTCACAGAGTATGTGCATCATTCAGCTTTACTAGAAAATGCCCAACTTTTTCTAGAATGGTTGTATCAATTTACACTCCCACCAATGGTATCCATTCACTCTTCATCCGTTCTGGTGTTCACCCCCACCACTCCTCCAAAACCACTACTATCAAGGTCATCAATGATATCAATGTTGCCGTAGCCAATGGACCCTTTTAAATCCTCATCTTCTCAGCACTCTTGGAACATCCTTGACACACTCCTGGTTATGTCTCTGCCTCTTTTTTTTTTTTTTGAGATGGAGTCTCGCTCTGTCGCCCAGGCTGGAGTGCAGTGGCACGATCTCAGCTCACTGCACGCTCCGCCTCCCGAGTTCACACCATTCTCCTGCCTCAGCCTCCCGAGTAGCTGGAACTACAGGCGCCCGCCACCACACCCGGCTAATTTTTTGTACTTTTAGTAGAGACGGGGTTTCACGGTGTTAGCCAGGATGGTCTCGATCTCCTGACCTCGTGATCCACCCGCCTCGGCCTCCCAAAGTGCTGGGATTACAGGCGTGAGCCACCGCGCCCGGAGCTCTCTACTTCTTTTTCAGTCTCTGCCAACTCCTGCTCCTTCACTCAACCTGTAAAGTTGAAGTTCCTCAAAGCTCAGTCATGGATCCTCTTCCTTTCTCAGTCTTTACTGTTTCAGGGTGATTTTTTTCTACTCTTGACTTTTAATGCCATTTCTATGCTGACAACTCTCACTTATATCTGAAACAGACTTCTCCCCTGGGATGTATATACCACTATCTACTTGACTTCTCCACTTGGATAGCTCAAGGGCATGTCCAGCTTAGCATATCCAAAACTGAACTCTTGATCTTCCCCTGAAAATCTGTTCCTCTTTCTGTCTTCCTCATCTCAGTGAGTGACTGGCCTACCATCACCAGATCCCTTGGAGTCATCTTTGATTCCCCCCTCCCCCTCCTTCTCCCAAGCCTTCACACCAAGCCTTCCCAATTCTAAATATCTCTCAAATCGGCCTGCCTCTCTCCATCTCCATTGCCACCTCCTTAGTCAGCTCACCATCATCTCTGGCTGCAGTAGGTTCCTAATCTTGTCCACCTGCAATTCAATCTAGAGCAACCAAAGTCATCTTTGTAAAATGTTAAATACACCCTGTGAATCTCAAGCTTAAAACCTTTTAATGTGTATTTCAGCATTTTGGGGATGTGAGGTATCTGCAAAAGAGATACTATTTCCTCTGGATCCAGTTCACATACGATACAAACTGAAGCGTTTCATGAAACATATTTACCCTTCCTACATGATCTTATGATACACTCTTTATTAATTAATTAATTTATTTGTTGTGTATGTGAGATGGAGTCTCGCTTTGTCGCCCAGGCTGGAGTGCAGTAGCGCGATCTCTCCTCACTGCAACCTCCATCTCCCGGGTTCAGGCCATTCTCCTGCCTCAGCCACTCGAGTAGCTGGGATTACAGGCACGCTCCACCACACCGGCTAATTTTTGTATTTTTAGTAGACGGGATTTCACCATATTGGTCAGGCTGGCCTCAAACTCCTGACCTCAGGTGATCCACCCACCTCGGCCTCCCAAAGTGCTGGGATTACAGGCGTGAGCCACCGAGCCCAGTCCATTCTTATATTTTCTATTCTTAAATTGATTTCAGTACCTTCTCCAGTTTGACCCACATTTAAAAGCACTGCTTCAATACCTTTTCATTGCTTGTAGAATAAAACCCATTCTTCTTAACATGGCCTAAAAAGCCCTGCATAATCTAGCTCCTGCCTACCTTTTGAATCTCATATCCCACCCCTCTTGCCTTCCAAGCACTATGCTTTAGCCATATTAGCCTTCTATAGCTCCTAAATAGGCCATTTGTCTTTCCCCCCAGGGCCTTCCCACTTGCTGTATCCTTTGCCTGGAGCACTTTTGTGTCCACTCATCGGCCAACTCCCACTCCTTCAGGGCTCAGCTTAAATAGCAGCCCTTGCCTGACCCCTCAGGCTAAATCACCCCCCCCCATACACATACCCGTTATTCTCTTTCCTATCACCCTGTTCTGTCCCTTTATAACCTTATCACAATTTGTAATTATGTGTGTTTATGTGTTGTAATTATGTGTTTATTTCACCTCCTCTCCAGTACCAGCCAGTGAACTCTGAGGACAGTTTTTTCACCATTGTCTTGTTCATGTCTGTCTTATTCACTGCTGCATAGCTAGTGCATCACATGGTGCCTGGCCCATAGTTTGTGTTCAAAAGACATTCGTTGAATGAGCTGAGATCTGAAGAACAAATGAAGTGGAATTGGGGAGATGCAGAGAAAGTTTCACTCAGCGAGAACAGCATATGCAAAAACTTGGAGGCTAGAGAGACTAAGGAATAGTCTAAGAATTTCAGCATGGAAAGGCTGGCAGGGGCACAGATCATGAAGGGCTGTTTAACCTTTCCTGTTAAGGAAGGTCGGTTTCCTTTTGAGCCAGTAGAGACTCACTGAAGGGTCCTAAACATGGGAGTGATATAATTTGATTTAACTTTTATTTAATTATTTATTTATATTTATAATTTTTTTTTTGAGACAAGTCTCGCTCTGTCGCCCAGGCTGGAAGCAGCACGATCTTGGCTCACTGCAACCTCCGCCTCCCGGGTTCAAGCAGTTCTCTGCCTCAGCCTCCCGAGTAGCTGGGATTACAGGCATCCGCCCCCACGCCCGGCTAATTTTTGTATTTTTGGTAGAGATGGGGTTTCACCATCTTGGCCAGGCTGATCTCGAACTCCTGACCTGAAGTGATCCGCCCGCTTCGGCTTCCCAAAGTGCTGGTATTACAGGTGCGAGCCACCGCACCTGGCCTTATTTATGTTTTCAAAAGATATACACTGCCTATAGTGTAGAGAATAGATTCCAGAGAACAAGACTGAAATAGGGAGGCTGTGACAGGATTGCAGGTTAGAAATGGTTCTGGTCTAAACCAGGGTAGTGGCCCCAGAAATGTAGAGACTACATAAATAGATTTGGTAGGAGGTCAAAATGATGGGACTTGGTGACTGCATGGGGGATGGAGGAGAGAAAAGAATTAAGGGTGTAACCCGGGTTTCTGCTTTGACTGGGGTCATTCACTAAGGTAAGACACAAAGAAGGACAAACAGGTTGGAAGGAGGATGCCTTGAGTTGGGAAGAAGCTGAGGTTTTAGGTGTCTCTGGGATATTCAGGTAGAGCTGCCTAGTAACCAGTTGAATGCATGGGTCAGGAGAAATATCTGGTTTTGAGGTATCAATTTGGGAGTCATCAGCAAAGATATGATCATTGAAGCCATGGGAGCAAATGAGATAAAGAAAAGAGCGGCCTGTAATCCGAGGCTTCTCTTTCCTCAAGTGGATCACTTGAGGTCAGTAGTTGGAGACCTGCCTGGCCAATATGGCGAAACCCCGTCTCTACTAAAAATACAAAAATTATTCGGGCGTGGTGGTGCATGCCTGTAATGCCAGCTACTTGGGAGGCTGAGGCAGAAGAATAGCTTGAACCCGGTAGGCGGAAGTTGCAGTAAGCCTAGATCGCGCCACTGCACTCCAGCCCAGGCGACAGAGCAAGACTGTCTCAGAAAGAAAGAAAGAAAATAAAAAAACTATATGTAGAGAGAGGAGAAGAGCGCTCAGGCCAAAGCCCTAAAGAGCACCAGCATAAAGGGTTGGACAAAGAGGAGCTTGGAAAGTAAAAAAGAATTACTAAGGAAGTAGAAGAAAAACAAAGAAAGTGCAGTGTCATGGAAGTGGTTTAAGGAGGAGGGAGTGGTCAACAGTGGCAAATGCTATCAAGAAACCAAGTAGGATAACCTCTGAAAAGATTCTGTGGGGGCTGGGCGCGGTGGCTCACGCCTGTAATCCCAGCACTTTGGGAGACCCAGGCAGGCGAATTACAAGGTTAGGAGTTCGAGACAAGTCTGGCCAATATGGTGAAACCCCGTCTCTACTAAAAATACAAAAAATTAGCTGGGCGTAGTGGCGAGCGCCTGTAATCCCAGCTACTCGGGAGGCTGAGGCAGAAGAATCGCTTGAACCCAGGAGGCGGAGATTGTAGTGAGCCGAGATCGTGCCGCTGCATTCCATCCTGGGCGACAGAGTGAGACTCTGTCTCAAAAAAAAAAAAAAAAGAAAAGAAAAGATTCTATGGGATTTAGTGAGATGTTTCATGGCAGACCCTGATGAGAGAGAGCAGTTTCAAGCAAGTAGTGGAGGCAGATTGGAGTGGGTTGAAAGATAAGTGGGAGGTGGGAAAATGAAGACAGTTGGGTGTAGGCAACTCTTTTGAGAAGTTTGTAGAAGAGAAGGAGGTGGTTGGAGAGGCAGAATTCTTGGTAATTGTTTATTTGTTTTTAGATGGAAGAGGTCTATGTTTAGATGCTGTTGGGAAGGAGCAAGGACAAATTCCTAGGCTTCGTAGCAAAAAGTCAAGAGCTTCCTCTACGGTGGCTCTGTTTACTCTCTGCAGTAGGTCAGGTTATTTGCTGAGGGTTACAGGGCAGATGGAGCAGTTGGGGTTTGAGGGGAAAGGAGAAGGTTTGAAATGGTCACTGTGGAGAACGGAGGGAGAGCTCACTAGTAGGGTTGTGGGTCAAAACTGAGGGCCTGGTAGAAGCTGGGAACCATGGGTTTATAGTGGCACAAATCTGTGAAGTTGAATAGTTTTCTCCAGCAATGTTTAGCTGCCTGGGCGCAGGCATGAAAAAGGCGGACAGTTGGACCGATTCAAGACTGGGATGTTGCCAGGCGGATGCGACAAATCAGGGAACTGAGGGTATTTAAGAAAGTGACTAAGTAAGGGATCATGATATCTGGTCTGAGCAGAGTGAAGGAGAATCAGAGACAGGTCCTCTATGAGCCAAGCCCTAGGAACACTCGGGAACATGCGGAAAGGCTTTTGGAAAAGAGAGTGAAGGGCAAGCAGACGGGGGAAGACCTGAGATGGGTTGGAAGGGCAGATATGGGGGGAGGGGTTTGAGACCGGAGACTTGCCTGTGGGGAAAGCGGGGGAATTTTTTAAGGGGCAGGAGGGCCTTGAGAGCCGTAGCAGCGAAAAGTGAGGCGGGCCCGAGCGAGGGGGCGTGGTCAGGCGCAAATCCCGGGCGAGGGGGCGGGGCCCCGGTAACTGGGTCCCAGCGCCGCTGTGGCTGCGGCTCCCTCTGCGAGGCTCCCGCCTCCCCACCCCCCTTCCCAGGGCTCCTTCCCGCCCGCCGCCGCCGAGACCCAGGCTGAAGCTGGGGAGGACGGTGGAGCCCGGCCCAGGCCGTTCTCCTGCCCCCGCGGCTGGAGCATCGTCTGGGACGACTGGCTGAAGGCGAGCCCCGCAGCCCAAGCGCAGCGCACACGCGCGCCCCCGGCCACCGCCGTTCTCTCTTCCCTCCCTTCCTCTCCCCTCCCCTCTCCTCCGCCCCCGGCCTCGGCTGCGGCGGGAGGAAGAACGCTTCCCAACCAGCCAGGAGAGCCCAGATCTATTCCCATTCGGGGAGAAAGAAGAGACCCCGCACTTGGATCCGACCGACTTCTCGCCCCGGGGCCACGGAAGTGGCTCGCCGTCCACGGGAGAGTCCCCGCCGAGCGTAGCCCTCCAGCCCTCGCCCAACCGCAGCCGCATAGACAGCGCTCCCCAGCGGGCCCCCGGCCCCGCCGAGCCCACTCCCCGCGCGGGGCCGGGGCCGGGGCCGGCAATGCCTGGCACGGCAGCGGCGGTGGCCGCGGCTGCTGCTGCTACTGCCACCGCTGCCACGGCTGCTGGCCCGGGCCCGGGCTGGGGGCTTGAGTCTCCGCAGTGGGGCTGAGCCCGCAGCCCCGCCCCCCGATCCTGAGGCCGCTGCTCCGCCGGGCGCCGGGCCTCCTCCGCCCGCGCCTCCGCCCCAGGAGCTGGAGCCAAGCGGGGAGCTCGGGCCCCGCGCCCAGGCCCGGACCATGCATGGCCACCGAGCCCCGGGGGGCGCCGGGCCTTCGGAGCCCGAACACCCGGCCGCGAACCCGCCGGGCGCTGCTCCGCCGGCCTGTGCCGACTCGGACCCTGGAGCTTCGGAACCCGGACTGCTGGCGCGCAGGGGCTCAGGTTCGGTTCTTGGCGGCCCACTGGATCCCCAGTTTGTCGGACCCTCGGACACCAGCCTGGGCGCTGCTCCAGGCCACCGGGTCTTGCCCTGCGGTCCCAGTCCACAGCACCACCGGGCCCTGCGCTTCTCTTACCACCTGGAGGGCTCGCAGCCTCGGCCTGGTGAGTGAGTGACTGAGAGAGCATGGGAGCCCGGGCCATGGGCCTGGTACTGGGAGCGGGTTCTTGTTCTCGAGCCCTCTATGCCCCACTTTGGGACAGGGTCGCTTACCTCGGCCCTTTGGGTTCCCTCAAACCCCTCCCCCTCCCCACGTCCCTTGGCCTTGTGTCCAGTCCTTTCAACCTCTGTCCCCATCTCCTCTCTGTCCCTTGTGCCCCTCAACCTCTCCAACCCCCTTCTTGTCTGTCTGCTGAGGCTAATGGGAGAGGGAGCACTCGCGAGAAAAAGAGGGAGGATTGCAAGGCAGCAACGGATATTTGGTTGGGGAAACCAGGGTTTAGTTTGGAGAACAGAAGAAAAAAAGGAGCCTTCCATTTGCCAAGCGCCTACATTGTACCAGGCACTGGGCTGGGTGCTTTACGTGGATTTTCATTTCAGCTTCAGGAACCCTCATGAAGTAGATACCTTTAGTCCCATTTTGTAGGGAAGGAAACTGAAGCTCAGAGAAGTTAAGCAACTTGCCCAAGGTCACACAGCTAGTATGGAGCCACGATTCAAACCAGATCTATTTGTGTCCAAAGTCTGTGGTCTTTCTGCTTCCCCAAACTGAGGCTGGAGACCATGAAAGTAATGCCAAGCCTTTTGCTTATGTGATTTTCTCCTGTACTATTCAGCAGCCCTGGAGTAGGAGCGGAAAAAAAAAAAAAAAGAAAGAAAGATGGTGGATTGATCCAAGGTTGGGATTTTGCCAGGTGTGTGTGGCGGGAGAACAAGGGAAGGAAGGAGTAGAAGGTGCTGATGAGAGAGAAAGGTGGAAGAGGTGGGCCTTGGGAGTCAGGCTAGAGGAGAAGGCTGGTGGGGCTGATAGGTAGGGAGACAGCAGAAAAGCCAACAGAGGCAGAAGCCAGTTGTAGCAGGAGCTGGAGAGCTGCAGGGCCACGAGGTTGGTTGTGATGTGAAATCAGGATGGTTTCTTCGATTCGAAAAGGTGGAGCAGCTCTAAGTCAGGCTGAGGCCACAGACCACTGCCTTTGTGCTACACAGACCTGAGTGTCTGAGGAGCGCAGCAGGACCTTCCCCATCTGGGGACAGTCTCATACGGGCCTGAGCCCAGGAGCCACAGAAGAAGAGCAGCGCACATCTGCCCTCCCTTCCACTGGGACTGAAGGAGTTGTTAAGCCCTTGGGGGCTCCCGGGTTCACACCTCAGGCTCCACAGATCTCTGGGACCGTGGCCTTGCACCAGGTAGCAGTAGTGAAGTATAAAGCATGGGCAGGATGTGCCTTTTGGTGCCGTCATGACCTTGGGCTAGTCATGGAACCTCTGGGAGATTTCAGGGGTCTCCCTCAGTGTGGGCTGAAGATAACCAGCTGGCAACAGGCCCTTAACGCCCTGGCCTGCACGTTACTTCTGCTGGCTTTCCAAACTCCCCTTGACACTGTGTAAAGCCAGTGCCTTTTTGCAGATGCCAAAACAGGCCACAAGCACTCCCACCCCAGGACTTTTGCATTGGCTTTTCCTTCTGGCTGGAAGCTCTTCCCCTAGCCCTCCACCTGGCTTGCTCCTTGTCTTGCATGTCTCAGGTCAATGTCACCTCTTCCAAGAGACTGTCCCTAACCACTTTAGGTAGGGCCACTTGTGAGTCTCCATCAGAGACTGTGAGTGTGCTTCCATCCTTGCACTTAGTACAATCTGAAATTATCTTATTGTATGTGTCTACTCGTTTATGGCCTATCTTCCTCCACTAGAATGTGAGCTCCATGGGGGCAAGGCGATTATATCTCTTTTGCTCACTGTTGTATCCCCAGCAACTAGCGCAGTGCCTAACACACAGCAGGTGTTCAAGAAATCCTCATTAAATAAATGCCTAAACAGATACTAAAGAAGCACATAGTAGGCCCTCAGTAACTATTGCCTAAAAGAAGGACACCAAATTCCTGCCCTCTGGATACTCTTGATCTGAAAGTCAATAGCTGGGCAATGTCTAGACCCCCAGTCTCTGGCCTCTGTAATCAATACATGGTGATGATTCTGAATATGCCTTCCCAATCCACCAATTCATTCAAATTACAAATCATAATACCCTTCCTAAACCACTCTCCTCCTCCCCAAAAACGCAACACAGAGTTCCCAGGATCCTTTTCCTCAACGAAGTCCCTGCCTCTGTAATTGCATAGTGGGTGTCTTTTTTTTTTTATTCAAGATGGGGATTAGGAATAAGACAAGTGTCAGGGAAGGACCTGGCCTCCTAACTAATTCACTTTGTGACCCTGGGTGAGTGACTTCCCTTCTCTGAACCTCAGTTTCTTCATGTAGAGAATGCAATGAGGAGTCTATGAGTTAATGGTTGTAAAGCCTGCAGCATGGTATAAATCCTTAGCAACCAGGAGTTTAAAAAAATAAAATTAAGTTAAAAAATAAGAGAAAAACCTTCTGAAGAAGAGGCGGAGGAATTACTCAGGCCCTGACTAGGCAGGCGCCGGGCCATGTGATTCACTGCAGCATGGGTTGTGAGAGGCCGCCTCCCCCACTGCCCAGCCGGCCCAGGGGTAGGCACAAGTGACTTGGCTTCTCCATGGGACTCGCCTATAATTGGCCCTAAGAGGGCAGAGTTAGTGGTTGTAGGGTGTGTGTGTAAGAGAGAGACAGAGAGGGTTTCCTGAGCTTCAATTAAAGGGCTGAAACATGCTGGTCCATATGTTAAGATTTCCGTGTGCCTGCTGACTTCCTCCCTAACACTGCTGAGACCTTTATTGAATCACCATCTTTAGGGCTCAGTGGCTCATCCTGGGGGTGGGGGGAGGCTTTTAAAAATAATAATTGTATCTTAGCCATGTGAACAGCCTTGAATTGCTTCAAAGTGCTTTCTCTTTCAGTGATCCTGTCTGCTTCTTGGTGGGGAAAGGGACAATTGTTATTATGCCCATTTTCCAGGTTGATTAAACCAAAGTCCTCGTTGGATCACTGGGAAAACCCAGTGAAATGCCAGAGAGGGGTTTGAGAGAGTCAGAAAGCGGTTTGCTTGCAGGGGTTTGCAGAGATGGCTGCTCTATTCCTCAGGGTTGAGGCCTAGAATGTCCTTCCAGATGCGGGGATTGTGGGGATATTGGTGTCTGACCCTAGCTAAGTCAAAGGAGTTGCACCTGATGTTAGAGCCGTTTTGTGGGTAATGGGGGAAACTGAGCCAGTTGAGGGGGGCAAGAGGAGGGGCTGACTCTTTCTCATTTGGATCCTGAGGCATCTTCACAGTCTCCAAGAGTAAAAATTGGAGCTAGAAAAGACTCTAAATACTGTCTCGTTCTGGGTTTCCCAAACTGAGTGAGCATCAGAATCTCTTGTTGACCTTAAAAAGAAATGGGATTACACATTCCATCTCAGAGCGCCAGAATCTTGGGGTTGACAACTAAGGAACCTATTTTCAAAAGCTCCTTAGGTGATTGTGATGCACAGCCTAGAGTGGGAACCACTAGTTAAGTCCGTTTTCCAGATGAGGCAGTGAGGAAGGCTCAGAGAGGTAGTGATTTTTTTTAGCCATGGTCCTACAGTGAGTCAGCATCATTAGGGCCAGGAGAATACATCGGCCTCCCTCCCCATCTAAGGCCCTTTCCCTAGGGCCCCACGTGGGCTTCTGTCAACTCACTCCCAACCGCAAATGGAGGCACGGGATTAAACACAAAGGGAGAGTCAACCTCCCGCCCTCATACACACAAACACTGGCTGCCTCAGTTTACCCTTATTCTCAGCTCTCATGAATGGCTGCCATTTGGCAGTTCAAATTGGAAGGCAGTTGCCATTCTGGGACTCTAGGCAGAGGAAACCCTGGCATCATAAGTGCCCAGTGCAGGGTCTGGCCCTAAGGAAGCGCTCTAGAGAGGTGTCAATAAAGGGTTGTAGAGCTAGAGAAGAACATGGAGGACAATTCAGGTAAGAGGTTCAGTGGGAGCAAAGGCAGCGAGACATGGGGCACTGGGGAATAGGGCTGGTATTGGGAGGAGTGGAGTGACAAGGCTGACAAGGAACTTTCTTCTGAGGGTGAAGAGAAACCATCGAAGGGTTTATTAATGAGAATGACATGCTCAGATGGGGGTGTTTGGAAACTCTGCCTAGCTGCATGGGGAAAATGGATGGAAGGGGTGCAAGAGTGGAAGCAGGGAGACAGGCAGGTGAGTGTTGCAGTTTCCCCAGAGAGAAGTGATAGCTTGGGTTAGAGCGATGGCAGGTAAGGAGGGTAAGATCTGAGAGATATTTAGATGCTAGCATGGACAGGCCTTGGTAGTAGCTTGGATGTAGAGGCTGAGACAGAAGGCAAAGTCCAGATTGCTCCATGTTGTTTTCTGAAACCAACTACAGTGACCTGGTGGATGTTGGTAGGGCCATCTATATACAAGAGAGGGAGGAGGTTTGAGGGAAGATAGTGAATTATGTTTGAGACAAGTTGAATTCGAAACGCCTGGGGGTACATGCAGGTGAAGATGGCCAGAAGGCATTTGTGGGTTTGGTTCATTTTTGTTTTTTACTACCCAGGATGATCACTTTTAATATTTTGGCCTGTTTTCTGCTAGATCTTTTTCTACATATTGATGTATATTTTACATAATTGAAATCATACTATATGTTCAACTTTATATCATGCTTTTTCATTTAATGTATGTATTTTTCCAACATCATTAAAAACTCTTCATGAACATTTTATTTTTTTTGAACAACATTTTAATGACTGCATAATAATATGCCATTGTATGAGTTTACCATAATCTTTTTTTAAGCTTTTATTTTAGGTTCAGGGGTACATGTGCAAGTTTGTTATATGGGTAAACTGCATGTCAGGGGGATTTGGTATACAGATTATTTTACCACCCAGGTAATAAGCATAGTACCTGATAGGTAGTTTTTCGATCCTTACCCTCCTCCCTCCCTCCACCCTCAAATAGGCCCCGGTGTCTGCTTTTTGTTTCTTTGTGTCCATATGTACTCAATGTTTAGCTCCCATTTATAAGTGAGAACATGCAGTATTTGGTTTTCTGTTCCTGCCTTAGTTTGCTAAGGATAATGGCCTCTAGCTCCATCCATGTTTCTGCAAAGGACATGATCATGATCTCATTCTTTTTTATGGCTGCATAGTATTCCATGGTGTATACATAACACATTTTCTTTGTCCAGTCTACTATTGATGGGCATTTGGGTTAATTCCATGTCTTTGATATAGTGAATAGCACTGTGATGAACATACATATGCATGTGTCTTTATGGTAGAACGATTTATACTCCTTTGAGTATATACCCAATAATGAGATTACTGAGTTGAATGGTAATTCTGCTTGAGTTATTTGAGAAATCACCAAACTGCTTTCCACAATAGCTGAACTAATTTATATTCCCACCAGTAGTGTATAAGCATGTCCTTTTCTCTGCAACCTGGCGTGTTATTTTTTGACTTTTTAGTAATAGCCATTCCGACTGGTATGAAATGGTATCTCATTGTGGTTTTGATTTGCATTTCTCTAATGATTAGTGATGTTGAGCATTTTTTCTTTTTTTTTTCTCTGTCACCCAGGCTGGAGTGCAGTGGCTCTATCTTAGCTCACTGCAACCTCTGCCTCCCAGGTTGAAGCAATTCTCCCACCTCAGCCTCTCAAGTAGCTGAGATTACAGGTGCTTGGCACCACACCCAGCTGATTTTTGTATTTTTAGTAGAGATGGGGTTTCGCCATGTTGGCCAGGCTGATCTCGAACTCCTGACCTCAGGTGATCCAACCACCTCGGCCTCCCAAAGTGCTAGGATTATAGGTGTGAGCCATCACGCCTGGCTGATGTTGAGCATTTTTTTCATATGCTTATTGGCCACATGTATGTCTTCTTTTGAAAAGTGTCTGTTCAAGTCCTTTGCCCACTTTTTAATGGGGTTGTTTATTGCTTGTTGATTTAAGTTCCTTACAGATTCTGGATATTGGACCTTTGTCAGATGCATAGTTTGCAAATATTTTCTCCCATTCTGTAGGTTGTTTACTCTGTTGATAGTTTCTTTTGCTGTGCAGAAGTTCTTTCATTTAATTAGGTCCCATTTGTCAATTTTTGTTTTTATTGCAATTGCTTTTAGTGCCTTCATTATGAAATCTTTGCCAGGTCCTATGTCCAAAATGGTATTTCCTAGGTTGTCTTCCAGGGTTTTTATAGTTTTAGGTTTTACATTTAAGTCTTTAATCCATCTTGAGTTGATTTTAGTATATGGTGTATGGAAGGGGTCCAGTTTCAGTCTTCTGCATGTAGCTAGCCAGTTATCTCAGCACCATTTATTGACTAGGGAGTCCTTTCCCCATTGCATCTTTTGTCAACTCTGTCAGAGGTTAGATGGTTGTAGGTGTGCGGCCTTATTTCTGGGCTCTCTATTCTGTTCCACTGGTCTGTGTATCTGTTTTTGTCCAGTACCATGCTGTTTTGGTTACTGTAGCCCTGTAAGTATAGTTTAAAGTCGGTAGTGTGATGCCTCTGGTTTTGTTTTTTGTTGTTGTTGTTGTTTTGTTATTGTTCTTGAGACGGAGTCTCGCTCTGTCGCCCAGGCTGGAGTGCAGTGGCACGATCTTGGCTCACTGCAAGCTCCGCCTCCCAGGTTCAAGCAATTCTCCTGCCTCAGTCTCCCAAGTAGCTGGGACTACAGGCGCCCGCCACCACGCCCGGCTAATTTTTTGTATTTTTAGTAGAGACGGGGTTTCACCGTGTTAGCCAGGGTGGTCTCGATCTCCTGACCTCGTGATCCACCCACCTCAGCCTCCCAAAGTGCTGGGATTACAGGCGTGAGCCACCGCACCTGGCTTTTTTTTCTTTTTTTTTTTTTTGAGACTGAGTCTCGCTCTGTAGCCCAGGCTGAAGTGCAGTGGCATGATCTCGGCTCACTGCAACCTCCTCCTCCTGGGTCCCGGTTCAAGCAATTCTCCTGCCTCAGCCTCTCGAGTAGCTGGGATTACAGGCACACGCCACTGTGCCCAGCTAATTTTTGTATTTTTGGTAGAGACGGGGTTTCGCCACGTTGGCCAGGCTGGTCTTGAACTCCTGACCTTGTGATCTGTCCGCTTCGGCCTCCCAAAGTGCTAGGATTACAGGCGTGAGCCACTGTGGTTTGGGGTTTTTGTTTTTGTTTTTTTTTCAGACGGAGTGTCACTCTGTTGCCCAGGCTGGAGTGCAGTGGCATGATCTCGGCTCACTGCAACCTCTGCCTCCTGGGCTCAAGTGATTCTCCTGTCTCAGCCTCCTGAGTAGCTGGGATTACAGGCGCCCGCCACCATGCCTGGCTAATTTTTGTATTTTTAGTAGAGACATGGTTTCTCCATGTTGGCCAGGCTGGTCTCAAACTCCTGACCTCAGGTGATCCGCCTGCCTCGGCCTCCCAAAGTGCTGGGATTATAAGCTTGAGCCACCATGCCCAGCTGGCTTTGTTCTTTTTACTTAGGATTACCTTGGCTATTTGGACACTTTTGGTTCTATATTAATTTTTAAGTAGTTTTTTAAAATTCTGTGAAGAATGTCATTGGTAGTTTGATAGGAATAGCATTGAATCTGTAAATTGCTTTGGGCAGTATGGCCATTTGAACAATATTCAGTCTTCCTATCCATGAGCATGGAATGTTTTCCCATTTGTTTGTGTCATCTCGCAAGCAGGCATTTGGACATAAGATTGGAAAGCTCAGGAAAGAGGCCTGGGCCAATGATGTTTGGGAGTTTTCACCACCAACACATACCATGTATAGATCTGGGAGCCAGTCCCATCCTTGAAGACAGACAGTAAGGTTGGCAGGGTCACACTCAGATGAATTATTCAGTACCTGCTGGAACTTTGCCATAGAAATGCCTTTTTTCAGGGGAAAGCAGTTTCATGAAGCTGAGACCCAGCCGTTTTTAAAGCATATTTGAGGGCTGGGCACGGTGGCTCACACCTGTAATCTCAGCTGCTCAGGACGCTGAGGCACGAGAATCACTTGACCCCGGGAGGCAGAGGTTGCAGTGAGCCGAAATTGCACTACTGCACTCCAACCTGGGTGACAGAGCGAGACTGTGGTTTTTTTGTTGTTGTTTTCTTTGTTTTTGTTTTTTGACGGAGTCTTGCTCTGTCACCCAGGCTGGAGTGCAGTGGCAATCTCGGCTCACTGCAACTTCCACCTCCCAGGTCCCCGTTCAAGCAATTCTCCTGCCTCAGTCTTCCCAGTAGCTGGGATTACAGGCGCACGCCACCATGCCCAGCTAATTTTTGTATTTTTAGTAGAGACAGGGTTTCACCCTGTTGGCCAGGCTGGTCTTGAACTCCTGACCTTGTGATCTGCCCGCCTTGGCCTCCCAAAATGCTGAGATTACAGGCATGAGCCACTGTGCCGGGCCAAGACTGTGTCTTAAAAAATAAAATCGACCGGGCACGGTGGCTCACGCCAGTAATCCTAGCACTTTGGGAGGCCAAGGCGGGTGGATCACTTGAGGCCAGGAGTTTGAAACCAGCCTGGCCAACATGGCGTAATGTTGTCTCTACTAAAAATACAGAAATCAGCCAGGCACAGTGGCTCATGCCTGTAATCCCAGCACTTTGGGAGGCCAAGGTGGGTGGATCACAACGTCAAGAGATCGAGACCATCCTGGCCAACATGGTGAAAACCTGTCTCTACTAAAAATACAAAATTAGCTGGGCATGGTGGCATGTGCCTGTAGTCCCAGCTACTTGGGAGGCTGAGGCAGGAGAATCACTTGAACCCGGGAGGCGGAGGTTGCCGTGAGCCAAGATTGTGCCACTGCACTCTAGCCTGGTGACAGAGCGAGACTCCGTCTCAAAGAAAAAAAAAATCATCCGGGTATGGTGGCACACGCCTGTAATCCCAGCTACTCAGGAGGCTGAGGCAGGAGAATTGCTTGAACCCAGGAGGCAGAGGTTGCAGTGAGTCGAGATTGTGCCACTGTGCTTCAGCCTGGGTGACAGAGCGAGACTCTGTCTCAAAAAAATAAAATAAATAAAATAAAATAAAGCATATTTGCTGGGCACGGTGGCTCACGCCTGTAATCCCAGCATTTTGGGAGGCCGAGGCGGATGGATCACGAGGTCAAGAGATTGAGACCATCCTGGCCAACATGGTGAAACCCCGTGTCTACTAAAAATACAAAAATTAGCCAGGCGTGGTGGCGCACGCCTGTAGTCCCAGCTACTCAGGAGACTGAGGCAGGAGAATTGCCTGAACCCAGGAGGTGGAGTTGCAGTGAGCCGAGATCTTGCCACTGCACTCCAGTCTGGCAACAGAGCGAGAATCCGTCTCAAAAAAAAAAAAAAAGCATATTTGAAGCCAGGCATGGTGCCTCACACCTATAATCCCAGCCCTTTCGGAGGCTGATAGGGGAGGATTGCTTAAGGGCAGGAGTTCATGACCAGCCTGGGCTACATAGTGAGGCCCCGTCTCTACAAAAAAAATTTTTAAATTAGCAGGGCATGGTGGTGTATGCCTGTAGTCACAGCTACTTGAGAGGCTGAGGTGGAAGGATCACTTGTGCCCAGGAGTTTGAGGCTGCAGTGAAGCATGATTGTGCCACTGCACTCCAGCCTGGGTGACAAAGTGAGACTCTGTCTCAAAAAATAATAAATAAATAAACATATTTGCATGAAGCTGAGACCCATTTCACGTACACCCAGGGTAGCTGGCTATTGCAAAGTATTGAGGGAGGAGTACTTCTGAAAAGCAAATCAAACATTGGTAAAGTAAATTTGTGTGGTTCCCTCAGTGTTCTCTCTGTTGAGGGCATCCTGAGAGGCCAGTGAGGGGGTTTGCTTATGGAAAGGAGAAGAGAGGGTTTGGGACAGGAGGGGGTAGTGGGGTCTGCTGGGGAGTTTTGGAGAGCAGTAGTTTGAGATTCCAGGGGAGAGTCTGGGGAAAGAACCAGATTTGGTTCCTAGTCCACTAGGGCCTTCCAAACAAACACAGCAAAATGTAAAGACTGGGTAGCTGGGAAAAGGACTTCCCCAGACAAGACTAAAAGAATAGAAGCTTCCAAATTGCAGATGGTTGGCAGTCCGCTCTTGGCCCTTTCAGGCCCCTCTGTCCCTGGGGGAGGGCCCAGGTGGGGCTGCCTGCTTCCTCAAGGGAGAGTGGAGTGGAGTGGCAGCTAACAATGCCCCAGACAAACCCAAGCCGTGGCTTTCTGGGGGCCAGTTAGCTAAATGCCTTAGGCAGATGTAGAGCTGGCCAGACGCTGGCTGGGTGGGGCTAGGACCTGTCTGGAATGAGGGCAGGAAATGCAGTCTGCCATTGGCTAGCACCACAGAGTTCAGTTCCCTCATCTGGAGAGAGCAAACATCTTTGGAGCAATGAGTCCAGCCTCTCTGGGCTCTGGTGCCCAGTTCCTTGGACCTGGAAGGTGTGACACCTCCAAACGATGTCTGAAAACACACACAGCTCCTGAGACAAGGCTGCAGGGCAGTAGCCGAGGGAGGCTCAGCACTCCTGGCTCTGCTATTGGTTCACTGTTCCTCCAGGCCTCCCTTCCCCTCTCAGAGTCTTAGTTTCCCTATTTGTAATATCACAGACCTGGTCATTGTGGCATCAGTAAATAATACTTGGTGAGCAAATAGGGGACAGGGGAAGGGAGAGTGAAAGAGGGGAGCAAGGGGGGCATTTCTTTATTTAACATGTACCTGTTGAGTGCCTACTATGTGCTAGGCCCTGTGCTTAGGTGCCAGGTAGGCAACAAGACAGTCACTATCCCTGTCCTCGTGGAGCTGATATCTAGCAGGAAAGACACACTACAAGCAGTTCCAAGCGCAGATGCTGCAAGAACACATGAGGGTAGGGGGAGTGGGCAGACAGGGCAAAGGAGATATTTTGAGTTGAGACCTGACGGATAAATAGGAGTCCAGAGGTAGGGAGAAGCAGACTAGCAGTTTGGGTCATGGGAACAACATGTGCCAAAGCCCTAGGCGGAAGAGAGCACTTTCGAGGAACAGACAAACAGCCATTGTGGCTGGATCATGGGGCGGGGAAATGTTCCTGAGCTAGGCCTTCCTTGTCCCTGTGCTCAGGAGTTTCACCGCTGAAGGCAAAGGGAGCCCTTCACAAGGCTGAAGGGATTGCAGGGGACTGTGTTTTCCAAAAGCTGGCAGTGGTGTAGAGAATGCCTCGTAGAGGCCCGGAAGATGGGAGGGAAACCAGTTAGGGGGCTGGAGGGGGAATGAAGCATAGGGATTCTAGAGCAACTGACCACGGTGCATCTAAAGGACTTGGGGCCTGGCTGGACATGTGGGTTGAGGGAGAGGAAGAAACCTAGGACTTGGGCAGCTGGGCGGATGGAGTTGTCCTTCCTGCGATGGGGAAGGCAGGAGGAGAAGCAGACCGGGGCTGGGGTAGGAGTGTCGTTCACGATGTGCTGAGGCTGAGGAGCCTGAAGACAGGACATCTAGGTGACAGCACCCAGTTGGCATCAGATATGCCTATCTGGGTCCCAGAGTAAGGGCAGGTGGGTGAGGGGCACAGGTATGTAGCTGAGACTAAGAGGGAAGAGCCCTCCTTGGCGCTTCCCTATGGCCCCTGCAGGGAAGGGGTTAAATCGCGGAGGGAAGGCGCCTGTGGAAAGCGGGAAAGGCGGGACTGGCAGGGCTGGCCTCTGGGAGCTGCAGCTGGCATAGAAGCCCTTCCGCCCGCCCGGGGCCTGCTAGGCCTGGGCTGCCACCGCCCACACCACCGCCTTTGCCTTCGCTTTCCCCTTTGCCTTCCCTGCTCCCCCTCCAGCTCCTTCCCTACTCCCCTAGGCTGGGGGGCCCCCCTACCTAATGCATTCCAGGTGTAGACGCAGCCCCTCCCCCACTGCGCGGGTGTGGGAGGGGCAGGGAAGGCTGGGGTCACTTTCACCGCATCTCTTAGGGAGCATCTCCCAGGCTTGCTGACTGCTTCTCTCTCTCTCTGGAGAATTCCCTCAGGGATCTCTGTTTTGGCCTCCCTGACTCTGGCAAGGGCTGGCAGCAGAGAGAGCCCCCCAGACCCAGGTCTGCCACTTTCTAAAGTGTCATGTGACCTTGGGCAAGTCACCTCACCCCTCTGAGCCTCGGTTTTCTCATCTGGAAAATGGGGTTGTCATTCCCACCTTCTAGGGTTGTTGTAGGGATTCAATGCCGCAGATCCATCCCCAGCCCTTGGCAAGGCACATTGTCACCATATTCAGCAGATGGCCCTGGCCTGCCCTTTTTGTCCCTGCCCCTCTGCCTGGGCCTGTATCCCTCGCTGATTGCCATGCCCTGTGTGAACCTTTCTGTCTCTGTCTCCCTTCTGACTTGTCCCTTCCTTTTGTCCATCTCCCTCTATATCCATCTCTGGGTCTCTGTTGTTTTCCTGTCCTCTCCCTCCTTGTGTTTGTCCCAGTGTCTTTCTCTTATCATCTGTCTTTTCCCCTCATAATCCCTCTGTGTCTCCAACTCTCAGATTTGGCCAGGCCTCTGGTGAATGGTAAGGGAGATGGGTGGGTGTTGGGGTCCCTGGGGTTGAGGCAAGGGTCAGAGGGACCATCCCCCTAGCGGCTTTGCCTCACGGGAAGGGGAATCTCAGCCAGCGTGGCAGCCCCAGCATCTGGTAATTACTGCTCCCAGTGCTCCCAGCTGCAGCTCCACTCCCTTCCCTTCCTGTCCTCTGAAGTCCCCAGCTCCTCCCGGGGCGGGGGGAGGGAGATGGGCGGGGGTGGAGCTACCGCCCCCTATCCTCTGGCCTCTAGTCCAGAGAAGCAGGGAGGAGGTGGCCAGGCCCTCACAGTAATCAAGCAACTGGAAGAGGGATGGGCTGCTTGTGCTCTCATGTGGCTGCTTGGTGTGTGTGTGTGTGTGTGTGTGTCTGCTGCTTGTGCTCTCATGTGGCTGCTTGGTGTGTGTGTGTGTGTGTGTGTGTGTGTGTGTGTGTGTGTGTGTGTGTGTGTGTGTGTGTGTCTGCGCGCATGTGCCTGGCCTTCTTTGTCCCCGTGGATTTTGTGTGTGTGTCTTAATGTTCTTGTTTCTGTGTGGCCATCTGTGTGTTTGCATATAGATCCACGTGTGTCTCTGGGTCTGTATGTGTTACGTGCTCCTCTGTGCCTGGTTGTATGTCACCTTGGCACTAAGCATGTGGGAGTTTCTAGATGTTTCTGCGCCTGGGTCTCCTTAGATCTTGTGGATGTGTCTGTCTGTTTCTATACCTGTGTCTGTTCTCGTGCCTGCATCTGTCTCTGCATGCCCCCTATAGGTCTATGGTGGTGGTTGTGGTGTAGGGAAGTGGGTGTCTGCTTGCTTGTATCTTTTGGCCTTTCCTGATCCTTCTTCCTGCTGTGGCGCCTTCTTGCAAACCCATGACATTACGTGCTTCAAATATGTGCTTTACTCATACCTCCCCACCCAATATCCACACTTTTGCCCACTCTTCTTCCCTTGTCTGCAGAGCCATTCTCAGTCCATCTATACCTAAAAAAAACACACCCCATCCTGGATGGCACAACTAAAAACCACCTCCTTTAGGAAGTCTTCTCTCCTCCCCCCTCCAAATGGGATTTCTTTCCTAACTCAGCCGTCACTGAAGATGTGCTCTGTGACTCTGGACACAGACACACTTGGGATCTGGTCCCAGCTCAACCACTTTTAGCTGTCCGCAGGCAAATTATTTTGTCTCTCTGTGCGTCAGTTTCCTCATCTGTAAAATGGGTAATAGCTCACCGGATCATTAGGAGGATGCCATACGAGATAGCATCAACACAACACCTGGCCCAGAGTAGGTGTTCAGCAGTTGAATCCTCATATCTTATATCCTCTACTAAAAAGTGAACAGCTTGAGTTCCAGAGATTTCTGCGTGTTCTTACAATCTCCTGCTCTCTCTTCTTTAGGCATCCTGCACAGGGCAGAAGGTAAACCGGGTCAGACAGAACAAAAGGCAGATTCCAGTTCAGGGAACTTCTGACAAGTAATGCATGGGCCAGCTCCCTGAGCCTGCTCAGACACAGAGGAAACTGGGCCCTTCCAGGGAGTGGGAGATAGGACCTGCAAGTCTTCTACTCAAGGGCAAGAGCATGTGAGATAGGGCAAGGCATAAACAGCAGGAGTAGAATGAGCCTTCAGGATCATCTAACTCCGATAGTGCAACATGATGGCCCACAAGTTGAATTTGACTCACAAGTTTCATTTGGCTTGCCCACAGTTTTTAAAATTAAGGGATTTCACATGAAAAACCTGGATTTCCCGGCCAGGCACAGTGGCTCATGCCTGTAATCCCAGCATTTTGGGAGGCCGAGGCGGGTGAATCACCTGAGGTCAGGAGTTCAAGACCAGCCTGGCCAACGTGGTGAAACCTCGTCTCTATTAAAAATACAAAAATTAGGCAGATGTAGTGGCGCGTGCCTGTAATCCCAGCTACTCGGGAGGCTGAGGCTGGAGAATGACTTGAACCTGGGAGACAGAGGTAGCACTGAGCTGAGATTGCGCCACTGCACTCCAGCCTGGGCGACAGAGTAAGACTCTGTCAAAAAAAAAAAAAAAAAAAAAGAAGAAAAATCTGGATTTCTGGATTCCCTTGAAATATTGGAAGACCTGATAATACAGGGCCGCATTACTGCAAGGTGACACCTGGGTGGAGGGGAGAAGCTGCTGCTTCTACTTCAGGTTAGGCATGTGCTTTCCAGTTTCCAGTTTAACCCAGTCCCCACCATTCCCTATGGCCTTAGACTGTCCCACTCTACAGAAAGTAGAGTCTTTTTTTATACTAGGGTCTGCACTTTACAGAAACATCCTTCTCTTTACAGAAGGGGCCTCACTTTACAAAAAGGAGTTCTCCTTTTTAACAGTCTTCTGTTTTGTCATGATCCTTAAGAGTCCTTTGGTTACAAACAGGCCATCCATTTTACAAAAGGGCCTTTAGAGAACTCTCCTCACTTTACAGCATGTCCCTCCACTTTGAAGAAGGCTCCTCTTTTTGGAAAAACTTCTTCCCTTTACAGAAGGGCCTTCTGTTTATCAAAGAGATCTTCATTTCACAGAAAGTGTCTCCGTTTTGAAGGATGGAACGCTCTTCAGGAAACTCGAAAGAGTTAGGAAGCTCCTGACTTGCCAGAATGGCCCCCACTTCTTAAAAGTGTCTTCACGCTATAGAAAGTGCCTCCATTTTTCTGCAGAGTCCTTATGTTGAGAAGAATAGTCGACTTCAGGGAAGGAACCCCTGAGCTACCCACAGAGTTCCTGTAAACAGCTCCTTCTGCACATTTCACACTTGACCGAGCTTTGTGTTTGAACTTTCAGAGACAACATCTGCCAGGTCAGGCAGCCTGGGTGCAGTCTGGCCTTGAAGGCGGAGTGGGGCAGCTGGCCTGCAGCTCACATTCAAGGGGCAGGTGGGAAGAGGTGGGGCAGTTATGGTTTTTTTTTTGTTTTTTTTTTTGTCAAGTGGAGGGATGCCCCTTCCCCCGACAGAATTGGCTTCCCAAAAGGCACTTTCCTTTCTGCTGTTCTTCTCCACTCCCTCTGCTCCCTTTCCCCACCCCACCCCCAGGAATTCCAGCTGTCCCGGGAGCCTACCTCTCAGCCGGGAAAGGAAAAGATTTGAGGGCTGTAGGGAGAAGTTTGTCTGGGCTGTCAGGAGGCCTGTGTGCTAGGGGCCGGCTTCTGCTCACCCTAGGATCTCGCCGACTGCTCACAACAAGCAGAACACACGTTTTCTCCCTATTTTAGCATCTCTGCAGAGCTATCCTTCATAGCTGTGGGCCCCAAATGGGGAAATTGGGGCCCAGAGCTTTGAAGCCACTTGTCCCAGGACACCAGGGAGTTAATGGCCAAGGGCCAGTCTGGGGCCCTAATAGCTGTCTTGAGATTAAGCCAAGGCTACAGCTGGGAGAAGCGAGAGGGGCTGCTACTAGCTGGGGAGGGGGAAAACTTGGCAGCTGAAATTCCCAGGAAGGGGTGAAGGAGATGCAGGGTCCAGTTCCAGTGGGAATGGGCAAAAGGAGCCCTTGTCCTCAGACTCAGCTAGATGCTGGACTTTCTCTGCCAGTAAACCCGGAAGCATGTGCTCAGGGCACCTGCCACGCAGGGGCATGCAGCAACCAGAAACAATTTTTGCAAGGATTTTCCTATTTCAATAATAATAAGTTGTCATGGGAAAATTCAAACCTCAGCTACACTTCTTGACACTTATTTTACAGTTTTTTTCTGGTTTGTATTTTGAATTGAATTTGAATGGGGAGGACAGGGCACCATTGTCTTCACTGCCTTACCACCTCGCATAGGAATCCTGCCCTGATCTGCAGAGCTGTCCTGGTGAGTGGGGCTGGGTTCTGTGTCTCTCACTGGCTGAGTTTGCTTGTGTTTCTCAGTGTATACACAGTTTTACTTTGGGTTGCAGCCTACAGCCCATGGGCTTATGTATCTATGTGTGTAGTTTTGGGGCTTTGTGGATGTGTGATTCTGTTGGTTTTCAAATTTAACCCATATCACTCTGTGTGTATGTGGTGGGGTGGGGGTGGGTCACTGTGCTCTTTCCCTTCATTGTCCCATAGGCTCCCCCAAACCAAGGAACTGCTATTATTGTCCTTTTTTCCAGATAAAGAAACTGAGGCTCAGGTAGATGGGGAGACTTGCCCAGGGCCACACAGCTAGTAAAAGGTAGTGTTGGGATCTAAACTGAGGTCTGTGCAAGTCCTAAGCCAGCTGTTCCTAATACAGGTGCTGCAGGAGTTCAATCCATGCAGTTCAATCAGTGATCATGATGACACCACCCTTGTTGGGAATAGTCACGTATCATGGTTTTTTAAATTAGTGACTTAAAAAAAAAAGACCAGATTCAAGGCCATCCCTGAAATAATGGCACTGTTGTGAGCATTCAGATGCCCATTGCAGAAAAAAATTGGGTAGAGTCCCTAGCCTGCTTGAGGCTTAAGTGGACAAGAGTCTGGAGGAACTCTGGCTACCAGGTGCTGTCTTGAAGGCCCGGCTCTGCCACATTCATTTGGAAGCTTTCCCTGACTAGGGTTGCCAGAATTAGCCTTCAGAAAGTATTTAATACAATTAGATTTGAATTTCAGATATACAATAAGTCATTTTTTTTTTAGACAGGGTGTCACTCTGTCACCCAGGCTGGAGTGCAGTGGCACGATCTCGGCTCACTGCAGCCTCCGCCTCCCAAGTTCAAGCCATTCCCCTGCCTCAGCCTCCCGAGTAGCTGGGATTACAGGCGCTTGCCACCATGCCCAGCTAATTTTTGTATTTTTAGTAGAGACGGGGTTTCGCCATGTTGGCCAGGCTGGTCTCGAACTCCTGACCTCGTGATCTACCCACCTCGGCCTCCTAAAGTGCTGGGATTACAGGCATGAGCCACTGCGCCTGGCCCAACAAGTCATTTTTTAAGTATAGCTTAAGAAATTTTTAGTATAAGTATTCATGAGACATATTATACTAAAATATTCCTTGTTTATCTAAAATTCAAATTTAACTGAGTGGCCGGGCGTGGTGGCTTACGCCTGTAATCACAGCACCTTGGGAGGCTGAGGCAGGTGGATCACCTAAGGTCAGGAGATCGAGACCAGCCTGGCCAACATGGTGAAACCCCATCTCTACAAAAATACAAAAATTAGCTGGGCTTGGTGGCAGGCACCTGAAATCTCAGCTATTCGGGAAGCTGAGGCAGGAGAATTGCTTGAACCCAGGAGTCGGAGGTTGCAGTGAGCTGAGATCGCACCATTGCACTCCAGCCTAGGTAACAAGAGCGAAACTCTGTCTCAAAAAAAAAAAAAATTAACTAAGTGAGTGTCCTGTATTTTATCTGGCCACCCTATCCATTCCCCTCCCCTGAGCTTTCCCAGTCCCCACAGGCTCACCCTCCTTGCCTTTCCTGAGTTAGAGTCTTTTGTCTTTGAGATTGGGAGCTCCCTGAGGGTAAGGGTCAAGATTGCCCTTCTGGCCTGCTGAATGCCTGGGGGGGCAGGGGTTTGAGAGTGGGGCAGGAAAGGTGCACACCCCACCCCCATCCCCACAGCAGAGCTGGCACAGTGCACTGGCACTCCTGGGGTGCCTAGAGTATGCTTTCCTAGGTGACAAGAGATGTCCGAGTGGCAGTGGTGGTTGCGTGTGTGCAGTTGTGCCGAGCACGGTGCACACAGACATGAGTAGCTCTGTGGTTCTCTTTCTGGGTCTTTGAGGGATGTGCACAGTTGGTGTGTGGCTGGGTACGTTTCCACAAAGTGTTATCAGATTTGGTGGTGGCTGGGTGTGGTGGTACACACCTGTAGTCCCAGCTACTTGGGAGGCTGAGACAGGAGGATTGCTTGAGCCCAGGAATTCGAGACCAGCCTGGGCAACATAGTAAGCCCTCACCTCAAAAATAAAAAATAAGAAAGATTTGGTGGTGTGACCAAATGTGTGTGACGGGGGCTCTTTGGTGATCTCTGCTCTACTGGGCATTGGGGAATTGTAAATCCATTGATGGAAGGGGCAGTGCTGGTGGAGGATCTTGTCAGGTGTGGAGGTGTGGGTGTGGGTGTGATAATGTTGTGAATTATCAACCACAAGAAAAATGAGCTGGAATTGGGCACACTGGCTCATGCCTGTAATCTCAGCACTTTTGGAGGGAGAGGCAGGAGGATCTCTTGAAGCCAGGAGTTTGAGACCAGCCTGGGCAACAAAGAAGGACCCCATCTCTACAAAAAAAATAAAAAATAGCCAGGCATGGTGGTGAGTACCTGTAGTCCCAGCTACTTGGGAGGCTGAGATGGGAGGATCACTTGAGCCCAGGAATTTGAGGTTACAGTGACCTGATCACACTACTGTACTTAACCCTAAGCAACAGAGCGATACCCTGTCTTAACAAAAAAACAAAACAAAACAAAAAAAACGGGCTAGAGAAAATGAATCCAGGACCTTGCTGGGTAGGGATGGGATGGGGCAGTGGGAAGGGCTGTGGTTGCTAGGAAGGAGGAGGGGGGCCTACCCTGGGAACTCCCCAAGGGTAGGGATGGGATTTTCTCATCCCCAAGCACAGGGTCTACTAGGTTCAAAAATATTCTGGAGACCAAACTCAGCCAAGGAAAGCCATAGAGTTCAGCATGGTCATGAGGGGCCACTGAGAGCTAGCTGAGAAGTTTCTTTTTTTGGTGTTTTGTTTGTTTGTTTGTTTGTTTTTTTGAGACAGAGTTTCTTGTTGCCCAGGCTGGAGTGCAATGGTGCGATCTCAGCTTACCACAACCTCCGTCTCCTGGGTTCAAGCGATTCTCCTGCCTCAGCCTCCCGGTAGCTGGTATTACAGGCATGCGCCACCACGCCCAGCTAATTTTGTATTTTTAGTAGAGATCGGGTTTCTCCATGTTGGTCAGGCTGGTCTCGAACTCCCAACCTCAGGTGATCCACCCACCTCAGCCTCCCAAAGTATTGGAATAAAGGTGTGAGCCACGGCGCCCGGCCTAGCTGAGAAGTTTCTATTTTCCCATGGACAGTAGGGAGTTACAGAAGGTTGTTGTGCAGGTAAGTGGCATGATCTGAGCTGGACTGTAAGTAAGTTCATTCAGCCACCTGGAGGGAGCAAGACTTGGAGCCAAGGAGGCCACTGAGGGAAAATAGGAGACAGGGAAATGTAGGCAGAGAGACAAGGGAGAGGGAGTCCTGAAACGAAGAGGGAGGGATCGTGAACCTTCCCCCGCTCAGTGAAACCTAGTCTGGTTCTTGGCCAGGCCTAGGCTCCTAAACTGGACCCCTGTTCAACTCCCTGTGGACAGGGTTGAGTGGTGTCCCTCTCACTAGCTACACTGCAGTTTGGGACTTTCTGAAGCCGTTGGGTCCACCCGCGCCTCCTGGTTCCCCTCTTTTCCAGCTTCCCCTTGGAGAGCAGGGTTAATAAGAAAGGAATCCAGTCCGTGACCAGTCTGCCCGAAAGTGTGCCATTCATTGATTTGCTCTGTGACGTTGGGCAAGTCACTGCCTCTCTCTCTGACTCCATCTCCTCACTAGAAACTGGGCTGACAATCTCTTTCCCTCTCACCTGGGACTCCAGGTAATCTTTGCATTTCATTCAGCCTCCTCTTCCTGCAGGGCTGCCTGCAAGGAGGCAGAGAGAATGGAGAGGCAGGCCTGTCTCTGGGTTCTCAGGTGAGATGGGTGAGGAGGGAGCAGTGGGTGGGCTAGGGCAGGGCCATGGAAAGTGGCATGTATGGTCACTCCATCGTGAGGACCAGCACTGGAGCAGAAGGAGAGCAGCCTTATCCAGGGACCCTGCTGCTTTGCTACAGATAGGGTAGGGAGGGCTTGCCCAGAGAGGCCTGCCTGCTTTGAGGTGTGGAGATAGGTGGGCTCCTCCAGGCCCAAGGAGGCAGACAAGGGGCACCAGGGACCCTGGCACCTATGTGTGTATATCTGAGGAGGGGTCTCTGCATGGCAGGGTGCCTGGCTTTACTCACTGCAACTCTGGCCCTGTCAGCTCCTCTCTGTCTCTCTCCCTTGCTCTGGCCGTGTGTCTCTCCAACCACGTCTCCGCCTGTGCCACCCTCCAGGTGATTCATCTTCCTCACCCCCACGCCCAGGGGGAGGGCAGGGCAAGACCAGGCCAGGATGTGCTGAGCAGGGCAGGGTAAGCGGCACAGCTGAGTGGAGAGGAGCGCCTCCTCCATCCTGGCCAGGCCCTGCCAGCTTAGGTGGGGAAGGAAGTGAGGAATGACACCCAAAGCAAGGTACAGAGTTGGGGAGGGGCACTCGGCCTGGGGTCTGGGGCACCCTGTTCCCTCAGTGCTGGGAAAGGACCCTGATCTGAGTCCCCTGGGGTGGACCTGGCTGGGATGTAGCCAGGGGTGAGATCAGGGGCCTAGGGAAGCTGCTGGAACCCTGTGGGTTGGGCTATTTCTTCCCTCTGGGACCGGGAGACCTAAAATCCCCTGTGACTCTTTCTGCCTGTGTGACACTGGAAGGGAGGGTGCAGAGGTCTTTGTGTGTGTATGTTTTGACAGCAGAGTTTGTATGTGACTGTTTAGGAGGAGGCAAGTGTCCCATAAATGTGTGTATTCCTGGGCCTATGGCTAAGACCCAGGGACACCGTGGATGTGTTTGTTAGATGAGTATGACATAGTAAATGACAGTTGTCCCTTGGTCTCCATGGGGGAATTGGTTCCAGGACAGCCTGAAGATACCAAAGTCGCCAACATTCAAGTCCCTTATATAAAATGGCATGTTATTTGCAAATAAACTATGTGTATCTTCCTGTATACTTTTTTTTTCTTTTTTTGAGATGGAGTCTATCACCCGGGCTGGAGTGTGGTGGCGTGATCTCGGCTCACTGCAACCTCCACCTCCCTGGTTCTAGCGATTCTCCCGCCTCAGCCTCCCAAGTAGCTGGGATTACAGGCATCCACCACCACACCCAGCTAATTTTTGTATTTTTGTAGAGACAGAGTTTTGCCACGTTGGTCAGGCTGGTCTCGAACTACTGACCTCAAGTGAACCACCCGCCTTGGCCTCCCAAATTGCTGGGATCACAGGCGTCAGCCACCACACCTCACCCTTCCTGTATACTTTAAATCATCGCCAGATTACTTATAATACCTAATACAATGTAAATGCTATGTAAATAGTTGTTATACTGTATTGAGTTTTATTTATATAATTTTTATTGTTGTATTGTTATTTTTTGTTTTTTTTCCCAAACATTTCGATCAATCAGCCTCCATGCAGAGGCTGAGGATGCAAAACCCATGAATATGGAGGGCCACCTGTATGCCACATGTCTGTGATTGTGAGTTTGTGTTTCTGAGTGTGTGGTATCATGTGACTTTATGCTGTTTCGCCACTGTGTGTGATTGTGTCTGACATGGTATAATTGACTCTGTGTGCCTATAGTCTTTGTGTGTAACCATGTTTGCAGGTGTGACATTATGGTGTGTATGACACTCCATGGCCCTGCAATTGTGAGACACAGTGTAAATGACAATGTATATCTTTTGTGACTCAGTGAAACCATGTTTGAAGAATGTCTAACTGGGTATATGATTGTATGTGGTTGGGTGGTTGTATGAAGCTGTGTGTGAGATGGTAGAATTGCCATTGTGTGACTGTGTGTCTTTGTGACTGCATGACCATGTTTGCAGGTGTGTGTGATACTGTGAGGCTGTGTGATCGTATGAGGTTGTGACCGCAGGTCTTTGTGACTGTGTGTAACTAGGCTTTCAGGAGGGCAATCACCTGCAGTTGGGCGAAATGGTATAAATAACACCAAGTGTTTCTGTGACTGAGTGGGCCCATTTGTGACTAGTCATTTATGAGACTGTGTGTGATATAGGCTAACAGACCCTTTGTGGCTGTGAGTGGGAGGCCATGTGGCTGTGGCACAGCATAACTTACACCATGTGATGGTGGTACCTCCGGGAGCTCTTGACTACTGCTCACTCTCTTGTCCTCACACCTGTTTGCCTCCATCTCTCCCTGTGCAAGGGGTTTTTGTGGCTCCCTTCTGCTACAGGATGGATGTCAGCCTAGCATCCAAGGCCTTTCCCACGCCTCTCTGGCCCCACGTGACTTCTCTATCATTTGAGGCACTCCCACAGCCCCCTGCCCAGCCAGGACCACATGAGCCCCACATTCCTTTCTTTGGGGCATGCCATCCCTGGGATGGGGGGGTCCCTCACTGCCTCCCAGACCAAATCCTCTCTCCTAAGCATGACCATCATCTCCTCTAGAGCCAAACATAGAGGTGGCTTTAGGGGACATACAGTGAGGGAAGAGGGACAGTATAAAAAGGCCTCCCCTTTTTCTGAACTGGCTGCTTGATTTAAAGTTATTCCTGTGACCTGAACTCTGGATGCTGCACGTGTGTGTGTGGCAGGGATGCATGTGGGTCTGTGTAGATGTGGAAGTTGAGGAAGGTAGTACAGATTGCTGAGAAGTTGGGATTTTTTTTTTCATTTTTCTTCTTCTTTTTTTTTTTTTCTTGAGACAGCGTCTCGCTCTTTTGCCCAGGCTGGAGTGCAGTCGGGTGATCTCAGCTCCCTGCAACCTCCACCTCCCAGGCTCAAGTGATCCTCCCACCTCAGCCTCCCAAGTAGCTGGGAATACAGGTGCACACCACAATGCCCAGCTAACTTTTATATTTTTTGTAGAGACAGGGTCTCACTTTGTTGCCCAAACTCATCTCGAATTCCTGAGCTCAAGCAATCCTCCCTTCTCAGCTTCCCAAAGTGCTGGGATTACAGGCATGAGCCACTGTGCCCAGCCAGAAGTTGGGATTTCAAGAAGCAAAACTTGCTCATGAAACACAATTTCATCATTTTTAAGCACACTTAGCTGCACAAAATTGTAAACAAGAAAGTCTAGATATTCTCAGGGCCTTAACAAAAACATTGAAGAATGGTTTATACTCAGCATACCTATGTGGCTGTAGAAACAAGGGATGCAAACGCATGTATAAACTTTAGGGTGTTCACAGCCACCCCCAGCCTGGTTAAACTCCCTAGTAATACTGCCTGCTGACATACATGGAATCAGTGCACTAGTCACAAAGAATTCTTATCTATTGATGAAAACAGCCAGCCCCAGCCCTGGGTCTGGCTCTCCATCTGAGGGCTAGGATAGGGGCTTCCCAGAAAAACACTGTGGCCAGGAAAGGGGCTCAGGGAAACCCAATACCCCAGATAGCTGCTAAGACATGCCAGTCTTAACTTTAACCCCAGTCCCCTTTGGGTTAAAGTCAGTTACTTCACACCCATTTTCTCCCTTCCTGCAGGGCTGCACCAGGGAAACCGGATCCTGGTTAAAAGTTTGTCCCTTGACCCTGGCCAAAGCCTAGAGCCTCATCCAGAAGGTCCCCAGCGGCTTCGCTCAGACCCAGGCCCCCCAACCGAAACCCCTAGCCAGCGTCCTTCACCACTGAAGCGGGCACCGGGCCCGAAGCCACAGGGTAAGTGGTCCTGAAAAAGAGCAGAGAAGTGGCCCAGGGGAGGGGACAGAGGAGGGGAGAAGTTAGCCAGTGGCAGAGAAGAGACGGTTTGTTAGAAGGATAAGGAGGCACCGTGCTCCCGGGGCAGTGCTACCTACCTAGTGCACAGAGGGCTGTGGCCTGAGGCTAATGTGTGCATACTGTGATCTCACCTCAGCCCCTTTGTGTCTACCTCAGGCAAAGGTGCAGATTGGGGTTTGTGGAGGGGGTTGTGGCCTGGCCATGACAGACAGCCACCTCCAAATCCAGCTTTTTTTTTTTTTTTTTTTTTTTGAGACAGAATCTCACTCTGTCACCAGGCTGGAGTGCAGTGGCATGATCTTGGCTCACTGCAACCTCCGTCTCCTGAGTTCAAGCAATTATCCTGCCTCAGCCTCCCAAGTAGCTGGGACTACAGGCACGTGCCACCACGCCCAGCTAATTTTTGTATTTTTAGTAGAGATGGGGTTTCACCATGTTAGCCAGGCTCAAATCCAGCTCACTGATGTCTCCCTTCTCTCTTCCCCATTCGTCTCTCCAGTGCCCCCAAAGCCCAGCTACCTGCAGATGCCCCGGATGCCCCCCCCACTGGAGCCCATCCCCCCTCCACCATCACGCCCACTGCCTGCCGACCCCCGAGTGGCCAAGGGCCTAGCCCCCAGGGCAGAGGCTAGCCCCAGTTCTGCAGCAGTATCCTCACTGATTGAGAAGTTTGAAAGGTGAGTCTGGTCCCTAGGGCACCCTCTAGGGGAAAGGGGGAGCCTGGGACAGGAAGGGATAGTCAGGAGAGGCCTCTCAGTCAGGCTCATACCCTGCCTCCATGTGTGTCCACCACCCACCTCAGAGAGCCTGTGATTGTCGCCTCGGATAGGCCAGCCCCTGGCCCCAGCCCAGGTCCCCCAGAGCCAGCCATGTTGCCACAGCCAACCTCGCAGCCACCAGTGCCCCAGCTCCCCGAGGGTGAGGCCTCCCGCTGCCTGTTTCTGCTGGCTCCTGGGCCCCGGGACGGCGAGAAGGTGCCCAACCGGGACAGCGGCATTGATAGCATCAGCTCGCCATCCAACAGCGAGGAGACCTGCTTCGTCAGTGATGACGGGCCCCCCAGCCACAGCCTCTGCCCTGGGCCCCCTGCCCTGGCTAGTGTGCCTGTTGCCTTGGCCGACCCCCACCGGCCTGGCTCCCAAGAGGTTGACAGTGACCTGGAGGAGGAGGACGACGAGGAGGAGGAGGAAGAGAAGGACAGAGAAATCCCAGTGCCCCTGATGGAGAGACAGGAGTCTGTGGAGGTACTGACCTGTGTTCACTGAGAGGCAGGTCCATGTGGAGAACCTGGGAGCCGTTTATGCTTGATTCTTCCCCTAGCTCAGTATTTCTCGAAATAAGACCTTGTTTCCAAGCTCTGTGACACTGGGCAAGTCTTTTCCCTCTCCGCTTCCCTACCATAAGCCTCAGTTTCCTTATTTGTAAAACGGAAAGTCTCTTACATCCATAGAGACTTCTCAACAGCTGGAGGAGGGGCGCAAGAGCTAGAGCCCTACAGGGGCCCAAGGCTGTGCAGATGAAGGCTCTTGGCAGCAGGGACCCCTTTCTGTGCCCGGGCAGCCTAACATTTCTTCAGAAGGCACCCTCGCACTTGAGTTAGATCTCGGCCAGAATACTTGCTCTGCTAGGACCAAGCTCAAGTGTAGGGGCCAAAGCCAGGGACTGCCGGCATGGCAGGTGGTCAACACATATATCTAAGGAATAGGAAACTGGGCCAACAGGCAATGAGTTTTATACGTTCTTATACTTTTGTGCTTTTCTCACACCCCAGGTACTCAGCAAGCCCTTGCTGATAGTGTACTGAGTGGGTGAATAAATGATTAATTAACATTTATACACCATTTAATCTGTAGTCTGATGTGTTTTATTTATATTAAATTATCTAATTGTCTCCATTACCAATGGACTTCGGTCCTATTATTATTTTGTTTTGGTTTTGTTTTTGTTTCTCACCAGCCTCTACATTAAATAGATTCTATTATTATCTGTATTTATGGATGAGGCATCCTAAATACAGAGCTGTTAAAGAACTTACGCAAGCTAGTGAATGGCAGAGCTTAGGATTTGAACCCAGGAAGTCTGACTTACCATCCCACATGCTTAACCACTACACTCTGCTGAGTGAATAGAGAGAGCAGGTGAATGAGTTGTTGAGTGAGGGAGTGCACATCATCAGAATGGAGGGGTAGGCTTTATGGTAGACTGGGGACTCAGGGATGAAGCTGAAGGACTTACAGATCTAGAGATGGGGGTCAAGGTTATCTTAGGGTGGTATTAGGCTTAGAGTGGCATGGGAACCGTTTTAAGAATTCTGGGAGCTTGGGTGAGGGTTACAATAGAGGATGATGGATCAGGGGTTACTATTTCTCCTTTCCAGTTGACTGTGCAGCAAAAGGTGTTTCACATTGCCAATGAGCTCCTGCAAACTGAGAAGGCCTATGTTTCCAGGCTCCATCTCCTGGATCAGGTGAGTGGCCCCTTGGGGGTACCAGGGCCCCAGGACCTTGTAGGTGCTTTTCAAGGAGGAAGTGATAGGGCCTGAGTTCAATCCCACCATTGTGGCCAGAATTTAGAGGCGGTAAGACTCCTCTCTGACCTTGAAGTCAACTTGTCCCTGAAGCCAACTCTGATTATGCCCCAAGCTTGATCAGTGAGGGCTGATACCAACCCTCACTCCTAACGCTGGGCAGGTACACCAGCCCTGACTGTGACTCTGACGCTAGTACTGACTTGGACCCAGATCCTGAATTTATCCCTAGCTGTGAACTTCATTCTAACCCTGGCCCTATTCCAGATCCCAAATCCACTAGAATCCCTGAGAGTAGAGATTTTTATCTTTGTTCACTGCTCTATCTTACCCTGTATGACAGTGCCTCGCACACAGCAGACACTCAAAAATATTCATTAAATGAACAGATCTAATTCCAACTTTCTCTCTGACCCTGAATCTAATTCTAAGCCTGACCTTGATCCTGACTTCTAATTGTTCCAAAGCCTAACTCTTGGCAGCAGGGACTCCTTTCTGTGCCCAAGCAGCCTAACATTTCTTCAGAAGGCACCCTCGCACTTGAGTTAGATCTCAGCCAGAATACTTGCTCTGCCGGGACCAACCTCAAGTGTGGGGGCCAAAGCCAGGGACTGCTGGAATAACCTGAAATCCATCTCCCCAATATATAACCCTAACCCCATTCCCTGTCTCTTCAGTCTCAAGACCAATGCTGATCCCAAAGCTCCACAAGCCTCCCCACAACTACTGCCCTCACCCTTCACCAGTCAAGCCCCAGGCCCAGCTGGGCTGAGTGCTTCTGCCCTGCCCCACAGGTGTTCTGTGCCCGGCTGCTGGAAGAAGCTCGGAACCGCAGTTCCTTCCCGGCCGACGTTGTCCACGGCATCTTCTCTAACATCTGCTCCATCTATTGCTTCCACCAGCAGTTCCTGCTGCCTGAGCTAGAGAAGCGCATGGAGGAATGGTGAGGGGCCCTAGACCTAGACTGCCCACTCCCCTGTCCACCTGCCTGCCGAGCCCAGACCCAGAGGTGTACACAAGACTTCATTTCTGCTTGCTCTTCCTCTTAGTGACTTTTGAAAAAGGAATCAGAGCCGGGCACGGTGGCTCACGACTGTAATCCCAGCACTTTGGGAAGCTGAGGCAGGTGAATCACCTGAGGTCAGGAGTTCGAGAACAGCCTGGCCAACATGGTGAAACCTTGTCTCTACTAAAAACATTAAAAATTATCCTGGCGTGATGGCGCGCGCCTGTAGTCTCAGCTACTCGGGAGGCTGAGGCACAAGAATCACTTGAACCCGGGAGGCGGAGGTGTGGTGACCCAAAATTGCACCATTGCACTCCAGACCAGGTGATAGAGCTAGACTCTGTCTTAAAAAAAAAAGAAAAAGAAAAAGAAAAAAGAATCAGGCCCAAGCTCTGCCTTCCAGGACCTCCCAGTCTGATGTGGAACACAGACCAGAACTCAGAAAATTACAACAGAATAGCATAGCCTACAGGAGTATGAGCTTAGGAGCCAAATTGGCTGAGTTCAAATTCCAGCTGTGCCACTTGCTAGCTTTGAGCAAGTTTCTTAAGTTGCTATGCCTCAGTTTCCTCATCTATAAAATGGGGGGAAATAATAACGGCTTACCTTGTAGGGTTGTTTTAAGGATTAAATAATACATAAAAGAGCTTAGAACAGTACCAGGTATAGGCCAGGCATGGTGGCTCACGCCTGTAATCCCAGCACTCTGGGAGGCTGAGGCGGGCGGATCACCAGGTCAGGAGATCGAGACCATCCTGGCTAACACGGTGAAATCCCATCTCTACTAAAAATACAAAAAATTAGCCGGGCATGGCGGGTGCCTGTAGTCCCAGCTACTCAGGAGGCTGAAGCAGGAGAATGGTGTGAACCTGGAAGGTGGAGCTTGCAGTGAGCTGAGATCGTACCACTGCATCCAGCCTGGGCGACAGAGCAAGACTCTGTCTCAAAAAAAAAAAAAAAAAAAACAGTACCAGGTATATACAATAAGTGCTCAATGGATGTAAGCTTTTGTTATTTTTACAGTGCTATGATAGAGCAGAGAATGGGAGGCTGTGGGAATCCAGACAAATGGACCAAGCCTAGCTTGGAGATTACAGAAGGATTCTGGGAGAAGGTGATGCCTAAGCTGAGTCCTGAGGTAGAAGGGCAAGGTTTACAGGCAGCCTCTCAGGCCTTCTTCCAATCCAGCCTTTAGAGTCCACACCATTTGCCAGAATGGTCTTTCTAAACAACAGTCAGACCATGTCTCTCCCTGCTTAAAATCATGTCGACATTCCCCATACCTACAGATTCTCCACACCTACAGAGTCAAGTGTGCCCCCCTCACCAGACTGTGACCACAGAGAGCCAGCATGAAGCCTGGTTCCTGTATCTCCCCACGAGTCTGTGAACCCTGAGGGCTGGGACCAGGTCTGGTTTGCTTTGCTCCTGCACCAGACTGACCAATGAGGAGTACGACCAGGCCTGGTCTCTTTTTCTTACCTACCAGATGGTGACCCTCTCAGGGCTCAAATGGGTGTGACTCATTTCTGTGTCCCCAGCATCACCCAGCACACAATTGATAATAAGTATATGAAGTGGTCCTGGCAGTAGGGTCTCAGGGTGAGTACCTCAACCAGTACTCAGGCAGGGCAGAATTGAGGCAGGTGGCATCCCAGGCTGTGGTCTGAAGTCAAGCCGAGCCTCTTGGCCTCATTGGCCTGTAATGTAAGCAGCATTTCTGAAGGAGAAGACTAGCTGAGAAGTAGGTTTCTAGGACTGAGATGAAAGGTATCTGCCTGGGGCTGGAAACCTGTGGGGGAAGTTTCTGAGGGGCAAAGAGCAGCAGGACCACATCAGCCCGTAATTCCACCCCAGGGACCGCTACCCACGCATTGGAGACATCCTGCAGAAACTGGCCCCCTTCCTCAAGATGTATGGTGAGTATGTGAAGAACTTTGACCGGGCCGTGGAGCTGGTCAACACCTGGACAGAGCGCTCCACCCAGTTTAAAGTCATCATCCATGAGGTGCAGGTAAGTGGTCAAGCTGGAGGGAGCAGACTGGGGGAGGAGAGGTCTGCAGGGACGTGGTGGGGGATCTGCAGCCAGATCTGAGCCCCTCTGCTTCTGCCTGTCACAGAAGGAGGAAGCCTGTGGCAACCTGACATTGCAGCACCACATGCTGGAGCCTGTGCAGCGCATCCCCCGCTATGAGCTTCTTCTCAAGGACTATCTGTTAAAGCTGCCCCATGGCTCCCCAGACAGCAAGGATGCCCAAAGTGAGTGTGTGCACCCAGGCCCCTTCCTACTCCTCCACACTAATAGCTCTAGGCCAGACCTCTGAGGCAGGACCCCAAGACTTAATTGACAGGGTCGGCCTTCCATTGCCACATGATTGAGATCCCAGAGGAGGATCTCCAAACTGAAAGGCCCACATTGAGGTTCTGAAGTGAGACCCCAGGATGAGATCCTCCTTCTGAATGTTCTCTTTGGGTATTCAGGCAGGGACCTCCAAGTTGAGACCCCTGCCTGAACACCTGTAGAGAACATTCAGAAGGAGATCCCCAACCTGAACTTCCCAACTGGAACCCCAGAGTTTGAGTGGCATGCCCATTATGATCCCCTAAAGGAACTCATCCATTTCCTAGATCGAGACCCCAAGGCTGACCCCTAGACTCACCCCCAAATGAAGTTGTACCAAATGAGAAAGGAAACGAGCCTGAAACCTCAGGGACTGAGCCACCAAGCTGAGAGGCCAGACTGACCCCTCGGTCCAAGCCCACATCACAGAATCTCCACAGCTGAGCTCCCCAGAAAGAGCCCTGGCTCATCAATTTTCCATCCTCCAGATTTAGAGCTATCTTCCTTGTCCGCCAGCCACTACCCAGAATGAACCTCCCAAAAGAACCTCCGAATTGAGCACCCTAGACTGGACCCCAAATTTTCCACCTCTCAAATTTGGATCTCTAGGCTGAGATACGTCCTCCCCAGACTGAATCCTTACACATTGAACCACTAGAAAAGTCTTCTATCCCGATTCCTCCAGTATCAACCTGAACCCCACAACCCAGATAGAGCTCCCCCGGCCTACCCCACTTTTTCTTCCCCAGATTGTTATTTTCATTCATTCATTCATTCATTCACTTAACAGCTACTTACTGAGCACCTCCATGTTTTTGTGCATTGTTCTAGGTACTGGGGATATAGAGGTGAACAAAACAGACAAGGTCCTTGATCTCAGGGAGCATATATTCTAGTCAGCAATGAGACACAGTAAACAAAAATAATAAACACACAGTAGAGGCCGGGCGCAGTGGCTCACGCCTGTAATCCCAGCACTTTGGGAGGCCAGGCCAGGGGATCGCCTGAGGTCAGGAGTTTGAGACTAGCCTGACCAACATGGTGAAACACTGTCTCTACTAAAAATACAAACATTAGCTGGGCATGGTGGCGGGCATCTGTAATCCCAGCTACTTGCGAGGCTGAGGCAGAATTGCTTGAATCCAGGAGGCGGAGGTTGCAGTGAGCCGAGATTGCGTCACTACACTTCAGCCTGGGCAACAGAGCGAGACTCCATCTCAAAAAAAAAAAAAATAGCTGGGCATGGTGGTGGGTGCCTGTAATTCCAGCTACTCGGGATGCCGGGGCAGGAGAGTCACTCGAACTCGGGAGGCAGAGGTTGCATTGAGCTGTGATGAGCCACTGCACTCCAGCCTGGGTGACAGAGCGAGACTCCATCTCAAGAATAAATAAAGAAGTAAATAAATACACAGTAGAATATTAGATAGGTGCTGAGTATAATTCAGAGAATTAGAAGAGGGTGGCATGACAGTGGCTGGAGAGCCTACTTGAGATTGGGTGGCCTGTCTGACTAGAAGACAGTGAGTCAAAACCTGAATAAAAAGAAGGTAGGCACATGCCTGTTGGGGTGGAGCATGTTCCAGGCAGAGGCAACAGCAAGTATAGTGTCCAAGGCAAGGGGAGATATTAGGGGAGGTGGGGTGCTGGACAGGTTGCATATCTCTGGATCAGGAAGAAGGTAAGTGTGACCTGAACATGACAAGTGAGAGTAGAATGGTAGAAATGAGGTTGGAGAGAGGAGCAAAGACTGAAGGCCAAGATAAGGAGATGGATTTTATTCTGAGTTTGGTGGGTAGCCATGGGAAGGTTTCGATCTTGATTACTTGGGGAGCAAGAGAGAGAGCTGAGAGATCAGTTAGAAGGCTTTTGCAATAATCCACGTGAGAAAAGTTGGCTTGGATGAGGACAGTAGCAGTAGAATCGGTGAGAAATGGTTGGATTCAGGATACATTCTTTTCAGAAGCAGCACTGAGAGGACTAGGGTGGAGTGGATGTGGGGCTTGGGAGAAAGAGTCAGGAATGACTTGTAGGTTTTTGGCTAGCGGTGATGGTTCCTGAGATGATCTTAGGAGTCTGACTTTGGACATGTTCAAAGTGAGCTGCTAGTCAGGCAGTTAGATGGATCTAGAATTCCAGGGAGAGATTTGGATGTCATTGGCACATAGATAGTATTCCAAAGCCATAGGGCTGGCTAAGATCACCGAAGGGAGTGAGTATAAAAGGAGGAGAAAGGAGGCCAAGGACAAAGCTCAGGGAAGTGGAATCAGCAAAAGAGACTTAGAAGGAGCAGCCCTAGGCTGGGCGCGGTGGCTCACACCTGTAATCCCAGCACTTTTGGAGGCCGAGGAAGGTGGATCACAAAGTCAAGAGTTTGAGACCAGCCTGGCCAACATGGTGAAACCCTGTCTCTACTGAAAATACAAAAATTAGCCAGGTATGGTGGTGCACGCCTGTAATTCCAGCTAGTCAGGAGGCTGAGGCAGTAGAACCACTTGAACCCGGGAGGCAGAAGTTGCAGTGAGCCGAGGTGGCGCCACTGCACTCCAGCCTGGGTGACAGAGCAAGACCCCATCTCAAAAAAAAAAAAAAAAAAAAAAAGAAGGAGCAGCCCTAAAGGTAGGAAGAAAACCAAGAAAGTATGGGGTCCTAAAAAGCCATAAAAATGGGGGTTGAGGCCGGGCGTGGTGGCTCATGCCTGTAATCCTAGCAATTTGGGAGGCTGAGGCGGGCAGATCACCTGAGGTCTGGAGTTTGAGACCAGCCTGGCCAAGATGATGAAACCCCATCTCTACTAAAAATACAAAAATTAGCCAGGCGTGGTGGCCGTGCCTGTAATCCCAGCTACCCTGGAGGCTGAGGCAGGAGAATGGCTGGAACCTGGGAGGCAGAGGCTGCAGTGAGCCAAGATCGTGCCACTGCACTCCAACCTGAGCCACAGAGTGAGACTCTGTCTCAAAAAAAAAAGAAGGGGAAGTGGACAGCTGTGTCCACTGCTGTGTCCGCTTCCCAAACTGAGCCTTCTCCACCCCGCCAGATGGGGCACTTTGCTACCAAGCCTGGACCCCTAGAAAGAACTAGGCCTCTAGAAAGTTTAATATCTAAGCTCTACAAGCAGACATCTGCAGCATAAGTAAGTACCTCATTCCTCCTGCTGAAAAAGAGCCCTCACTGAGGTGCCAGCCTAAACTTCTAGAAAGGGCCTTCCAGACTGATTATCTGGGATGGGCCCCATGGACTGACATCTCCAAACTGAACCTTCATACTAAGCCCATTCTGAGGTCCCAGTTATAGATCCCAACACTGGTTTCTCAAACTAAGATCCCCAGACTGGGCCTCTTCCCACCTGGAATACTCTTCCCACACTGAGCCCTGAGAGTGGGTTCCCAGTGACAGCCTTCAGCCTGAGGTCCCCAAAAGAGCTTCCCAGTCTGATCTCCTTGGCCACCATTCTATAGACAAGTATTGCCAAACTGAGCAACCTAGATTAATTCTCCTATTTCATATCCCTCAGACTGAAACTTTCAGCCTGAACTTAAAAGACTGACTCTCCAGGTCCATCCTACAGACTGAAGCCCCACTGAGCCCCCAGACTGGATTCCCTGAGTTCCCCAGAGGGAACCCTGAAATTCAGCAGCCCAGACTGAGCTCCAGAGATTCCAGACTGTGTTCTCCCCAGCCCAAGTCCCCTAGACTGATGACCCCTATTTTTCTTTTTTCTTTTTCTTTTCTTTTTTTTTTTTTTTTGAGACAGAGTCTTGCTCCGTCACCCAGGCTGGAGTGCAGTGGCGCGATCTCCGCTCACTGCAACCTCCGCCTCCCTGGTTCTAGCGATTCTGCAGCCTCGGCCTCCCGAGTAGCTGGGATTACAGGCACCCACCACCGTGCCCGGCTAATTTTTGTGTTTTTAGTAGAGACGGGGTTTCACCATCTTGGCCAAGCTGGTCTCAAACTCCTGACCTCGTGATCCACCTGCCTCAGCCTCCAAAAGTGCTGGGATTACAGGCATGAGGCACTGTGCCCGGCCAACGACCCCTATTTTTCATTTACCAGATGGAGAGTCCCATGATGAGCTCCAGGACTAATGCCCTAGATTATTAGACTGTCCCCCAAATTAAGCCACACAGGTTAAGTGCCTAGTCCCATGTCTACATTGAGCTCCCAGGACTCAGTTCTGCAATTTTATTTTCACACTGGATCCCCAGCATAACATCGCCAGGTGAAAATTATCCAAATAAGCTCCCTGCACTAGACCCAAAGTGAGCCACCAATGAAAGCAACCTAGGGTGGGCTCCAGATAGAGTCCATTTTCTCAACTGTATATCCTTGGGCAAGCTGCTCAGCCTCTCAGCCTAAGTTTTCTCACATGTAGAATGGGGATGATAATGATACCTACCTCATATGGTTGTTTTGAGAAGTAATGAGATAATCTGGGTAAAGCTCCTAGCACAATGCCTGGCACATGGTAAAGGCTCAATAAATGTTAGCTGCTTTTATTACTAAATGCACTGGCTAATGCCCATCCCTCTAAAATTGGCCCTCGGTTGAGTTTAAGAAATTTATTTATTTTTTATTTATTTTTATTTTTATTTATTTATTTATTTTTTTAAATTTTTTTGAGACAGAGTCTCACTCTGTCGCCCAGGCTGGAGTGCAGTGGCGCGATCTCGGCTCACTGCAACCTCCGCCTCCCAAGTTCAAGCGATTCTTCTGCTTCAGCCTCCTAAGTAGCTGGGATTACAGGCGCCCACCACCACACCTAGCTAAATTTTGTATTTTGGGTAGAGACAATGTTTCACCGTGTTGGCCAGGATGGTCTCAATCTCTTGACCTCGTGATCCACCCGCCTCGGCCTCCCAAAGTGCTGGGATTACAGGTTTGCGCCACCGCACCCAGCCTATTTTTATTTTTTTTGAGACTGAGTCTCACTCTTTCACCAGGCTAGAGTGCAGTGGCACAATCTTGGCTCACTGCTATCTCCACCTCCTGGGTTCAAGTGATTCCCCTGCCTCAGTCTCCCAAGTAGCTGGGACCACAGGCACGCACCACCACGCCTGGCTAAGTTTTCTATTTTAGTAGAGATGGGGTTCCACCGTGTTGGCCAGCATGGTCTCGATCTCCTGACCTCATGATCTGCCCACCTTGGCCTCTCAAAGTGCTGGGATTACAGGCATGAGCCACCGCGCCTGGCCTTTTATCTTTTTTATTATTTTTATTTATTTTTATTTATTTATTTTTGTTGTTTTTTTTTTTTTTTTTTTTTTTTTTTTTAGTAGAGACGAGGTTTCACCATGTTAGCCAGGATGGTCTCAATCTCTTGACTTTTTGATCCACCCACCTCGGCCTCCCAAAGTGCTGGGATTACAGGCGTGAGCCACCGCGCCTGGCCTATTTTTTTTTTTTTTAAGTGAAAGCAAGTTTATTAAGAAAGTAAAGAAATAAAGAATGGCTACTCCATAGGCAGAGCAGCCTGAGTTGAAGAAATTGAGCTTCCTGTTTTGTATCAATCCCAACCCTATCTGAGGCCCCGGGAAGAACCTCACAGCTAGAGCTTGGCCAACTGAGCTTCCTTAATGGAGCCTCCCAGATTGAGCTCCCCACATCAAGTCCAAAGATGAAACTTTGTCCCCAGAAACAACTTCCCGGTCTGGTTTTCTGAGCTGTTCAGAATGAGAATCTCTGAATGAGAGCCCGCCTGAGATATGCACGCTAAGATCCTCAGCCCAAGATTGTAAGCTGAGCTCCCAATTTTTTACCCCTCAGACTAAATTCCCCAGGCTGAGCCTCACTGAATCATATGTCTGGTTCCCCAGACTGACTTGCCCACTTTCTACTTTCCAGACTGCACTCTGGAGCCTGGACCCTAGACCAATCTCCCCATACCGGGCCATCTGGAACTCCTGGCCTCAGTTGCCTACACTGGGCCCAAGACTAAACTCCAAACCAAGATCCTAGACTGCCAAGCCCAGACCAGGCCCCACTAAAGCTTCCAAACCAAGCCCCTACATCAGGCCCGCCAGATTACACTCCCTAGCCTGAACCCCTAAGTGAAATTCTAGACTGAAATCCCCACACTGAGCCCCCAGTTAGGGACTGTACACCCTGGATCCTTGGAAATGCCAGTCTGTACTCCACATGAGACATCTCCAGACAGAGCTCGTTGTAACAAAGCCTCCAGTCAGAGCCCATCAGCCTACACAGGCCTGAGCTTGTGTGCCCACAGCTTGCCAGAGTCTTCTTCCTATCTCCTTCCCTGGGTGCCCCCTACCTCTACTACTCAGTCTGCCCCCTGCCTTGGGGTGGGGGAGATGTAGGATGTGTAGGAGAAAAGGCAGCTGGGAGATCGTTCCCAGCTCTGATGCCAACTCTGCCACCCAGGTAGGCAACCTAGGGTGGCCACCTTCTCCCTGAGTCTTGGTTTCCTCATTGGATAAATGGGGCACAATCATCTATGTTACAGGGTTGTTGTGAGGGTTGAAGGAGCTAATTTATCCAAAGCATCTGCCTGGAGAGGGCAGTGGGACCTTGGCCCTGTCCTAGGGAGCTCGTAGTCTACTGAGGAATATGGATGCAGATGTATAAATACATGATAAGCACTGTGACTAGTGGGACAGAAGGGAGCAAAGGAGAATGTGAGAACCCAGACAGGGTCCTAACCCAGCCCGGGAACTCAGGGCAGGCTCACTGGAGGAGGTGAGCTGGATCCAGAAGACAGAATGACAGTTGGCCAGATGAAGTAAGACGGGACATGTTTAGGGAGGTGTAGGAAGCTGGAGTGGTCAGCAGAAGCCACATCACCAAGGGCTTTGAGTCTTTTTTTTTGAGACGTAGTCTCGCTCTGTCACCCAGGCTGGAGTGCAGTGGCGCGATCTCAGCTCACTGCAACCTCCACCTCCAGGGTTCAGTGGTTCTCCTGCCTCAGCCTCCCGAGTAGCTGGGATTACAGGCACGTGCCACCATGCCTGGCGAATTTTTATAAATTTAGTAGAGATGGGGTTTTGCCATGTTGGCCAGGCTGGTCTTGAAGTCAGGTGATCTGCCCCCCTCGGCCTCCTAAAGTATTGGGATTACAGGCATGAGCCACCACGCCCAGCCTCATCAAGGGCTTTGAATGTCAGGCTAAAGGGCTAGGTCTTTACCCTGCAGGCACAGGGGAGCCACTGACAGATTTGAGCAGAGGAGTGACAGTAAACTGTGTGAGAAAGCTCCTTCTGGCAGCCAGGATGGAAGAAGGGTTGGAGATTGGAGCCCGGCCCCTGAAAGGCATGTGGATGCCTGAGCTGGGACAGGGGCCATAGATCTCTGTGAGCACCAAAACTTGGTCATGAAGAGAGAGCCTCTTAGGAAAACACGACTTGGTTGGCCAGCCATATGGACCTCCTTCAGAAGCACCTCTGCTCCTCCAGCACAGGCTGATCTGAGTGGGGAGATCCAGCACATACAGAATGGGGTAAACGAAGACTGTGGCCAGGCCTTAAGCATGGGTGGGATTTATTAGTGTGTGGAGATGTACAGGGACTCATTTCAGCTTTTTCTTTTTTTTCTGATGATACCTGGTCACTATAGGAAATATGGAAATTACAGAAAAAGATGAAGTAGGAAAAAAATCACCTGTGATCTGAGCCCCCAGAGAATAAGCACAATGAACATTGTGACATAAATTCTTCCTGGTGTTTTTTAGACATGTATAATTGTAAAAGTGAGATCATTCTATATAAACATGTTTGTATCCTTTTCTTAAAATACCCTGAGCATTTCCCAGATTATTAAAAGCCCTACATGAGGATCATTTGTAAAGGTTGTTTAATGTTCCATTATATGAAGACACCATAATGTATTTAACTGAACCCCTACAGTTGGCCATTTTTTTTGGCAGGGAAGAGGTACAGGTGAAGGTGTGCTCCCCTACAGATGGACATTTTTGTTTCCCACTTGGAATTGTTGTAAATACCAATATGACAAAAGTGTGTTTGTGTATAGAATGTGTATTTTCCTAGCATAGATACCCAGAATCAGAATCATTGAGACAAAGAACAGGATCATCTCATTGTTTCTTTATATGGCTTTTTCTGATTATAAAAGTAATACATGTTCTTTGTCAAAAATATGGAAAATACAGAAAAACCTAAAGAAGACAATAAAAACCACCCACAGTCCCACCAACCAGAGACAACATGGGTATGCTTCCTTCTGGTTACATATGTAACTATTACTGTTATTATTAATGGTAATAATAATCATGGCAAGCTTGCATTTTTTAATTGGCTGCCAACTACTCCATCTATTGTGATTCTGGCATTGTGACATTGGACAACTTCTGATTTTAAATGATGTTGCTGTGGACATCTTTGAGGGTGGAGCTTTCTGAGATGGGAGGGTGTGATCAGGCCAGGAGGAGGTATTCAGGGAGGAAAGAAGCCCCGAGGCCGGGTGCGGTGGCTCACGCCTGTAATCCTAGCACTTTGGGAGGCTGAGGTGGGCGGATCACAAGGTCAGGAGTTCGAGACCAGCCTGGCCAACATAGTGAAACCCTGTCTCTACTAAAAAAACAAAAATTAGCCAGGCATGGTGGCACGTGCCTGTAGTCCCAGCTACTTGGGGGGCTGAGGCAGGAGAATCGCTTGAACCCGGGAGGCAGAGGTTGTGGTGAGTCGCGATCACACTGCTGCACTCCAGCCTGGGCAACAGAGCGAGACTTCGTCTCAAAAAAAAAAAAAAAAAAAAAAAAAAACCACAAAGTCCTGGAAAGGCTCCTCTCTGCTAGTTCCCCATCTGACCTCACCCCTCTATGCCTGTAGAGTCTCTGGAGCTGATCGCCACAGCAGCAGAGCACTCGAATGCTGCCATCCGCAAAATGGTGAGTGGCCCTTCTAGCCCCTGCCCTTCCTTGGCCACCCACCTGTGGTGTCTCCATCCTGGGGTGGGGGTGTCATGACCTGTGGGCATCCGACGGGAGGCTGGCACCCCAACCGTGCCTTTTGTTCCCTGTCTTCTGCCAGGAGCGAATGCATAAGCTGCTGAAGGTATATGAGCTGTTAGGGGGCGAGGAGGACATTGTCAGCCCCACCAAAGAGCTCATAAAAGAAGGCCACATCCTTAAGCTGTCAGCAAAGAATGGGACCACTCAAGACCGATACCTCATACTAGTAAGTGCCAGGCATGGAATTGTGGGTGGGTCATGCCCCTCCCAACACACACACACATAGTGACCTGGTACTCATTCAAGACTATACCTCTTTTCATTCCTGAAAGAGGAAAAAAAGAAAAACAGACTTTACCTCCTGCTAGCCATTCTCTCCTCTAGTAACAAATTGTATTTTCACTACCTAGCTAGGATTTTTTTTCTCCACTTTACAGATGAGGTAAATAAGCCTTGCAGAGAAGTGACTTGCCCGAGGTTCCCCACTAGGAAGTGTCTTCCATGCCTAGGCTCTTTCCTTGTGACCCCTGTGCCCAATTTGGGCTGTCTTTTCTCCATCTATTACCTACAGTCCTTGGCAGTAAAGCTTCAGGGCAAGGAGCTGGGCCACATCCCCACTAGGCCTTCTGCACATACATCCCAAACTTTTTCCTTCCTAGTTCAACGACCGCCTCCTTTACTGCGTGCCCAGGCTGCGGCTCCTTGGCCAGAAGTTTAGCGTGCGGGCACGCATTGATGTAGATGGCATGGAGGTAAGCATCCAGGAGGTGGGAAATGGGAACTTGGAGTGGGGCATTGGTGTTGGGAGGAACAAAGATGCTGGCTTTGACCCCGAGTCTGTGTGTGTATGTGTGCAGAGGGCTAGGGCCCTGTGGAGTTCAGTGGCCTCACCATGCCCCTTTCTGCCTCCATTCAGCTAAAGGAGAGCTCCAACCTCAATCTGCCTCGAACCTTCCTGGTGTCAGGAAAGCAGCGCTCCCTCGAGCTTCAGGCCAGGTACTTATCCTTGCCTATGCCTTTCCTCCAGCACCTACCTCCCTTTTCTTCAGATATGCTGAGGCATTCCAGGCCCAGAGATTGTTCCAGAGAAAGGATGGGCACCTTTCCCCAAAGATGCAGGCTTGCTCTTCAGCGGTGGGGGTGATCCCTAAGGGTTAGACGCCATTTAGATTCAGGGTGAGTACTTCACGATGTGGGGAAAGGTGGCACTCCTGCCAGGGAAACCTTTTGGAAAATGAATAAGCTCTCCCTAATTAAAGCAAGAATTTCTTCTGGTGGATTTTGTTAGAGGAGAGAGAAGAATGGGATGTGAAACCCAACATGAATAATACCACCACAAATAGTTTATTGTAGATTCAGAGATCTAAGAGAAATAACAATCAAATGCAGTACTTGGTCCATGACAGAAGCCTGGTTTGGGAAAAAGAGCCCTAAAAGACATTTGTGGGACAATAAGAGAAAATTTGGATGTAAAGTTAACATTAGATATTGAGAAATTATTGCTGTCTTAGGTGTGATAATGGTATGGTGGTTATGCAGGAGAATGGCCTTGTTTTGTAGCAGTGCGTGCTGAGGGCTTAGTGTCACAATGTCTGTTAATTACTTTAAAATGGTTCAGCACCCAAAAAATACATATGTAACCATACATACACATTTGCACACATATACATACACATATACAGTCATGCACTGTATAATAACATTTTGGTCAATGACAGACCACATATACACAGTGGCCCCATAAGATTGAAGTACCATATTTTACTCTATCTTTTCTTTTTTTTTTTTTTTTTTTTTTTTTAAGACAGAGTCTCACTCTGTCACCCAGGAGTGCGGTGGCATGATCTCGGCTCACTGCAACCTCCGCCTCCCAGGTTCAAGCAATTCTCCTGCCTTAGCTTCCTGAGTAAGTGGGATTATAGGTGCATGCCACCACGCCCATCTAATTTTTGTATTTTTAGTAGAGACAGGGTTTCACCATGTTGGCCGGGCTGGTCTCGAACTCCTGATCTCAAGTGATCTGCCCGCCTTGGCCTCCCAAAGTGCTGGGATTACAGGCATGAGTCACTGTGCCTGGCTTTACTATACCTTTTCTAGGTTTAGATATGTTTACATACCCAAATAATTAATGTGCTACAAATTAATACAATATTCAGTACAACTGTAACATGCTTTACAGGTTTGTAGCCTAAGAGCCATAGGCTGTACCTTATAGCCTAGGTGTGTCGTAGGCTAGACCATCTAGTGTACTAGTGTCAGTACGCTCTCTGATATTCGCACAACAATGAAATGGTCTAACGACACCTTTCTCAGAACACATCCCCATGGTTAAGTGACGCGTGACTGTATGTACATATATATGAAGTAAATATGGCAAAATATTAAAAAATTTTGCATCTCTATAGTGGGTATATAGATATGTATTGTACTTGTGCTATCCTGTTTACTTTTTTGTATGCTTGAAGTTTTTTATAATAAACATTTTAAAATAATAGCATGGGATGATGGCCAGCCATTTAACAGAGGGGCCTTTCATATCCATTCTCTACTTGGATGATTATAATCATAGCTCATATTTCCTGAAGACTTAGTTTTTTTCCAGGTACTGTTTTAAGTTAATGTTAACTTAAAATTTTAAGTCTAAGTTGACTAGTCAAAAGCTTACAAGAGCCCTAAAAGTAGCTACTGTTACCATAAATCTACTTTACAAATGGGGAAACTTAGGTGTAGGACAGTTCTGCATGCAAGGCACAGTGGCTCACGCCTGTAATCCCAGCACTTTGGGAGGCCAAGGTAGGAGGATCACTTGAGGCCAGGAGTTCGAGACCAGCCTGGGCAACATAACGAGACCTCGCCTGTTAAAAAAAGAAAGAAGAAAAAGAAAAAGAATATTTATGTACTTGCCCAAGATCCCAGAGCAAGAAAGGAGCAGAGCTGAGATTGGAGCTCAGGTCATCCGGCCCTGGAGTCCACGTTCCTAACCACTGTCTATGCTGCCTTCTGAGGGACCAGGTGAAAGGGTATCAGGGTCATGGTGAGGGCCAGAGGATGGATGCATGTCAGTAGATGGCCTGCTTCTGACAGGCTGTGAGAAAGTGAGAAATGACTGGCTGGGACTGCAAGGAGGTGGGAGAGAGAGATGAATGTGAGATAGAGGGTATCCTCCTGGGAGATGAAGTGGGTCTTGAAGCTTGGGGAGATTAAGAGCCTCATGGAGGCCTGCAGCAGGGAAAGTGAGAGCAAAGCAGATGCCCTGCACATCCAAGGGAGTGACAAGCCACGTGACAGGGACTCATCATCTGCAGAGAGGAAAGGGGCTGCAGTGGGACACTGGGCCCAGAAGGGGCAGCCAAGCAGTGTAGGATTTCCTCCTAGTGGCAGCAGGAAGGCGTAGAGGGTTTGCTTTGCTTTGCAGTCACTTTTACTGCCCTTAAAAGAAGAAAGAAATTTAATGCAAATTTTCAAATATCCGGAAAAGTATAAGTACAACAAGCACCCAGATGCCCACAACTTAGACAGCTGCTTCTCAACTTTGGCAACCTTTGGAATCAGCTGGGGAGCTTTTAAAAAATACGGATGCCTGGGACCCACCTGCAGAGATTCTGATTTAATTGGCTTGGGGGATAGCCTGAACATGGAGAGCCCTAAAAGCTCCCTAGGTGATTTTATTTTACTTTTTAATTTTTATTTATTTATTTTTGAGATGGAGTCTCACTCTGTCGCCCAGGCCAGAGTGCAGTGGCGCCATCTTGGCTCACTGCAATCTCCGCCTCCTGGGTTCAAGTGATTCTCCTGCCTTGGCCTCCTGAGTAGCTGGGACTACAGGTGCATGCCACCGCGCCCGGCTAATTTTTGTATTTTTAGTAGAGACGGGGTTTCGCCATATTGGCCAGGCTGGTCTTGAACTCCTTACCTCATGATCTGCCCGGCTCGGCCTCCCAAAGTGCTGGGATTACAGGCATGAGCCACCACGCCTGGTCCCTAGGTGATTTTAATGTGTGTATCAGCGTGTACAACCACTTATTTAAGAGTCAGCAACTACTGACATTAAATGTCTTTTGCTGAACCATTTTAAAGTAAATTACAAATATCAGGACACTTCACCCCATACACTTCAGCATGAATAGCCAAAAAACTCTACTATACCGTAGTTCTTTTTTTTTTTTGAGATAGGGTCTGTCCCTGTCATCCAGGCTAGAGTGCAGTGGCATTATCATGGCTCCCTGCAGCCTCAAACTCCTGGGTTCAAGTGATCCTCCTGCCTCAGCCTCCCAAGTAGCTGGGAATACAAGCATATGCCACCATGCCCAGCTAATTTTTGTATTTTTTGTAGAGATGAGGTCTCACTATGTTGCCCAGGCTGGTCTTAAACTCCTGGCCTCAAGCAATCCTCCCGCTTCAGCCTCCCAAAGTGCTGAGACGACAGGTATGAGCCACCACTCCGTCTATTGTGGCTCTTAAAAATAAAAAGCAACACTTGCTCACTTCTAAGAAATTATAAATTAGAAAATATAGATAAATAAAATATTTCTTTTTTTTGAGTCACAGTTTCTCTCTTGTTGCCCAGGCTGGAGTGGCAGCAGTGGCACCATCTCGGCTCACTGCAAGCTCCACCTCCCAGGTTCAAGCGATTCTCCTGCCTCAGCCTCACAAGTAGCTGGGATTATAGGCTCCCGCCACCACGCCCGGCCAAGTTTTGTATTTTCAGTAGAGACGGGGTTTCACCATGTTGGCTAGGCTGACCTCAGGTGATCCAGCTGCCTCGGCCTCCCAAAGTACTGGGATTACAGGCATGAGCCGCTGCACCTGGCCAATAAAATAATTTTTTAAAAGAATACAATCAGAATAGGCCAGGCGCGGTAGCTCACGTGTGTAATCCCTACACTTTGGGAGGCCGAGGCGAGAAGATCACCTGAGGTCACAACTTCAAGACCAGCCTGGCCAACACTGGCGAAACCCCGTCTCTACTGAAAATACAAAAATTAGCCAGGCGTGGTGGCACACACCCGTAATCCCAGCTACTTGGGAGGCTGAGGTAGGAGAATGGCTTGAATCTGGAAGGCGGAGGTTGCAGTGAGCTGAGATCGCGCCACTGCACTCCAGCCTGGGTGACAGGGCTGGAGTCTCAAAAAAAAAAAAAGAATACAGTCAGAATAAAGTGATTGCAGTGCAGTGCAGGGCAGACAGAAGAGTCAGGGAAGGAAGACAAAGGGAAGGGGAACTCACACTGATTGAGCATCAAGTGTGCCAGATATTGTGCTGAGCACTGTACACATTACCTCAGTTACTGCTGAGAACCCAGAGAGTGATAATCATTCTCCATTTTACAAATGAAGAAAAAAAACTACCCTCTTTTCTCAAACTTGACATTCCAGCAACAGAGAATTTTTTTTCTTTTTTGAGACAGTCTCACTCTGTCACCCAGGCTGGAGTGCAGTGGGACGATCTCCGATCACTGCAACCTCCGCCTCCTGGGCTCAAGCGATTCTCATGCCTCAGCCCCCTGAGTAGCTGGGACTACAGGCATGAGCCATCGCGCCTGGCTAATTTTTGTACTTTTAGTAGAGACAGAATTTCACCATGTTGGCCAGGCTGGTCTCCAATTCCTGACCTCAAGTGATCCACCCGCCTTGACCTCTCAAAGTGCTGGGATTACAGGTGTGAGCCACCCACACCCAGCCAACTGATAATTATTGACATGGTTTCTTTTATGTTCTATATTCTCTCCCACACATTTCACCCTTACCCCTCTACCTGAGGCCTAGCACCTCCTTGAAAAGTCCTCACCCAAACTTCAGACTGGGGCATGTCACCTCCTCTGGGCTCCTTGGCCTTATTTTCACCATCAAAACACTGATCTCCCTGTATTGTCCCTGTCTATTTCCTCTACTAGACAATGAGCTCCTTGAGGGCAGGGTCCTCTCTGAAGCTCAAGTTCTTAGCACAGGGTCTGGAAAGTATTAGTAATCGTTAAATAAATAAACCCAGGCAGATTATGTGACTTGCCCGAGGTCATATAAGTAATAGGTGAAGAAGAGGGTCAAGCCCAGGTCTTTCTGACTCCAAAACACTTGCTCTTCCACTCCAATTGCTTTTTGTGGGCCTGCCTAACCAAACATCTTTCTTTTTTTATTCCCCACCCCAAGGACTGAGGAGGAGAAGAAAGACTGGGTCCAGGTAACATCCAAGGCTCTGTGGTAGGGGGCTAGAAGAGTATTAACAGGTCTCCTAGGGGTTGATAGAGTCTCCCTCAAAACTCACATCTAACCAGAATGGTCCCGGACAACTGTCTTTCAACAAACTTTACTATCCCCATTTTACAGATAAGCAAACTGAGGTGCAGAGGTTGAGCAGAAACTCACAAACTCTTCTTTTAGGAAGCTGGTTTCTCTGAGGGTGTATAAGGTGAGGGTGTCAAGCTCTGTAAAATCTTAAGCCCAGAAGGTGGCCAGGAAAGCCACCTGAGGTTTTTCAGCCACCACTTCCCCTCCCCCATTTTACACTTGTAACACTGAGACCTGGATTTGGGAGGGGATTTGTTCAAAGTCATCCACCTACCAGTGACAGAACTGGGTCTGAAACCCAGCTTTTCTAACTTCAGGCTAGGGTATAGGAAGGTGAGGCGAGGGTAGAAATGGGTGGTTTGTGGGGTGATCTGACTTCTCATTTCTTACACCTCCTCCCCAGGCCATCAACTCCACCCTCCTGAAGCATGAACAAACGCTGGAGACCTTCAAACTGTTGAACTCAACAAACAGGGAAGATGAAGACACCCCACCCAACTCACCAGTAAGAGTCCCCGCCCTCTTTCCCCTGCACTGGGACCCCTTCCAGACTTCCAAATGCCCACCTGACCTTTAGATGATCCTCTCCCTTTCCCAGACGGCAATGCATGACTTCAGAAGCAGTCTTCCATTGGTAGGGCCACAGAGAAATCATTGGGGAAACTGAGGCCCAGAAAGTATAATAGAAGTGATTTGTCTTCAGTAGCACAGCTAGGAGCAGAGCCAGGACTTAAAGGCAGGTCTTCTGAATGTGGCTGCTCCCCCTACCCCCAGCCCATCCCCACCCCATGATAATCCAAGCCTTGGAGCAGGAACAAGGGCTGGCTCGACTGGGTTGGGGAGTAGCTGTCTCTGACCTGAGACCTGGCCCTCCCTACAGAACGTGGATCTTGGGAAGCGGGCACCTACGCCCATCCGGGAAAAGGAAGTCACCATGTGCATGCGCTGCCAGGAGCCCTTCAATTCTATCACCAAACGCAGGCACCACTGCAAGGCCTGCGGGCATGTGAGTGTTGGGAGGCAGGGGCAGAGCTAGGGAGGGGACAGAATGGCAGCCCAAAGGCCCACTGCAGAGTGGGTGCCCTCCAAGTGGGGGGAGGCCACAAGTCTGCTGTGGAGGTTGGTATGCTGAAGGGAAGACCCGCTGGAATCAGGCTACTCTTGCCCACTTGCCATCCCAGGTGGTTTGTGGGAAGTGCTCCGAGTTCCGGGCCCGCCTCGTCTATGACAACAACCGCTCCAACCGTGTGTGCACTGATTGCTATGTGGCCTTGCACGGGGTGCCTGGGAGCAGTCCAGCCTGCAGCCAGCATACACCCCAACGCCGGAGGTCCATCCTGGAGGTAAGAGCCAGCCCCTGACTAACTCTCCCACAGTGGGCAAATGGGCTCCAACTCTACCCAGTGAGACTGAGGAGGCCCGAGTATCTGGGAAACAGTAGTGATCAAGGGACCCAGGCTTGGAGTGAGTAAAATGATGGCAAGAGTGAATGAAAGACAGTCATCTTTAAGTACTTAGACATTTAATCCCCACAGTAACTAATCTGCCCATGGTATTGTTCTCTTTATTTTACAAATGAGGAAACTGAGGCCCAGAAGGGTCATTTGCCCAAATTACACAGCAAATGAGTGACAGCACTGGATTTTTTTAAAATTAAAAAATTGGCTGGGCACAGTGGCTCATGCCTGTAATCCCAGCACTTTGGGAGGCTGAGGCGGGCGAATCACCTGAGGTCGGGAGTTCGGGACCAGCCTGACCAATGTGGAGAAAACCTGTCTCTACTAAAAACACAAAATTAGCCAGGCATGGTGGCGCACGCCTGCAATCCCAGCTACTCGGGAAGGCTGAGGCAGGCGAATCGCTTGAACCTGGGAAGCAGAGGTTGCGGTGAGCCAAGATCGCGCCATTGTACTCCAGCCTGGGCAACAAGAGCAAAACTCCGTCTCAAAAAAAAAAAAAAATTTAAAAATTGTCTTTTGTTATCACAGAGTAGGATAAGTAGAACAATATAAACAAAAAATAATAAAATACTGTATCCCTTCTACTCAAAAGTTACCACTGTTAGGGCTTATCCTTTCTAGGCATATATGCACAAACACACATTTTGGAGGTTTTTTTAAAAACAAATCTAGATATTCATTTAACACTTAAAAGAGTACTTACTCTGTGCCAGGAACTATTCTAAGCACTTTGCATTTATTAATTCATTTAATTCTCACATCAGCCCTCTTTGCTCTCCAAGTCAATACATTTTCATCTAGAGCTGGGATTCTAAGCCAGACTTCATTAACCACCCACATACCCCCTTAAAACCACAATACTAGATTACCTCTCACTGAGTGTAGGAAATGGATGTGTGATGAAAGACAGAAAAAAAACATGAGGCCTAAATGTGTGAATGGCTTGAGGAATGAATGCCCTGACTGAAGAAAGAATGCCTGAGATCCGCACACTCCTTCCACTGGCCTGTAGAGGCAGCAGCCGTTGCCCAAATGCGGCAGACGAACCTAGCTTTGAATCTCAGCTCTAGCTGATTCACTGGGTGGCACTGGACAAATCACTCCTGCCACCTGAGCTTGAGCATCTTCATCTGAGACAGGAATAGTAGTCCCTACACTGAGGAAGTATTAAAGCCAGGAGGAGCCAGGCTAGGCCTTCTGTCAACATTGATGCCCGGTGTCTCTGGCCACAGAAACAGGCCTCGGTGGCTGCGGAGAACAGCGTCATCTGCAGCTTCCTGCACTACATGGAGAAGGGTGGCAAAGGATGGCACAAGGCATGGTTCGTGGTCCCTGAAAATGAACCCTTGGTGCTGTATATCTACGGAGCCCCTCAGGTATGCATCCTACTCCTTCGGACCCTTTCAGCCACCTGGCAAAGCCAGGTCCAGTCCTTGACCTCTCCTTGGCCTTGGAAGATAAGGTGAGCCTATCTCTAAGAGGAAATCAGAACCCCAACCCTTGAGAGACAAAGACTGGCTAGAGACAAGGAGTGGTTGTGGTGTGTAGGGAAAACCAGGATGAGTTGTGGGCCTGGCTTCCTGGAAGGAGTAGAGATGGGGAACTGCTAGGTCCAATTTGGAGTGGGTAAGAGTATGCAGATGGGACCAAGCGCAGTGGCTCACGCCTGTAATCCCAGCACTCTGAGAGGCCGAGGCAGGTGGCTCACCTGAGATCAGGAGTTCAAGACCAGCCTGGCCAACATGGTAAAACCCCGTCTCTACTAAAGATACAAAAATTAGCCTGGCGTGGTGACGTGTGCCTGTAGTCCCAGCTACTCAGGAAGCTGAGGCAGGAGAATTGCTTGAACCTGGGAGGTAGAGGTTGCAGTGAGCCAAGTTCACGCCACTGCACTCCAGCCTGGGCAACAGGGCAAGACTCTGTCTCAAAAAAAAAAAAAAAAAAGTATGCAGATAGGGGCAATAGCATAGACAGAGGCCTGAAGACATTATTTGGTATGCTAAAGAGACTAGCCCAGCAGTTTTGTGAGAAGAGGCGGGGGCAGGGGGAGACAGGTATTTAAACCAGCCTGCATTTTAGCCCCAGTTCTGACGTGTTCCTGTTGATAACACTGGAGCCACGGAAGGTTCCTGAGTAGGGGACGGAAGACAGAGCATATGCAAAACCAGTTAGAAGCTGGGGCAGGGGGAAAGGTCTAGCCCCAAGGTGGCCCCAGCTCTGTCCCTCCTCCCGCCAGGATGTGAAAGCCCAGCGCAGCCTGCCCCTCATTGGCTTCGAGGTGGGACCACCTGAGGCAGGGGAGCGGCCTGACAGAAGGCATGTCTTCAAGATCACCCAGAGCCACCTCAGCTGGTACTTCAGCCCTGAGACAGAGGAACTACAGCGACGCTGGATGGCTGTGCTTGGCCGGGCGGGCCGAGGGGACACGTTCTGCCCGGGGCCCACACTGTCTGAGGACAGGGAGATGGAGGAGGCACCGGTGGCTGCTTTAGGAGCCACTGCTGAACCCCCCGAATCCCCCCAGACCCGAGACAAGACCTAGAGGGTTTGGGACAAACTGGGAGCCCCCACCCCACACTCTAGTTGCCCATGTCTGATTGGGGGCTCTAGCCCCTTCCCTCCCAGCTCAGTCAATACTTGAACTCCCATCACGGGCACTTTCAATCCCGAATGCTGGGTCTTGGGTTTTTTAATTCATCTTTTCACAAAACGTGGGCTTTTAAAAAATATATTCCTACAGTGATGTCAATTTTTATTAATCCCTGTCCCCAGGGAGGGTGGGAGCCATTGCTAGTCCCGCCTGAATTAGGTCGTTTTTCTCCCTCATCCCTCAATACCCTACCACAGATCCTGCCTCCACCCAGTTCCCCACAAAGCACCAGAGGTAGGAGACCTGGATTCAAGTGCCAGCTCTGCCACTGACCCCAGGGCCCCGACCCACCCCTGCCTCCTCAGCCAGTGTCTTCACACGTACAACTCCACGTGGGGTGGCAACTAGACCTCTCCTGCCTCTCCCATGGCTTACAGCTTCTACCCGGCCCCAAGGCTACCCAGTATTTTATCGTCCAGACCCATGGCAGGGCCACCGGGCAGGACAGGGAAACAGGGGGAGGACAATGGATACTCAGTTTTTTGTGGTTTTGTTTTTTGTTTTTTTGTTTTTGTTTTTTTTTTTTTAAGAAAAATACAGTTTATTTCAGGCTTACAGTAACTTTCATAGCACTGCTGTGCTCCGTTCGTTCATCTGTTTGGTTGTCCAAAGTACCAGGCTGCTAGGGTGGCCCAGAAACCGCCGCTCCCTTGTAAACTCTGAAGCTGAGCTCCCAGAAGGCTGATTCTAAGGCTACTACTCACAGGTCAAGCCACAGATTAAGCAGTAAGGTATTATTTATTAAGATCTTAAGCCTCACCCCTGAACTCAAATGGGATGGGATAAGGAGCAAGGAAAGAGGTTAGAGGAGACAGAAAACAAAGCCCAGCTCTTCCAAGCTCACCACCTAGCCAAGGTCTTCGAATTCCTGAGGGAACCCAGGACTGGAGGCTGGGCTGAAGGAAGGCAGCATTCCTGGGAGGTTCCAAGTTCTGGGCAGGGGTACAGAGCTGTTGCGTGTGTGGGGGGTGGGGTAAGGGAGAGGCTCCAGAGCTACTTTCGTTCACATTTTCAACTATTCTCTCTTCCACTTGCATGTTCATCTCACCATTCCTGACCCAGCCAGCCCCCTATCACTGAGTACTGCTGCTGCTGCTGATCCTCTCCTCCCCAAATCCACCTGCCCACTGTCCACCGGCATCTAGCTCCTCCTCCAGCCAAACCCACACTCACTCATCCCCTTCCTCACAATGACCGCACCCAAAAGACACTGTACTGGGGAACCCGGCTTCGTCACTTGGATGTTAACTAAAGGCCCAGGGGAATATGCTGGACAAGGTCCCCCCACCCCCAAGACCAAGGACCCTAGGTTTTCCTTGCCCTGGAGGGAGCCAGACAGGAACAGGGGAGAGGGTGGAGATGGGGTAACCAGTGCACAGGTCTGCAATCCTCAAAAAAAAAAACCCCCTACAGACAACTCTCAGAACAGCAAATAAGGGCCCAAAGCCATTTCCAATCATCCCCACTCATTTTTTTCTCCGGACAATGGTCCAGCCATCTTCCACTATATCCTCTTCCTTAATAGTCTGAGCATCTGGATCAGAGGGTTCAGGCTGGGGGCAGACCCCATCTGTAGCAGCCCCATCATTCGTAGCTGTGACCTGGAGGGGAGATTTAAAAAGAGAGCTGAATACACTGACCACTGGAGACCCAGGCTCTGCTCCAGCTTTTCCAGGATTGGCTGTGTAACTTTAGGAAAGTTCCCTGCCCTCTCTGGATAATACTACTACCACCAACCACCACCATCCCCTTATCACTTCCCTGTGAATCTAGCTGCTCTCCCAGAAAATTGAAAACATCTGTATCCCCCAACCCAAGGGGCACCCACTTCACCTCCATCTCTTCCACACTGTCCACATCATCTTCATCCTCATCAGTCTCTCTAGCTGTCTTAAGTGCAGTGGCTGTGACCTTGCATTTTCTTTGAGTGATGCAGGAGGCCATCTCCCTCAGAGCAGCCCCATCACCCCTCTGGAAGTGGTGGAACATGGTCTGTAGTTGCTGGCTCACCTACCAAGAAAATATTCAACCAGTTTGGATTTTCCAGATATCTACTATACAAACAGCACGTGTCTGAAGCAACAGTGGGGAGTAGGTTGGATTTTTCCAGAAGAGAACAGAGCTCTTTCCTCCCCAAGGAATTAACCAATGAAGCAACCACATATGAAGGGCTCAAATGAAGGCCTAAAGCATCAAAAGAGAGCCTAACTAGCAGGGAATGCTCTAGAACTGGGCTTTGAAAGAAATAAGATGTAAAAGGGAAGGTAATCTTATTGGGGAGCAATGGTAACCAGAGCGGGGGTGAAAATGGACCTGGACTGGCCTGACCTGCCCTTGGGATGGGGCTGAGGAACAGGCCTGGATGCGAATGATGTATAGAAAGAAAGAAAAGAAGGCAGGGTTTGGAAAGGCTACACTTTTTTCTCTAGGCAACAGAGAGTCACAGTCAAGAGTCTTGGCCCAAAACAGACAGCTGGGGAGAAGAAAGACTACAGGTAGGGAGACTACAGTTGTGCCCATGATAAGCTCACCTGGGGCAGACTCCCGTCTTCCACAACTGTATCAAACTCGTTGGTCAACAGCTCTCCAAGGAAGTCTTCCACCTCATCTAGCTCCAAGTCAGCTAAGTAGAAAAGGACAGGGCCCTTGGGTCAAAGACCAGCCAACTTCATCACCCCTGCCCACTGCTCTTCAATATCTACTTGGTGGATCTGCAACTGGGTGGGTAAAGGCACAGTGAGCCTTTTATCTGCTAAAGTGTTTTGCATTCCAGGTTTTAACATAATTTTTTAAGAACCACTAAATATTAATACCTCATTTCCAATCTCTTCCATCCTGCCTTTTATCTGCTAAAGTGTTCTGCATTCCGGGTTTTAACATAATTTTTTAAAGAACCACTAAATATTGATACCTCATTTCTAATCTCTTCCATCCTACCAAGGCCTCTTCCCACAACTCCCAGCCCTACGCTCACCCTTTCTCATCTGGCCTAGTCTAACTAGCCTCCCCTCTATGAGACCTTGAGCAAGCTACTTCTTTCTGAGCCTCAGTTTTCTCATCTGCAAAGTGGGGCTAATGGCCTCCTCAAAGGTCTGTTATGAGGAACCATCCAACACAATGCCTAGCACAGTGAAGATCCATAATCCATGTTAATTTCTATCATGCAAAGCTGAAGTTTTTGAAGTGTAGAGAACCTTCACAACTGTGGTTCCACTGACAAAAGAAGCCACAGACCAATGGGATAGTTAAGAAGAAATGGACATAGTAATTCCAATGATGAAATCATCATAGCCTTGACACTGACATCCTACTGTGTGACTCTGACCAAGCCACCTTCCTCTCTGGGCTTCAGTTACCTATAGGCCTATGCTCCACTTTTTCTGAATTAGAGAGTAACTCAAGAAAGTCTTCCACAAAGCTCCTAGCCCTCTCCCCTCTATGTGCTTTCCCTGGGAGAGCTCATCCACACTCTTGGCTTTCCCTACCACTCAAACTTAATATCCCCCAAATTTATCTCCAACTGAGACTACTCTGTGCCTGGACGTTTCACAGATGCCACAGATCTTCCATATCTAAAGCCAGACTCATCACCTTACTCTTCAAACCTGCTTCGCATCCTCCAGGGTTCCTCTACTCCGACAAAAGACACCTAATCCACCCATCAACTCAAACCAGGAACTTGCCTCTTTTTCCCTCCCTGTCTACAGCCAACCAATCTCCAAGACCCTATTCCACCCCTTCTTTTCCATGCCTGTTGCCACTGTCCTACTTCAGGCCTCATCAGTTTCTAGACAAAAACAGCGTTCTCATCAGTCTTTCCCTCTCCAGGTTATGCTTCATACTGATTATTTCCTGAACTTTCTAGCCAGCAAATCCCATCCTATTTCTCACCCTAGAACCTGCCCACGAATTTTTACCAGCTACTGCAGTGTTTCACAGTTTGCCTTTGAGAAATATCTGTTCTGCTGGGTCTTAAGGGACACTATCCATAGAAAGCTAATGAGAAACAAAAGCAAACAGGTTTTTTAGTGGTTCTTATTCTTACCCAAGCCTTTAATATGTTCATGAGTGTTAAGACTTTTCAATGGGAGCAGAAGAAAAGAGTTTTCCTTACATAAGGTAACTGGAGAAGCTTCTTCACTGAACATCTAACAGGACTAGTTAGCATGAATTTTGGCAAACACTGGCCTAAATGATAAAATCAAAGGCACATAAGGGCTTCCATGTCGTATGCTTTTCAGGGGGCTTCCCACACCCCAGCTTCATTCTCTACCACTCCTCCACCCCACCATGCACACACACCCATACTCCAATACTGAGCTCCCTGCTACTTTCCAAATATAACACATTATACCCTCATGCCACAGAACTTGAGTGTTGCTCTCTCTCTGCTTCCCCCACCTAGTTAACTCCTTCTCATTAAGACCCAGCCCAATTCACCACCTCCACTGAGAAGCTGTCTCCCCAGCCTGTTACCCCATGCACCCTGAGCTCCTCTTTATCAGAAAATCTATCAATGTTGTAACTATTTACGTGTGTGGATCCTCAATGGATAGTATACTTTCTTGAGAGAGATGACTCTGCCTAATGTCATCTCCAAAGCTAGAAATTGAAGATTTTTTTAAAAACCATACTATGCAACAGGCCCTCTACTGGGCCTCTTGTTCTTGTATATCCCTCAAGACGAGCCTACAGTGTAGCTCTTTGCTGTCCAAACAGCCACAGGTGGTTACTGAGCACTTGAAATACGGCTAGGCCAAATGGAAACGTGCTAAAACTGTAAAATACTAGATTTTGAAAACTTAATACTAAAAAATGTAAAATATCTCAATGTTTTATACTGACTACATGTTGAAATATTTCGTACACACCGAGTTTACTAACATTGATTTCATCTGCTATTTGCTTTATTAAAGTGGCTACTAAAAAAATTTAAATTACATGTGACTAGCATAATATTTCTACTGTACAGCGCTGTGGTGGATACTTTTATACGCATTTTAGGAACTAGGAAACTGAGTCTCAGGGAGGTAAATTGCCTTGTCCAGAGTAATCCCACGAGTCAGTGGTACAGCCCGTAAAGCACTGGAATCCAGGATTCTGATTCTAAAAGCTGAATTCATTCCACCTCGCCTTTAGGTACCAATCCACAACTGCTCGAGAGGAAATGCAGGCTCTGCGGGATGGGGCTCCTCCTCTCCACACCCCCACACAGGCGGGTCGCAGCGCCTCACATTCACTCACCATTGCGCATGAAGTAATCCTCCACTGCACCCCCCAGCCACTTGGCCTTCTCCTGGCTGTGCACACCCCCGAAGCCATTCTCCACAGCGATCTGTAAACACAGGTCCAAGCCCACCAAGTCAGCTTGGGAGCAGACCTGGAGTAGCCTGGAGGCCGCTTACGCCGCCCAGCCAACTCCTCTTACGCCGCCCAGCCAAGCCTCAGGCACCTAGCCCAACCAACTCCTGTTCTGCCCCGGGCCCTAACCTTAACCTTGCCCTGGCCCTGGCCCCACTGACCTGCAAGGCCGGCCAGGCCTCCAGGGCCGCGCAGACCCCAGCCCGGAAAAGAGCTCGCGCATCTTCTGCAGCGCCCGCCATTATCCGGCCCCAGTCCACGTGACGTCCCGGCGGCCCAATCCCTCTGTAGCTCGGCCCAGGCAGAACGAGACGCAAGCCGAGCCTGAGAACACAGGATTCTCTTTTCCGCAGACCTGGCAGCAAGACTAGAGCAAAAGAAAAATCTGTCAGAGCGATCGATGACACCACCAGAGTTACTCACTTAAATCAAAGGACACCAGACCTGAAGGACGTGTGGGGCCATGGTTTCCGGATCCGTGGGTACTGCGGAGGAAATATGTGGGGAACTTATTACAGATACAGATTCCAGGCCCTGGGGCAGAGGACTCAGTGAGTATAGCCTTAAAAATCTGCATTTAAGAAAAGCATCCTAACATCTGTATAGAATACTGCAACCAACAATAGTAAAATACAATCAGCTCTCCCTATGGGGGGCGGTCCACGTCCGTGAATTCAACCAACCTCAGATGGAAAATATTCAGGAAAAAATTGCATCTGCACTGAACATGTGCATACTTTTTTTCTTGACATTATTCCCCTAAACAATACAGTATAACAGCTATATACATAGCATTTACACTTTATTAGGCATTATTAGTAACCTGGAAATTATTTATTTATTTATATATTTTTTGAGACCGAGTGTCACTCTGCGGCCTAGGCTGGAGTGCAGTGGCGCCATCTCGGCTGACTGCAACCTCCGTCTCCTGGTTTCAAGCAATTCTCGTGCCTCAGCCTCCCGAGTACCTGAGATTACAGGTGCCCACCACCACTCCCAGCTAATTTTTGTGTTTTTGGTAGAGACGGGGTTTCGCCATGTTGCCCAGGCTGGTCTCGAACTCCTGGGCTTAATCCATTTGCCTCGGCCTCCCAAATTGCTGGGATTATAGGCGTGAGTCACATCTGGAAATGATTTAAAGTATACAGTAGGATATTCATAGGTTATACGCAAATACTATGCCATTTTATATCAGGGACTTGAGCATCCATGAATTTTGGTATCCTCCGGAGGTCGTGGAACCAGTCTCCCACGGATACCCAGGGATAACTGTACATGTTTTTCTGAAGTACACAGGAACATTCTCCAGAACAGATCATACACTAGGCCATACAGTAGGCCTCCATAGATTTAACAGGATTGAACATACAAAGTATGTTGTCTGACCACAATGGAAAGAAGTTAAAAATCAGTAAAAAGAAACTTACAAAATTCACAAATATATGGAAATTAACACACTCCTAAGCAATAAATGGGTCAAAGAAAAAAATCACAAAGAAAATTAGAAAACACTTTTAAATGAATGAAAACAAAAACATAACAAAATGCATGAGATGCAGCTAAAGCAACACTTAGAGGGAAATCTTTAGCTGTAAACATGCATATTTAAAAAGAAGAGCCAGACATGGTGGCTCATGCCTGTAATCACAGCACTTTGGGAGGTTGATGTGGGAGGATGGCTTGAGCTCAGGAGTTTGAGACCAGCCTGGGCAACATACTGAGACCCCATCTCTAAAAACAATTTTTAAAATTAGGCCAGGTGTGGTGGCTCACGCTTGTAATCACAGCACTTTGGGAGGCCAAGGCAGGCAGATCACTTGAGGTCAGGAGTTCGAGACCAGCCTGGCCAACATGGTGAAACCCCGTCTCTACTAAAAATACAAAAATTAGCCAGGCATGGTGGCAAGCACCTGTAATCCCAGCTACTTGGGAGGCTGAGGCAGGAGAATGGCTTGAACCCGGGAGGTGGAGGTTACAGTGAGCCAAGATGGTGCCATTGCACTCCAGCCTGGGAGACAGAGCGAGACTCTGTCTCAAACTAAATAAATAAATTTGAAAACTAGGCCAGGCATGGTGGCTCACACCTATAATTCTCGCACTTTGGGTGGGCAGATCACCTGAGGTCAGGAGTTTGAGACCAGCATGGTCAATATGAACAAACCCTATTTCTACTAAAAATGCAAAAGTTAGCCGGGCATGGTGACACACACCTGTAATCCCAGCTACTTGGGAGGCTGAAGCACAAGAATCGCTTGAACCCGGGAGGCAGAGGTTGCAGTGAGCTGAGATCACTCCACTGCACTCCAGCCTGGGCGACACAGTGAGACTCTGTCTCAAACAAACAAACAAACAAACAAAATTAGATAGGCATAGTGGCATATGCGTGTAGTACCAGCCACTCAGGAGGCTGAGGTGGGAGGATTGCTTGAGCCTGGGAGTTCAAGGCTGCAGTGAGCCATGATTGTGCCACTGCACTCCAGCATGGGGGACAGAGCAAGACCCTGTCTCAAAAAAATAAAAAATGAAAGAATGATGTCAAATTAATAACCTGCACTTCCACTTCACAAAACCAGAAAAAGAAGAGCAAAGTAATCCCAAGGCAAGCATAAGAAAGGAAATAATAAATATTAGAACAGAAATAAATGAAATAGAGAATTGAAAAAGAATAGAGAAAAGAAAAAACAGTGAAACCAAAAGTCAGTTGTTGTTTTTTGTTTGTTTGTTTGTTTGTTTTGAGATGGAGTTTGGCGCTGTCACCCAGGCTGAAGTGCAGTGGTGCAATCTCAGCTCACTACAACCTCTGCCTCCCAGGTTCAAAGGAGTCTTCTGCCTCAGCCTCCAGAGTAGCTGGGATTACAGGCATATGCCACCATGCCCCGTTAATTTTTGTATTTTTAGTAGAGACAGGGTTTCACCATGTTGGCCAGGCTGGTCTCGAACTCCTGACCTCAAGTGATCTGCCCACCTCAGCCTTCCCAAGTGTTTGGATTACAGGCGTGAGCCACTGGACCTGGGCGGTTATTTTTTTTTTTTAGAGATGAAGTCTTTTTTTATTGCCCAGGCTGGAATGCAGTGGCACAAACATTGCTCACTGCAGCCTCAAACTCCTGGGCTCAAAGGATCCTCCTGCCTCTGCCTCCTGATTAGCTGGGACTACAGGAATAGGCCACCATGCCCGGCTAGTGTGTGTGTGTGTGTGTGTGTGTGTGTGTGTGTGTGTTGGGAGGGGGTGTCTCACTTTGTTGCCCAGGCTGGTCTTGAACTCCTGGTTTCAAGCGATCCACCTGCCTCACCTCTCAAAATGCTGGGATTACAGGTGTGAGCGAATGCACCTGGCCAAGTCAGTTATTTGAAAAGATCAACAAAATTTGCAAACCCTTAGCTAGACTGAGGAAGAAATAAAAGAAAGAAGACTCAAATTACTGAAATCAGGAATGAAAGAGGACGTATAATTACCAACCAGTCAAAAAAGACCACATATTGTATGATACCATTTGTATGAAATATACAGAATAGGTAAATCTATAGAGACAGAAAATAGATGAATGGTTGCCCAGGGCTTGGATGGGGAAAGAATAGAGTGTGACTTCTAAATGGCTTCAGGGCTACTTTTGGGGGTGTCGAAAATGTTCTAAAAATTAGATGAGGTAATGGTTGCTGTTATGAGCTAAATTGTGTCCACCACCCCCCAAATTCATATGTAGAAACCCTAACCCCCAGTACCTCAGAATGTGACTGTATTGGGAGATAGAGCCTTTAAAAAGGTAATTAAGATAAAATGAGGTTGTATGGGTGGACCCTAATCCATTATGACTGATGTCCTTATAAAGAATGGGAGATTAGAACTCGGTGCAACGGCTCAGATCGCTTGAGGCCAGGAGTTCGAGACCATCCTGGGCAACAAAGCAAGACCCCCATCTCTACAAAAAAAAAAAATTTTTTTAATTAGCTGGGTGTGATGGCTGTAGTCCCAGCTACTCAGGAGGCTGAGGAGGGAGGATCACTTGAGTCCAGGAGGTTGAGGCTGCCGTGAGCCATGATTGTACCACTGTACTCCAGCATGAGTGACAGAACAAGCCCTGTCTCAAAAACAAAAAACAACAAAATATAATAAGAAGAAGAGATGAGGACACAGGCAAAGAGGGACACCAGAGAGGTGTACACACAGGGACAACTATGTGAACACACAGTGAGAAAGCTAAGGAGAAAGCCAAGGAGCAAATCAGAAGAAACTATACTAAAAGCCATTGAATTGTACACTTTACTTATTTGTTGATTTATTGATGAAAGTATTTTCTTAAAATTAGAAATCTAATTTACAAATTACAAATTTTTAAAAACTGACAAATGTCACAAACAGCTTCTAACCCAGAAAAATAAAATATTACTTTGTTGTTGTTTTGTTTTTGTTTTGTAGAGGCAAGGTTTCACCATGTTGGCCAGGCTGGTCTCAAACTCCTGACCTCAGGTGAGCCACCTGCCTCAGCATCCCAAAGTGCTGGGATTACAGGCGTGAGCCACCACGCCCGGCCAAAATAAAATATTCGTATGAATTACCTGACTCAACTCTCTACTAATTTTTCTACATTTTTTGATATCAAAGAGTTTATAGAACTCTTCATATGACAAGTATTTTATATTTTCTAGAGAGAACACGAAGAATTCAATTGATTTCAATTCAGTTGAGTAAAATTTTTTATTATTGGTATTTTAGAAAAGTTTCAATTTCACAACTCATTATTAGTAATGTACATTTTAAGATTTTTGTCAAACTTGGGAAAATTTCTAGTTTCTTTTACACGTGAGCTGTAAGATTTCAGGTTATTTTAACCTCTCTTGGCACAGCGACAAATCTTAAACACTCTTCAAATAGACCAGGCTCAATAACCAGAGACCTGGAAGTGGCCTGTGCAAGTGTGGGGCCCTGAGGCTTAAGATTGATTAGTTCTACAATAAATCTATCTCTGTGCAATGCCCAGGGAGAAAGGAGCACAGGGACTCATGGGAGTTCAGCAGAGGATCCCTGACCCAGCCTTGGGGGTTGTGGCATGCCTCTCGGAGGAGATGACACGTGGGCTGATTCTTAAAGTTTGAGTAGAATTTTGCTGGGTGATGGGGAGTGTGTGTGTATGGGGGTGGAAGGTGTTACTGAAAGGAGGAAAGAGCCTTCTGTGCAGGGGAAAAATGTGTGCAAATACACAGAGGCAGGAAGCAACATGGTGTGTGATGATAATTAGAGCAGTTCCAGTCTGAGAGAGAACCTCAGGGGCATAGCCTCCTCCGTAGCTCCAGAGACTCATTTTTTGTAGAGTCAGCAATGTAGATTGAGTTCAGAGAGGCCCAAATGAAGATATTGAAAACCTCAGTTCAAGTTCCCACAATCTGAGGCCTCAAACATACACAGAGAGAATAGGCCTGCTAGATATCCCCACACATGGAGTCCCTCTCTGGGATGTAACAAACCAAGGCCTCTGAATGAACCCTTAGCTTTGAGACTGAAGTCCAAGGCCGAGTATCCTAAGTACCAAACGTCTTCACCTTTTTTGTGACTTGAACCTCCATCGGCAATCTGGTAAAGTCAATATAGCTCTTCACAGAATGTTTTTATTTTATTTTAAAATTTCTGAGGCAGGATAATCACTTGAACTCAGGAGGTGGAGGTTTCAGTGAGCCGAGATCGCGCCACTGCACTCCAGCCTGGGCGACAGAGCCAGATTCCACCTCAAAAAAAAACAAAAACAAAAACAAAAAAAAACTTCTTTTGCAGAGACCAGGTTCTCACTATGTTGCTCAGGCTGGTCTCAAACTCCCGGGCTCAAGTAATCTTCCCTCAGCCTCCAAAAGTGCTGGGAATATAGGCATGAGCCTAGCCTAGAATAATGTTTTTAAATGCATACAATAAAATATAGGTTTACAAAGGAAGTCAAGTATGTTAAAATACAGTTATCAAAATATTACAGAAACACCATTCCAAATAGTGTATTTGTTTGCCAATTTTAAAATTGCAATCAGGCCAGGTGCAGTGGCTCACGCCTGTAATCCCAGCACTTTGGGAGGCCAAGGTGGGCAATCACCTGAGGTCAGGAGTGCGAGACCAGCCTAACATGCTGAAACCCCGTCTCTACTAAAAATACATAAATTAGCTGGGCATGATGGTGCACACCTGTAGTCCCAGCTACTCTACTCAGGAGGCTGAAGCAGGGGAATTTCTTGAACTTGGAGGCAGAGGTTGCAGTGAACTGACATGGCACCACTGCACTCCAGCCTGGGCAACAGAGTGAGAAGCCATAAAAATTAAAAAAAAAAAGGAAGGAAGGGAGGGCGGGAGGGAAGAAAGACACAGACACCCCAAAATTCTATGCATGATGCTTTTATAAGTCCATGTATCCCAAACTCAACTCCCAGTATGACACCCCAGACTGAGCTCCAAGATTAAAATGCAGGTTGAACCACCACATTGAATGTGCAGAGGATGCTTCCAGATAGAAAATTTCAGCCGGGCACGGTGGCTCACACCTGTAATCCCAACACTTTGGGAGGCCAAGGTGGGTAAATCACAGGGTCAGGAGTTCAAGACCAGCCTGGCTAACATAGTGAAACCCTGTCTCTACTAAAAATACAAAAATTAGCCGGGCGTGGTGGCGCGTGCCTGTAGTTCCAGCTACTCAGGAGGCTGAGGCAGGAGAATTGCTTGAACCCGGGAGGTGGAGGTTGCAGTAAGCCTAGATCACGCCACTGCACTCCAGCTTGGGCAACAGAGTGAGACTTTGTCTCAAAAAAAAAGAAAAGAAAATTTCAGATTAGGACCAAGCCTGGCATCCCAAGACAGAGCCCACCAGACAGACATCCCTGGGTGAGGCCATCACATTCATATCTCCTAGGCTTGACCTCAGGCTAAAATCTCCAGGCTGGGCTTCCAATACCTGAGCAGACTGAGCTCTGAAACTGGCACTCACTCAGTGAGAGGCTTAGTCATATGTCAGACAAAATATCAGGCTCCCATATCAAATTCTCTCCCAACTGAAACACTAGAATTAGTGTCTCAAGAGTGAACCATCTGGGCAGATTCCTTGAGTCCAGGAGTTTGAGACCAGCCTGGGCAACATGGCAAAACCCTGTCTCTGAAAAAAATACAAAAATTAGCGGACTTGGTGGGACATGCCTGCGGTCTCCAAGCTACCTTGGAGGCTGAGGTTGGAGGATCAGCTTGGGCCCAGGAGGCGGAGGTTGCAATGAGCAGAGATGGCAGCAGTGCACTCCAGCATGGGTGACAGAGCCAGATCCCTGTCTCAAAAAAAAAAAAGAGTGAACCATCAACATGTAAACCCTTAACCTTAAAGTCATGTCCCCATAATGCCCATAATGAGCCTCTAGGTAGAGCCATGGGACTGAGTCCCCAAACTTAGCTCCTTGAAGGAGTATGGGGACTGGGACTGATATCCTGCAAGTGGGCCCAGGGTGAGTTCCCAGGAGGACCCATCACATACTAAAGCCACAAACTCGTCCCCCCTGCTGAAAGTGTAGACTGAGTCCATGTTCTGAAACAGCTTCCCTCAGACTGAAAACCTAATATCTGAACCTGGAAATAACATGCCCAAGGCCGGGCACGGTGGCTCACGCCTGTATCGGAGCACTTTGCGAGGCTGAGGCGGGCAGATCACTTGAGGTCAGGAGTTTGAGACCAGCCTGGCCAACATGGTGAAACCCCGTCTCTACTAAAAATACAAAACTTAGCCAGGCATGGTGGCGGGCGCCTGTAGTCCCAGCTACTTGGGAGGCTGAGGCAGGAGAATTGCTTGAACCTGGGAGTCAGAGGTTGCAGTGAGTTGAGTTCGCGCCACTGCACTCCAGCCTGGGCAACACAGCGAGACTCTGTCTTTAAAAAAAAAAAAAAAAGTGAAAAAATTAGCTGAACGTGGTGGCGCTTGCCTGTAGTCCCAGCTACTCGGGAGGCTGAGGCAGGAGAATCACTTGAACCTGGGAGGCAGAGGTTACAGTGAGCCAAGATCGTGCCACTGCACTCCAGCCTGGGTGACAGAGCGAGACTCCATCTCAAAAAAAAAAAAAAAAAAAAAAAGCCCAAAATGAGCCCTAGAGGGAATCCCCAGAGAGAACCACCGGTATGCACCTATGGTAGCCATGAGACTTCATCTCACAGACCGTAAGCTACAGGGGATGAAATTAATCAAGGGCCCCAGCTGCTGTTCTGAAATCCACCCTTGTATTTGCGCAGACATTGCTTGCCATCAGCTGAGTGCCAAAAACTACCAATAACTGAGTGCAGCAGGGATACTTTAGCAAATTTGGCTCAAAGAATCCTGGATAATTGCTTGAGCCCAAGAGTTCAAAACCAGCCTGGGCAACATGGTGGGACCCTGTCTATAGAAAATCAAAAAATTAGCTGGGTATGGTGTGCACTCTTATAGTCCCAGCTACACTTGAGAGGCTGAGGTGGGAGGAGTGCTTGAGTCAGGGAGTTCGAGGCTGCAGTGAGTCGTGATCTTGCCACTACACTCCAGCCTGGGCAACAGAGTGAGACCCTATCTGAAAAAAATTTTTTTTAATGGAAGAAAGGAGCAGTTTCTTAGGACTGCTTTTTTTTTTTTTTTTTTTTTTTTTTTTTTTTTTTTTTGAGACGGAGTCTCACTCTGTTACCAGGCTGGAGTGCAGTGGCATAATCCAGGCTCACTGCAACCTCCACCTCCCAGGTTCAAGCGATTCTCCTGCCTCAGCCTACTAAGTAGCTGAGATTACAGGCACGTGCCACCTCACCTGGCTAATTTTTGTATTTTTAGTAGATAGTTTCACCATATTGTTTCACCATATTGGCCAGGATGGTCTCGATCTCTTGACCTTGTGATCCACCCCGCCTTGGCCTGCCAAAGTGCTGGGATTACAGGTGTGAGCCACCATGCCCGATCAGGACTGCTTTTACGTAAGAGAAATAGAAGGTTTGAGCCAGATTCGATGGCTCACACCTGTAATCCCAGCACTTTGGGAGGCCGAGGTGGGAGGATCACTTGAGCCCGGGAGTTTGAGACCAGCCTGGGCAACAGGGAGACCCTGTCTCTACCAAAAAAAAATTAAAAAAATAAGCAGATATGACTAATTTACCGGCATGGCACATGCTTGTAGTCCCAGCTACTCTGGAGCCTGAGGTGGGAGGATTGCTTGAGCCCAGGAGGTCTAGGCTGCAGTGAGCAATGATCAAAACAGAGTGAAACTCTGTGTCAAAAAAAGAAAAATAGAGGTTTCTATCTTGTTTAAGCCATCATTATTTGGTGTCTCTTTGTTACATGCAATCACACCTGATGCCAGCTGTGCCCTCTTGAGTGAGCCAATGCCTGAGCTCACTCAGAACTCACTCGGAACTCCCGGACTTCTCTCGGGAGAGTGAATGCCGCTGGGTGCGGTGGCTCACGCCTGTAATCCCAGCACTTTGGGAGGCCGAGGCGTGCGGATCATTTGAGGTCAGGAGTTCAAGACCAGCCTGGCCAGCATGGTGAAACCCTGTCTCTACTAAAAACACAAAAAATTAGCCAGGCGTGGCAGTGTGTGCCTATAATCCCAGCTACTTGAGAGGCTGAGGCAGGAGAATCACTTGAACCTGGGAGGCGGGGGTTGCAGTGAGCCAAGATCATTCCACTGCACTCCAGCCTGGGCGACAGAGCAAGACTCTATCTCAAAACAAAACAAACCAAACAAACAAAAAAAAGTCTGAACGCCCATGCTGAGCACCCAACAGTGAGTGATCCAGACAGAGCTCCTGACTGACTAATACAATGAGATTGATCTCAGGTATACCAGTGCCTGAACCTCTGGACAGACTACCATAAAGCAGGTGGCCCAGTTTCTAGACCAAACCCCTAAAGTGATTTCCCCAGAGCCCCCTGAAGAAGCTCCCCAAGCTGAGTACAAGAGACTCAGTTTGCAGAATTAAGTTTCAGATCCCCATACTAAGGCAATACTCTGAGCTCTGCAGAAGAAAGTCATACTACCAACCTTAGAATGAACCTTGGATGGAACACCAACCTGTCATATCCAGAATGAGCCCCTTGACTGTGCCTAGCAGATAGAGTACCCCTCGCAGTCAGAGCCTCCAAACTGAGTTCTACAGACTAAAATTCCCAGGTAGAGTTCTCTGAAACTGATCTGCCAAACTGAAGTCACAAATTGAGTCCTTCAGGCTAGGACCTCAGACTGACTGACCTGCAATAACAGCCCTAAGTGGTCCACTCAGGTTGCTCAGATTGAACCCAAGAATAGGCCTCTAGAGTGCCTAGAATAAGCCCCCAAATTGATACCCCAGATTGAAATCTCTAGAAGAAGCCCCTATCGGGAAACTGAAATAACCACTGACAATGTTGAAACTTATCTGAACCCTGTATTCCTGGAAATCAGCCATGGTCAAAAAATTCCCCAACCTGGCCAGGTGTGGTGGCTCACGCCTATAATCCCAGCACTTTGGGAGGCGGAGGCAGGCGGATCACAAGGTTAGGAGATCGAGACCATGCTGGCTAACACGGTGAAACCCCGTCTCTCTCAAAAATACAAAAATTAGCCGGGTGTGGCGGCCTGCGCCTGTAGTCCCAGCTGCTGGGGAGGCTGAGGCAGGAGAATGGCGTGAACCCGGGAGGCAGAGCTTGCAGTGAGCAGAGATGGTGCCACTGCACTCCAGCCTGGGCGACAGAGGGAGACTCTGTCTCAAAAAAAAAAAAAAAAAAAAATTCCCCAACCCTTCTATAGGTCTGTATCTGAAAACAAAACAAAACAAAGATAAATGATTAATAAAAATAAAAAATAGGCCAGGCATGGTGGCTGACGCCTGTAATCCCAGCACTGTGGGAGGCCAAGGCAGGCGATCACTTGAGGTCAGGAGTTCGAGACCAGCCTGGCCAACATGGTGAAACGCCATCTCTACTAAAAATAGAAAAAAATAGCTGGGCCTGGTGGCGCGCACCTGTAGTCCCAGCTACTCCGGAGGCTGAGACAGGAGAATCACTTGAACCAGAGAGGCAGAGGCTGCAGTGAGCCAAGATCACGCCACTGCACTCCAACCTGGGTGACAGAGTGAGACTCTGTCTCAAAAAATAAAAATAAAATAAAAAAATAAAAATAAGAAAAATCCCCCACCCTTTTGCTCTCCAAAAAGGGCTCACCACAAAGGACCTCCCTACTCCCACATAGGCCGAGATAAGACTCACCTTCACCTTTCCTCAATGACTCAGACAAGACCTGTCTTTATCCTTCCTCATTGCCCCAAAAGACTCCTAGATTGTCAACCCTTATCTACTTGCCTCCATAAAATTCCAGTCCCCTTCCTTTTCTTTGAGATGTTTCTCAATAGTGTATGGTCTCCCTGTTGCAATAGCCTGAATAAAATAATCTCAATTGTCCACTGCATTTTACTTTTTACACCACCAGACTCCATCTTTACACCTAGATACGTTGTACTCAGATCCTCAGAGAAACTGCCTCATTTATTCACTCATTCTTTAAATATTGATTGAATGCTGACTAGGTGCTAAGCAATGGGGAGCCAATAAGACAGACAAAGGCTCTGCTTCCACAGGACTTACATTTGAGTGAGGATGACAGGGGAGGGAGGGTGGTCAGGGAAGGCACTTCTGAGGATATAACATTTAAGGTAGGTCGGGCGCAGTGGTTCACGCCTGTAATCCCAGCACTTTGGGAGGCTGAGGCGGGTGGATCACTTGAGGTCGGGAGTTCAAGAGCAGCCTGGCCAACATGGTGAAACCTCGTCCCTACTAAAAATACAAAAATTAGCCAGGCATGGTGGCCTGTGCCTGTAATCTCAGCTACTCGGGAGGCTGAGGCGGGAGAATCACTTGAACCTGGGAGGCAGAGGTTGCAGTGAGCCAAGATCAAGCCACTGCACTCCAGCCTGGGTGACAGAACAAGAGTCCATCTCAAAACAAACAAACAAACAAAAACATTTAAGGTATGCTCAGACGTAGAGCCAGAGAAAGAAGGTTCCAAGAAAAGGAAAGAGCAAACAGAAAGGCCAGGGTGACAGTGCTTAGTATGAGAGGGAAAGAGCTACAGGAGATGAGGTGAATGCCACAGGCAGGGGCCCTGTTAGTCATGGCAAGAAGTTTGAATTTTATTGTAAATATAGTGGAAAATCTTCTGTGCCAGGGAATGAAGACATCTGACTTACATTTTTGAAAGATCACTTTGGCTATTATACGGAGAAGGAATTATAGAAGGGCGGAAGTGGAAGCAGAGAGACCATTGGGAAGCTACTATAATAGTTCAAACAAGCCAGGCACGGTGGCTCATGCCCGTAATCACAGCACTTTGAGAGGCTGAGGCAGGTGGATCACCTGAGGTTAGGAGTTTGAGACCAGCCTGGCCAAACATGATGAAACCCTGTCTCTACTAAAAATACAAAACATTAGCCAGGTGTGGTGGTGGGCACCTGTAATCCCAGCTACTTGGGAGGCTGAGGCAAGAGAATCACTTGAACCCGAGAGGCGGAAGTTGCAGTGAGCCGAGATCATGCCACTGCACTACAGCCTGGGAAATAAGAGCAAAACTGCATCTCAAAAAAAAAAAAAAAAAGAAAGAAAAAAGGCTGGGCACAGTGGCTCACGCCTGTAATCCCAGCACTTTGGGAGGCCGAGGTGGGCGGATCACCTGAGGTCAGGAGTTTGAGACCATCCTGGCCAAAATGGTGAAACCCCATCTCTACTAAAAATACAAAAAAATTATCCAGGAGTGGTGGTGCACACCTGTAGTCCCAGCTACTCAGGAGCCTGAGGCAGGAGAATCGCTTCAACCTGGGAGGCAGAGGTTGCAGTGAGCCGAGATTGCGCCACTGCACTCCAGCCTGGGCGACAGAGTGAGACTCCATCTCAAAAAAAAAAAAAAGTTCAAACAAGAGACAATGGTGGTTTGGTGTAGATTAGAGATAGTGGAGATGGAGAGATGTGGACAAATTCAGGATAAATTTTAGAGGTAGAACCAATAGCACTCCATAATAAATTGAGTGTAAAGTAGGTGAGAGAAGGGATGATTCTCAGCTTTCTAGTTCAATAACTACTGGTTATACAGATGGAAGAAGGTGAGAGGAGGGAAAGACTTGGGGAAGAATATCAAGATTTCCATTTTAGACATGTTCAATTTGAGGTGCTTGTGAGATAATCCAGTGGCGATGACAAGGAGGCAATTGGTTCTACAAGCTCAGAGAACTTCAACATTTAAAGGTCAGCAAAGGAGACTGAGAAGAAACACACATGTTTCTAGGAGGGATTGTTGATTGCCAGATGCTACTGAAAAGACAAGTAGGATGAGAAAAAAAAAAAACAAACCGGTCTGTTGGATTTGACATAGAGTCTTTGGTGACTTTGACAAGAGTGGGTCCTATGGAGTGGTATGAAGCTAGACTGCAGTTGGTTGAAGAGTGGGAGATGAAGTGGAGAGAGTAATATGTAACCTACATCTGGAGCAGGTTTGCATGAGAGGAACAGAGAAATAGGCAGTAGTAGGAAAAGCTCACGATATTCAAGGGGGCTCTTAAAGATGGTATATCGGCCAGGTGCGGTGGGTCACGCCTGTAATCCCAGCACTTTGGGAGGCCAAGGCGGATGGATCACCTGAGGTCAGAAGTTCGAGACAAGCCTGGCCAACATGGTGAAACCCCATCTCTACTAAAAATACAAAAATTAGCCGGGTGTGGTGGCAGGTGCCTATAATCCCAGCTACTTGGGAGGCTGAGGCAGAAGAATCGCTTGAATCCAGGAGGTGGAGGTTGCAGTGAGCCAAGACTGCACCACTGCACTCCAGCCTGGGCAACAAGAGCGAAACTCCGTCTCCAAAAAAAAAAAAAAAAAAAAAAAGACGGTATATAATAGAGCATGTGCATATGTGCATGTGATGATGAGAATGGGCTCAAAGAGGAGAAACTGGTGATGCAGGAGACATGAGAGTCACCCAAGGAGCAAAGCTTTTGAGTACATGAGAGGGGCCAAATACCAAAATAGAGGGACTGGTCTTTGATACGAGGAGGGACAGTTCCTCCATGTGAGAAGTCAGAAGAAGAGGAGGTTGGGTGCAGAGAGGATTGTAGATTTCATGGTGAGATAAGGAAATTCCCATTTGAATGTTGTGTCTACCTTCTTTTTTTTTTTTTTTTGAGACAAAGTCTTGGACTGTCACCCTGGCTGGAGTGCAATGGTGTGATCTCAGCTCACTGCAACCTCCATCTCCTGGGTTCAAGCAATTCCCCTGCCTCAGCCTCCTGAGTAACTGGGATTACAGGCGCACACCACCACACCTGGCTAATTTTTTGTATTTTTAGTAGAGATGGGGTTTCACCTTGTTGGCCAGACTGGTCTCAAACTCCTGACCTCATGAGCCACCCGCCTTGGCCTCCCAAAGTGCTGGGATTACAGGAGTGAGCCACCGCGTCTGGCCCAGCTCTGCCTTCTTAATGAAGGGTGTTGTGAGGCCATCAACTGAAAGTAAGGACAGAGGCTGGGATGAGCAAGGTTTGGGAGGAAAGGAGGAGGTATGAAATAGTTATTTCTGGCCGGGTGCAGTGGCTCATGCCTGTAATCCCAGCACTTTGGGAGGCCAAGGCGGGCAGATCACCTAAGGTCAGGAACTCGAGACCAGCCATGATCAACATGGTGAAACCCCATCTCAACTGAAAATATAAAAATTAGCCGGGCGTGGTGGTGCACACTGGTAGTCCCAGCTACTCGGGAGGCTGAGGCAGGAGAATCACTTCAACCCAGGAGGCAGAGGTTGCAGTGAGCCGAGATTGCACCACTGCACTGCAGCCTGGGCAACAGAGCAAGACCCTGTCTCAAAAAAAAATAATAATAATTATCTCTCAGAGTGGAGAGGTGATCATAGCAGGATTGCTATGAGTCCCAGCTACTAATACCTATTTGAGGTCTGCAATCTGTACTTTAGAGTGAAATCATTGGCTTTTGTGGGGTTTTTTTGTTTTGTTTTCTCTAACAGCATTCAGCTGCTCTCTTACAGAGGTAGAGAGTAACCTGGGTTGTGTTTGGCCAGATGAGTATAAAGATGAGAGAGACGGGCTGTTTGTTTTCTATGCTGTGTAACAAGTTACCACAAAGCTAGAGACATAAAACAACACACATGTATTATCTCACAGTTTCTGTGTGTCAAGAGTCTGGGAACAAATTATCCGGGTCCTCTTTTTCATGGTCTAACTAGGCTGCATCGTGGGTGTCAACTGGGGCTGCAGTCTCATCAGAGGCTTAACTAGGGAAAATATCTGCTTCCAAGCTCCCTCAAGCTGTTGGAAGAATTCATCTTTTGTTTCTTTAATATCTCCTGTATCATAGCAAGGAAGAATTAATCTTGAAGCTATAGGACCGAGGTCCTCATTTTCTTGCTAGCTTTCATCCAGAGTTGGCTCTCAACTGCAAGTAATGAGTTCCTTGCCACGTGGCCCTCTGATAACTTGGCAGCTTATTTTTTCAAAGCTGACAAAAGAGAGTCTCTGTAACTCCAGTATACCAAGATGGAGTCTCAGCAAAGTGACATCCCATCACCTTTGCCATATACTATCGTTATTTATTTATTTATTTATTTATTTATTTATTTATTTATTTATTTTGTAGAAACAGAGTCTTGCTGTGTTTCCCAGGCTGGTGTTAAACTCCTGGGCTTAAAAGATCCTCCCACCTCAGCCTCCCAAAGTGCTGGGATTACAGGTATGAGCCACTGCACCTGGCCTGCCATATTCTAGAAGGCTAGAAACAAGTCACAGCTTCTGCTGACACTCCAGAAGATAAGATTACATAGGACATAAACACCAGGTGGTGGGGATTACTGGAGGTCACTTCAGCATCTGTTGGCCACAAGGGCTAGAATAGTAAGGATGTTTGCAAGGAAGTGATTATAATGATGAATAATGAAATCTAAGCTGAGTGTATTAGTTTTCTATTGCCACATAACCAATTACTACAAATTTAACAGCTGTAAAAAAACACATATTGTCTCCCAGTTTCCATGGGTTAGAAATCCAGACACAGCTGAACTGGATTCTCTGTTCAGGGTCACACAGGCTGCAATCAGGATGTTGTCCAGGACTACAGTGTCATATGAGGTTTGGGTCCTCTTTCAAACTCACATGGTTGTTGGCAGAATTTAGTTCTTTGTGGTTGTAGAACTAAGGCCCTCAGACCCTAGGGGCTGCCTGCCATGTGGCCATCTCCATAGGTAGTACACAATAGCATAGCAGCTTCTTGCTTCTTCAAGGCTATCAGTTTGAGTTCTTTGCATGCTAGCAAGATGGAGCCATAGCTATATCTAGAGAGAGACAGAGAGAGAGGTAGAGGCACGGCAAATCAGAGGAGTGAAATCCTATCATCCTGACTGTATTCTATCCGTTAGAAGCAAGTCACAACGACCACCCCCTTCAAGGGAAGGGGGATTATACAGGGCATAATAATGGGGTAGAGATACTATGAGGGTCATCAGATAATTCCGCCTACCATACTGGGTAAGGAGGGAAGTGAGGACATGAGGGGACTGAGGGGCAGTTAGTTAAAAGGTGATGGGACCTGCCAGGCGCGGTGGCTCACGCCTGTAATCACAGCACTTTGGGAGGCTGAGGCAGGCGGATCACAAGGTCAAGAGATCGAGACCATCCTGGCCAACATGGTGAAACCCCGTCTCTACTAAAAATACAAAAAAAAAAAAAAAAAAATTAAAAAATAGCCAGGTGTGGTGGTGCATGCCTGTAGTCCCAGCTACTCTGGAGGCTGAAGCAAGAGAATCGCTTGAACCCGGGAGGCAGAGGTTGCAGTGAGCTGAGATGGTGCCATTGCACTCCAGCCTGGGAGACAGGGCAAGACTCTGTCTCAAACAAACAAACAAACAAAAGGTGGTGGGACCAAAGAATCAGAGGTTGAGGTGAGGTTGAAGAATGTTTACATGGGAGAACAAATTAGAGAAATGAGCCTCTTCCTCCAGAGATAGACACAGATTTACAAAGAGGCAGCCAGCTTGTTGAGTGGATCATCATAGGTTAGATTTCAGCCCAGACCCTACTCATCCTCTGGACTGGGCGTGCTTGTGCAATGCATAAACTATACAGCCATACACAGCAGCCAAGGCAGCATATATAGGGGAAATGACCACTATGCGGTCAGCCTCAGCTCTCTCATCTCCCAGCTAGACAACCTAAGGCCAGCTATCCCCCTGTCTGAGCTTCAGTTTCTTCACTGGACAAATGGGAGACATTCACACTCATCTTACAGAGTTGTTATGATGATGATGATTATTATTATTATTATTATTATTTTGAGATGGAGTCTCGCTTTGTTGCCCAGGCTGGAGTGCAGTGGCATGATCTTGGCTCACTGCAACCTCCGCCTCCTGGGTTCAAGCGATTCTCCTGCCTCAGCCACCTGAGTAGCTGGGACTTACAGGTACCTGCCACCACGCCCGGCTAATTTTTGTATTTTTTTAAGTAGAGATGGGGTTTCACTATGTTGGCCAGGCTGATCTCAAACTCCTGACCTCAGGTGATCTGCCTGCCTCAGCCTCCCAAAGTGCTGGGATTATAGGCGTGAGCCACCGCGCCTGGCCTGTTGTGATAATTAAAGGAGCTAATTGACACAAAGCATCTGATGGGGAGCCCTAGAGAGGGCAGTGGGACCTGGCTTCTGCCCTAGAGAGCACTCAAGCCTGATAGCCTATGTGTCACCCTCTTCTCATCTCTCTCACAACCTACTCCGACATGATTCCTCCACTGGATTTCCATTTCTGTGGTCTGCCATATCCCTTGGCGATTTTTCTATTGGGATGTCGGGGCTTTGAATCATTTTTTTTTTTTGCTTTCACTTATTTTATTTATTTATTTATTTTTATTTATTTATTTTTATTATTATTATTATACTTTAAGTTTTAGGGTACATGTGCACAATGTGCAGGTTATTTACATATGTATACATGTGCCATGCTGGTGTGCTGCACCCATTAACTCGTCATTTAGCATTAGGTATATCTCCTAATGCTATCCCTCCCCCCTCCCCCCACCCTTTTTTTTTTTTTTTTTTTTTGAGACAGAGTCTCACTCTGTCACCCAGGCAGGAGTGCAGTGGTGCAATCACAGCTCACTGCAGCCTCGACCTCCCTGGGCTCAGGTGATCCTCCCATCTCAGCCTCCTAAGTAACTGGGACTACAGGCACGTGCCACCATGCTCGGCAGGAGCTTTGACTCTTGAGTGATGCAAAGATAGAAAAAAATGATTGTCGGCAAGGCGTGGTGTCTCACGCCAGTAATCCTAGCACTTTGGGAGGCCGAGGCGGGTGGATTGCCTGAGCTCAGGAGTTCCAGACCAGCTTGGGCAACATGGTGAAACCCTGTCTCTACTAAAATACAAAAGAAAAAAAAAATTAGCCGAGCGTGGCGGTGTGCACCTGTAGTCCCAGCTACTCAGGAGGCTGAGGCAAGAGAACTGCTTGAACCCAGGAAGTGGAGGTTGCAGTGAGCTGAGATGGTGCCACTGCACCCCAGCCTGGTGACAGAGCGAGACTCCATCTCAAAAAAAAAATTGTCTATTCATTCATTTCAGGAGTGGTGTCTGGGAAAACTCATTAATAAGTCTCGCTATTATCAAGTTCCCTTGGTAGTTGAATGGCTTCTGTCTGTCCAGCCTTCCTTTTAATCTTGTGAGTTCTCCTCGTAGCCTTGAAATAATTCCCTTCTTCCTTAAGGTAGACAGGGCCACTTTCTGTTACTTGCAAACAAAGAATCCTGACCAAACCCCACAGTTACAAATATGGAGATGAGGCTGGGCTGGACTTCTGCTAATCTTGCCAGAATGATTTGGAGGGAAGCCTCCCAGAGTAACACGCTGAATTCTAATTAATGAAGTGTTACAGGTTCAAGTTTTGCTCTCTATAAGTGGATGTATTAAATTACTATGTGGGCCGGAAATGGCAAATGGCAGCTCACGCCTGTAATCCCAGCACTTTGGGAGGCCAAGGTGAGCAGATCACTTGAGCTCAGGAGTTTGAAAAGAGGCCTAAGCAACATGGCGAGACCCCATCTCTAAAAAAATAGTTAGATAGATAGATAAATAGATAGATGATAGATAGATAGATAGATAGATAGATCTCTCTCTATATATATAAAATTAGCCAGGCCTGGTGGCATGTGCTTATAATCTCAGCTACCTGAGAGGCTGAGGTGGGAGGATCACTTGAGCTTCGGGTGTGAGAGGGTGTCAAGGCTGCAGTGAGCCACGATTGTGATACTGCAGTCCAGCTGGGTGACAGAGCAAGACCCTGTCTCCAAAAAATAAACATAAAAAATAATTTTTTTTGGCCGGGCATGGTGGCTCACGCTTGTAATCCCAGCACTTTGGGAAGCCGAGGCAGGAGGATCACCTGAGGTGAGGAGTTTGAGACCAGGCTGACCAACATGGAGAAACCCCGTCTCTACTAAAAATACAAAAAATTAGCCAGGTGTGGTGGTGCATGCCTGTAATCCCAGCTACTCGGGAGGCTGAGGCAGGAGAATCGGTTGAACACAGGAGGCAGAGAGTGTGGTGAGCCGAGATCGTGCCATTGCACTGCAGCCTGGGCAACAAGAGCAAAACTCCGTCTCCAAAATAATAATAATAATAATAATAATAATTTTTTGAGATGGAGTCTTGCTCTGTCACCCAGGCTAGTGTGCAGTGACACAATCTCGACTCACTGCAACCTCCATCTCTCGGGTTCAAGCGATTCTCCTGCCTCAGCCTCCCAAGTAGCTGGGATTACAGGTGGCCACCACCACACCCAGCTAATTTTTGTATTTTTAGTAGAGACAGGGTTTCACCATGTTGGCCAGGCTGGTCTCAAACTCCTGATCTCAAGTGATCCCCCCGCCTCGGCCTCCCAAAGTGCTGGGATTTACAGGTGTGAGCCACCACACCCGGCCAAAAATAAAAAAAATAAATTACTGTGTGATAGGAATAATAAGACCATTGCAAACCAAAGTTTGAGTGGACATAATATACTATTTGCTGTCAGAAAATTTTTGGAGCCTTGGAGACAAAGCCATTTGGATAACACGTTGGCCAGCCGGGGAGCATCTATTGTGAGAACAGTGGGGACAAGCAAAGCACACCCAGATTTTTGTTTCCTCCACTATGTAATCTGCTTCATACCCAATATGGCCCCAGTTGGAAACTCCTTGAGTGTTCTGTTACCTTGCCTGGGAGAAATAAGAGCTAAACAGTTCCTGAAATTCTCAGCTGCTGGCCTCATCCACAATGATGCCATGTCCCCAGGCATTCATTCCATCTCTGAGAACCAGGGGCTTCATGTAGATTAACCCTCACAGAGATGTTAAGTCTGCTTTTGTTTTGTTTGATGAATCCCTAGGGAATGGAAAGAGGGAGGTTCTATGATGGGCAAACAATTGCCTTAATCTGAACCTAGTGCCTTTGAGACAGTGAGATCTCTGAGAAGAGCTGAGCATATGCCCAGAAAGACTGGTCACTCAGGGTCATTCATCCCAAGGATTTAGAGGCCTTCCGTTTTAAACCCCTGAACTTCACTTTCTTGGGAAACCTATGAAGGACCTCACTGATCTGTACTGGAAGGTGGGGGTCAGGCAAAGCGTTGCTCAGTAGTAGACCAGCAGTACCAGATAGAAGCAGACTGGTGCTCCATAGCGACACTTTGTGGCAATGAGGCAAAACGGCAGGCATGGCAGTGGAGGCCTTACGCCACCCCCCACCCCCCCACCCCCGACCCCTGACCCCACCGCCCCGCGCAGCGCTGAGGCTCAGACATCAAAGCGACCTCCTTTGCAGATTGTGTAAATTCCTGGATAAACCAGAGGAAGAGAAGAGCCAAAGAAAGTGGTACTACACTTTTTTTTTTTTTTTTTTGAGACGGAGTCTCACTCTGTCGCCCAGGCTGGAGTGCAGTGGCACGATCTTCGCCTTCCGGTTCACGCCATTCTCCTGCCTCAGCCTCCTGAGCAGCAGCGGACTACAGGCGCCCACCACCACGCCCAGCTAGTTTTTTTGGTATTTTTAGTAGAGACGGGGTTTCACCGTGTTAGCCAGGATGTTCTCGATCTCCTGACCTCGTGATCCGCCCGCCTCGGCCTCCCAAAGTCCTGGGATTACAGGCGGGAGCCACCACGCCCGGCCAGAAACTGGTACTAAACTTATTGCTACTCTGGCCTGTGAAGGCTCAAGCCAGTTTTCATTTAATTCGGAGAATTACAAAATATGTAACTGGGCCAGGCGCGGTGGCCGCCATGCCCTACTAATTTTTGTATTTTTAGTAGAGATGGGGTTTCACCATGTTGGCCAGGCTGGTCTCGAACCCTTGAGCTCAAGTGATCCACTCGCCTTGGCCTCCCAAAGTGCTGGGATTACAGGTGTGAGCCACTGCGCCTGGCCAGGATTTCTCTTTTGCACAAAGTACATTTTGTGCAACGACTTTGTTCAAAAGCCTAAGTTAGAAGCAAAACAAAACAAAAGCTGAACATTATCTACATCTTTCTCTTACATTCCTTCTCTAACACAACTTTTTGTAGAAGCAACAGTGTACTATTGTGTTGAATAGTGACCCCTCCAAATGTATGTCTACCCAGAACCTGTGAATTTGATCTCATTTGGAAATATGTATTCAAGTTAAGGTGAGGTCACATTGGATTAGGGTGAGTCATAAATCCAATGATTGATGTCCTTGTAAGAAGAGTGGATTTTGTTCAGCTTTGCCCCGGACTGAGAAAGAAAAAAAAAAAGAGTAAATTTTGGACAAGATACAAGAAAACAGGCAGCGCACGGTCGTTCTTGCCTGTAATCCCAGCACTTTGGGAGGCCGAGGCAGGTGGATCACTTGAGGTCAGGAGTTTGAGACCAGCCTGGCCAACAGGGTGAAACCCCATTTCTACTAAAAAATACAAAATTAGCAGGGTGTGGTGGCGTGCACCTGTAATCCCACTTACTCAGGAGGCTGAGGCAGAAGAATGGCTTGAACCCAGGAGGCAGAGGTTGCAGTGAGCCGAGATTACACCACTGCACTCCAGCCTGGATGACAGAGCAAGACTCCGTCTCAAAAAGAAAAAGAAAAAAAAAGATAAAAGAAAACAGACACACAGGGAGATGGCCATGTGAAGATGGAGGCAATTATTGGAGTAATGCATGTACAAACCAAGGATTGCTGGAAACCGCCAGAAGCTGGGAAAAAGGCATGGAACAGACTCTCCCTCAGAGCCTCCTGAAGTCACAAACTCTGCCAACACGTTGATTTTGGACTTCTGGTTTTCTGAACTGTCGGGGGATAAATTTCTGGGGGTATTTTTTGTTTTTTTTTTTTGTTTTTTTTTTAACAGAGTTTTGCTCTTGTTGCCCAGGCTCTGGAGTGCAATGGTGTGGTCTCAGCTCACTGCAACCTCCGCCTCCCAGGTTCAAGCGATTCTCCTGCCTCAGCTTCCTGAGTAGCTGGGATGACAGGCATGCACCACCATGCCTGGCTAATTTTTTTGTGTTTTTAGTAGAGACAGGGTTTCTCCATGTTGGTCAGGCTGGTCTTGAACTCCCGACCTCAGGTGATCCGCCCACCTCGGCCTCCAAAGTGCTGGGATTACAGGCGTGAGCCACTGTGCCCGGCCTAAATTTCTATTGTTTTAAGCCACCCAGTTTATGATACTTTTTTTTAATGCCCACTCCTGCCCCAGAATTGTGTACTTCTTTTTATGACAGCCCTAGGAAATGAATACAAACATGGATGCCCTTGTTTCCTGATTGAAGAACCAGGAAAGGTAAGGCAGAAAAGGACAGCACAAAGATTAAGATTTCAAAATCTCATCCTGAGATTCTTAGCATGGCCCACCACCTTGTTAATCAGGGTAGGGCTGAGGAAGCAGCAACATTACAGTTTAGGAAGGCCGGGCCCGCCAGCCCCAGTGGCTCATGCCTGTAGTCCCAGCATTTTGGGAGGCTGAGGTGGGAGGACAGCTTGAGGTCAAGAGTTGGAGACCAGCCTGGGCAACATGGCGAAACCCCGTTTCTACAAAAAAATACAAAAATTAGCCGAGTGTAGTGGCTTGTGCCTGTAGTCCCAGCTACTCGGGAGGCTGAGGTGGGAGGATTTCTTGAAGCGGGGAGGTGGATGCTGCAGTGAGCCATGATCACACCACTGCACTGCAACCTGGGCAACAGAGTAATACTCTGCCTCAAAAAAAAAAAAGAAAGAAAGAAAAGAAAAGAATGGCCCAAAGGAAATTTTAACGCGTGTTACAACATGGGCGAACTTTGAGGACATTGTGGTAAATGAAATAAGCCAGTAACTAAAAGAGAAAGACTAAGCCAAGCAGGGTGGTTCATGCTTGTAATACCAGTATTTTGGGAAGCCAAGGCGGGAGGATCCCTTGAGGCCAGGAGTTCGAGATGGGCCTGGGCAACATAGAGACTTCATCTCTTTAAAAAAAAAAAAAAAAGGCAAAGACTGCATGATTCCACGTATATGAGGTACGTAGAATAATCAAAATTATAGAGATAGAAAGTAGAATGGTGGTTACCAGGGACTGGGGGGAGGGAAGAATGGGGAGTTGTTTAATGGGCACAAAATTTCAGTTTTATAAGAGGAAGACAGTTCTGGAGATGGTTGCACAACAACGTGAATGCACTTAATGCCATTGAACTGTACACTTAAAAATGGTTAAGGTGGGAAGTATATATTCAGGACAATTTGAATCTATGCTCCCATGAAAAAAAATTTACAGAAAAAAATGGTTAAAATGGTAGCTTTTATATTATGTGTATTTTATCACAATTAAAAATTTTTTTAAAGAAGGACAGACCTACAAAGCCACTTCTGGCCCTTGCCACCTCTCTAGCCTCATTTGACCTCCTCCCCCTCACTTTGTTCCCCAACAATCAGGGAACAATCTGTTCCCGTGGGCCTACTGTTCACCTCTGGACCTTGATAAGATGTTCTTTCTGCCTCGAATGCTCCTCCCACCCTTTTGCCTAATGTCAAATGTCCCTTTCTCAGGGCAAACCTTTCCTGACGCTAAAGACCAGCTTGGGGCCCAACTGTACATTATCATGGTATCCTGTACTTTTTCTTCCTAGCATTTATTGCAGTTAAATACTTGTACAATTGATTATTTAATGTTTATATCTCCAACTAGAATGTCAGTTCCACAAAGACAGGGACTGTGTCTATTTTGTTTACTGCTATAGTCTGTTAGAACAGTTAGATACTCAGTAAACATTTGCTGACTGTCTGAATAGATGACCTACTTATTGCTGGTTCAAGCTCCTCACATTCTATAATCCAGAGCCTGTGAGAAACCTGACTTTGAAGAACACACAGAGCTGATTCAACTCAGAGCTGGGCCACATGAGCAAACTGTACACTTGATTACTCCACAAAGCATATGCCATTTAATTAATTATGGAGTGGCTCCCTGGTTGAGTAGAGGAACAGAGCCAAGAGAGATGAAGAGTCTTTTTTTTTTTTTTTTTTAAGACACAGCCTCTGTCACCCAGGCAAGAGTATAGTGGCATGCTCATAGCTCACTGTAGCCTCGAACCCTCAAGCTCAAGCAATCCTCCCGCCTCAGCCTCCCAAAGTGTTGGTATTACAGGCATGAGCCACCATGCCCAACCAAGATGGACGGTCTTGAGTGATATTTGCTTGATGAAACAAAATGAAACAGTGGTGATTGGAATATTCCTGTTTCTGACCCTGCATCTCTATTAAGGTTGTTGGTTTTGAACAGCAGAAATCAACTTTGGCTAGAGAATTATTGGATGACTATTAAGTGCTTGTAGAACCCATGTGTGGCTGGAGGAGCAGGCTTCAGACTGGGCAGGAAATAAAGGGTGCAGCAGGAATAAAGAATGAACAACTTGGACGTGGCACAGTGGCTCACGCCTGTAATCCCAGCACTTTGGGAAGCCGAGGTGGGTGGATCACTTGAGCCCAGGAGTTCAAGACCAGCTTGGGCAACATAGTGAGACCCCATCTGTACAAAAAATTTTAAAAATCAGCTGGGCATGGTGGCGCATGCCTGTAATCTTAGCTACTTGGGAGGCTGAGTGGGAGGATCACCTGAGCCTGGGAAATCGAGGCTGCAGTGAGCTGAGATCATGCCACTTCACTCCAGTCTGGGTGACAGAGCAAGACCCTGTGAAAGAGAGAGAGAGAGAGAAGAAAAAAAGAAAGAAGAGAAAGAAAGAAAAAGAAAGAAAGAGAGAGAGAGAAAGAAAGAAAGAAAGAAGAAAGAAGGAGGGAGGGAGGGAGGGGTGAACAACTTAACACTCTTCCCTCCATCCTTGTATTCTTTGCTCACGATTCAAAGATAGCATCTGGTTGGCTAACCTTAGGTTATATGCCTGCTCCTCTCAACACACTAGGAAGAGAAGAGGTAAGATCTTGCCTCTTGCCTACTCAGGGTTTTCCTCTTTTTTTGAGACAGGGTCTGACTCTGTCTCCCCAGGCTGGAGTCCAGTGGCACAGTCTCGGCTCACTGCAGTCTCAATCTCCCAGGCTCAAGGAATCCTCCTGCCTCAGCCTCCTGAGTAGCTGGGACTACAGGCACATGCCACTACGCCCAGCTAATTTTTGCATTTTTTGTAAAGATGGAGTTTCACCATGTTGCCCAGGCTGGTCTTGAACTCCTGAGTTCAAGTGATCTGCCTGCCTCAGCCTCCCAAAGTGCTGGGATTACAGGCATGAGCCACTGTGCCTGGCCCTGTGTATTTCTTTTTAACATCAAGGACACCTTTCCCAGAACACCATCCCACAGAGGAAACTATTTCTGTCTCATGAGTCAGGACAGTGTCACATTCCCCCACAGGAATGGGACCCCTATAATTTGCTTAAACCAATAGTTCTCAAACTTCTTGGCTTTAGGACATCTTTATACTCTTAAAAATTATTGAGGACCTAAAAGAGCTTTTGTTTGTGTGAGTGATAGCTGCCAGTTTTTATCTTGTAATAAATTAAGAATGAGAAATTTAGGCCAAGCACAGCAGCTCATGCCTGTAATCCCAGCACTTTTGGAGGATGAGGCAGGAAGATCATGTGGGGCCAGGAGTTTGAGACCAGCCTAGGCAACATAGTGAGACCCCATCTCTACAAAAAAAAAATTATTAAAAAATAGCCAGGCATGGTGGTGTGTGTCTGTAGTCCCAGCTACTTGGGAGGCTGAGGTAGGAGGATTGCTTGGGCCCTGGGAGGTCAAGGCTGCAGTGAGCTGTCATTGCACCACTTCATTCCAGCCTGGGTGACAGCAAGACCCTAGCTCAAACAAATAAAAATTCAGGGAGTACATGTGCAGCTTCGTTACCTGGGTATATTTAGTGATGCTGAGATTTGGGGTATGATTGATCCTGTCACCCAGGTACTGAGCATAGCACCCAATAGTTAGTTTTTCAACCCTTGCCCCCTCCCTCCCCGCTCTAGTAGTCCCCAGTGTCTATCGTTGCTATCTTTATGTCCATGAATACCCATTATTTAGCTCCCACTTATAAGTGAGAATGTGTGGTATTTGATTTTCTGTTCCTGTATTAATTAGCTTAGGACAATGTCCTCCAGCTGCATTCATGTTGCTGCAAAGGATATGATTTCATTCTTTTTTGTGGCTCTGTAGTATTCCATGGTGTATATGTACTGCATTTTTTTAATCCAATCCACTGTTGATGGGCACATAGGTTGATTCCATGTCTTTGCTACTGTGAATAGAAGCACACATTCTATTAATGTCAGAGTGATGACATCATATGTCATGTAACCTCTGAAAAACTCCATATACTTGTGAAAGAATGAAAGTGGAAATTCAAGACAAACATCATGAAAAGAGTTTTGAATTCGCAGTCTGAAAAAGTCTTGTAGATCCCCAAGGATTCCCAGATCATACTTGGAGAACTACTGGTTTAAATCAATTAGGACTTAGTTCTGAATCCCACAGGGGAAGAGTGGACACTGGAACCAAAGCAGGATGCTGACAGCTTAGAAGAAGGGAGTAACTTACAAGGCCTGCTGCAGTGGGGTCAGAAAGAATTCTACAAAGGCAACCACGGTACAGTTAGGAAAAGGGAGAAGTGAGTCTGGGCAAACAATAATGAACAAGCTGTGTTATCAAATCCCTCTCGCCTGGACAGGCCTACCCACACTCTACTGATTCAGTGTCTCTCCTTTTCAAGGCTGGGCACAGCTGGGAGCAGAGGCTCATGCCTGTAATCCCAGCACTTTGAGAAGCCAAAGTGGGAGAGTGACTTGAGCCTAGGCATTCCAGACCAGCCTGGACAACATAGCGAGACACCATCTCTACCAAAAATAAAAAATAGTTTTAAAAATCAAGGCTGGCCACACTTGTTTGTGGAACTATTCTTCCTTCAAATGTGTTTACAGTTCTGATGAATCTGTGCAGGCATTTGTCCCCCTCACATTACATATTGATTTCATTAGACCAGTGTTTCCTAACTAGCAGCCAGCGAAGAACCACCTTAGAATGTTTTCCAAGACCAAGTGCCACCTTGGCTATTATTTACTTCATCTTCATCTTTAAATCAACTTTATCTATTTCAAAAAGAACATTTTATTCACCACCTACCCCGCTGATTGAAAGCCTCTTTAAGCTTCTCCAAGGAGTCGCAGGAAAAATGATCCACCAGACTATTGATTCTTCATTAGAATCACATTTATGTGTGGGTTAAGTTGGCTTTAAAAGCTTTTCTGTTTTCATTGTCTTATCAGATGCTGTGGTCCACGGCAAACCAAGTGTTTAAAAGATGTGGTTTCTTAGAAGAGTTTTCATTCCTAGAAAGGCAAACTAAGCTCTTAGACCATCATTAGTTGCATCTGGGGCAGGACAAAAGAGGAAGTTTTAAATTCCTTTGTTTCACTTTTCCCCTCCAAATGAATGGCCAAAAAGAAAGCTGCAAGTCTAACGCCCCTTTTTCCTGCTACCCCTCCCCCTTGGCCCCTCCAGAGGGTCGGCCTTTTTCCGGCCCCAGTGGTGGGAGGCCCCAGCGTCTCAGAACAGCTGCGGGACTTCCAGACTCTGAGAGGTTGCTCATCTGTAAACGTGGGGTGGGGGAGGAAAGGTAGAGTGGGAATGAGGAGGACACGGAACCATAGGGCACTGGAGGCAAGGCAGGGGGGCAGGGGGACAAGAGAGGAGAGGAGCAGGCAGACCCAAAGACCAACCCATCAAAGGGAGGGAGAAGAGAGACAGCAAAGCAGTAATCTGCATCACAGAGAGAGAGAAAGGCGACAGCACAGAGGGAGGCGAGGAAGGAGGAAAGGACAGAGAAAAACAAAGGGAAGGAGAAACAGAAGAAAAAAGAAGAAAAGAAAGGGGAAAGAAAAGTGGATGGAACAGTCTCCTCTAACCCTCCTGGGGAGGGATCACAGTGGTCTGAGTACCACCCAACTAACCTTTCTTAGGACAACATCATTTCTGTTCTGTCCACATCCTTGCAATGCACCTAGCTGTTGCCTCCCCCTATAAATCTGGGGGGCTCGGCCGGGTGCGGTGGCTCACGTCTGTAATCTCAGCACTTTGGGAGGCCGAGGTGGGTGGATCACCTGAGGTCAGGAGTTCGAGACCAGCCTGGCCAATGTGGTGAAACCCCGTCTCTACTAAAAATACAAAAATCAGCCGGGCGTGGTGGCACACACCTGTAGTCCCAGCTACTTGGGAAGCTGAGGCAGGAGAATCGCTTGAACCCAGGAAGTGGAGGTTGCAGTGAGCTGAGGTCGTGCCATTGCACTCTGGAGCCTGGGCAACAGAGCGAGACTCTGTCTCAAAAAAAAAAAAAAAAAAAAAAAAAACAGGGGGATCTGGGGGAGCCATGCAGGTTTTGAGCAAGGGTGAACATATTTAAAGCTTCAGGAGGCTGGGCGCAGTGGCTCAGGCCTGTAATCCCAGCACTTTGGGAGGCTGAGGCAGGCGGATCACGAGGTCAAGAGATCCAGACCATCCTGGCCAACATGGTGAAACCCCGTCTCTACTAAAAATACAAAAATTAGGCCGGGCGCGGTGGCTCACGCCTGTAATCCCAGCACTTTGGGAGGCCGAGGTGGGCGGATCACTAGGTCAGGAGATTGAGACCATCCTAGTTAACACGGTGAAACCCCATCTCTACTAAAAACACAAAAATTAGCCAGGCATGGTAGCGGGGGCCTGTAGTCCCAGCTACTCGGTAGGCTGAGGCGGTAGGCTGAGGCGGGAGAATGGCGTGAACCCGGGAGGCGGAGCTTGCAGTGAGCGGAGGTTGCGCCACTGCACTCCAGCCTGGGCGACAGAGCAAGACTCCCTCTCAAAACAAAAACAAAAATTAGCCGGGCATGGTGACCTGCGCCTGTAGTCCCAGCTACTCAGGAGGCTGAGGAAGGAGAATTGCTGTAACTGGGAGGCGGAGGTTGCAGTGAGCCGAGATTGCGCCGTTGCACTCCAGCCTGGGCAACAAAGCGAGACTCAGTCTCAAAAAATAAACAAACAAACAAACAAAAAAACACCAAAAAAAAGTTTTTTTTCAGGAAATTTAAGGTTCAGGAAGACTAGGTGAGCCAACAAGGAGACCAAAGGCAGGGCAACCAGCTGGGAGCTCTTCTAGAAGTCCTGGCAAAAAGGATGAGAACTGGACTAAGGGGACAGTTAGGAGAGAAAGAGGCACTGCAGCATCACGATACCGGCAATTATATGGCCAGCTTTCCAATAGTTTCCCTCACATCCACAGTTTCATTCCATTTGCTCCAAAAACCTTTTATTTGTGGGGAATATTACTCACATGGTACAAATGAAGAAACTATGTCTCAGAAAGGGGAAACAACTTGTCTAAGATTCCTCAGTGAGTCCATGGAGGAACTAGGGCTAGGGCTGAAGAATTCTGCGTGTCCACTAACTGCCAAGCCCAATCTAGCTGCTTGGAACATATATTCGATCATTACGACAAATTAATATCCTCATATTGCACAATTTACACAGAAGCACAACTGCTCCTGGACTCCCTTGAGAGCACAGCCTATTGGCTGCCAACCTTCCTGGGAGCCAAAGCTTTCTGGGGGCTATGGCATCTTTCCATGAGGAGAGAAACCCTCCCCACAATTCCCAGAGTAACCACCCAAACTTCTCCCTTTGGGGAATTGCTTAGGGCCAGAATTAGTCTGATCCCACATGTTTGGTGGATGTTACAGCTGTTCTTAGAGAAGCAGTAACACTCCATTCTTCCCAGAGCTAGGACTGAGACTCAGGGCTAAGGATATTCTCAGCATTTCCGTTGTGCATTTGCCTCCCTCCAACCCGCTACCACCCTGATCCAAGCCGTTATCATCTCTCGTCTGCATTGCCAAAACAGCCTTCTACCAGTCTCTTTGATCGAGGCTGTAGACAGTTCTGTGATTTGTGCATTGCACAAGGACATCTGGCGAAGGGGCCCAGTAGGGGCTGAAATCCAGCCTGTACTCTGGTGCCAAGCCATGAACCCTGGTGTGGGGCTACACCTGCAGGAGGAAGAAGCATCTTTCTCTTTAGACAAGGGCCCTTCCTTTTTTTTTTTTTTTGAGACGGAGTCTTGCTCTGTCGCCAGGCTGGAGTGCAGTGGCATAATCTTGGCTTACTACAACCTCTGACTCCCTGGTTCAAGCAATTCTCCTGCCTCAGCCTCCCAAGTAGCTGGGATTACAGGTGTGCACCACCACACCCAGCTAATTTTTTTTTTTGTATTTTTAGTAGAGACGGGGTTTCACCATATTGGCCAGGCTGGTCTTGAATTCCTGACCTCGTGATCCACCCACCTCAGCCTCCCAAAGGGCTGGGATTACAGGCGTGAGCCACTGCGCCGGCAACAAGGGCCCTTCTTTCCAAGCCAAGTGCCATGGGGCTATGTCCACCCAGAGGAAGCACCTTTTCAAAGTCACACAATGATAGACAAACAGCACTTAAAGCAACCCTGTTCCCACTTCCACCTTTGCCCCCTATAGTTTAGTAGGCAACCAGAGGTGTCCTGTGTAAAGCAAAGTTGATCAAATCCCTCCCCTGTTAAAAATCCTCCTATGGCTCCCACCTCACTCAGAGTCAAAATCAAAGTCCTGGCGGGACTCAGTGGCTCATGCCTGTCATCCCAACACTTTGGGGGGCGGAGGAAAGCGGATCATCTGAGGTCAGGAGTTCGAGACCAGCCTGGCCAACATGGCGAAACCCTGTCTCTACTAAAAAAACAAACAAACAAACAGAAAAATTAGCAAGGCATGGTGGTGAGCGCCTGTAATCCCAGCTACTCGGGAGGCTGAGGCAGGAGAATTGCTTGAACCTGGGAGGCAGAGGTTGCAGTAAGCTGAGATCGTGCCACTGCACTGCAGCCTGGATGACAGAGTGAGACTCCATTTCAAAAAAAAAGAAAAGAAAAGAAATCAAAGTCCTTATAGTAGTCTATAAGACCACACATGATCTGGCCTCTCAATAACTCTGAACTTTTCTTTTTTCTTTAATGTGTTCCCATTGTTAAGCAATCTCTCCAATATGACTTCCTACCTCCCATTAGCTCTACCCCAGCCACATTAGCCTTGTTTCTGTTTCTTAAACATATTAAACTCATCCCATCTAGGGTTTTTATACTTGCTTTTCCTTTTGCCTGGAATTAGTTTCCTCTAGATATCCACAGCACTGATTCCTTATGCTTCAGGTCTCAGCTCAAATGTCATCTCTTTAAATAGGCCTTCCCCAACTACTTTATTAAATGCTGTCTTCCCCACTCCACCCCCAATGTACCACTCTATTAGTTTTTCATGTTTTATTTTCTTCATATAACTTATTACTCTCTGAATGTGTTTATTTATTATCTGTCTTGCCCACTGGAATGTAAGCTCATGAGAGCCGAGAACATGTCTGTCTTGTATAGTATTGTATCACAGCATCTAGAACAGTGCCTGACCCAAAGCAGGTACTGAATAAGTTTTTGTTGAATGAATGAATCTATGACTTTTCTCTGATAACCGGAAGTGCAGCCTCGGCTAGGGGGTCCCCTATAATAGACTCACACACACTGGGGAATAAAGTTGATACTTAGGGAACAGAGTTAGGATATCCTAGGTTCTATGAGTCCCACAATAGAGCCCAGAGCACAAGTTCTTTTGATTCTTTATCTGGAGGAATGGGAAGGAAAAAGTATTTGTGATATCATTGAAATTTCAGGGAACAGTCTTACTTCCAAAATTTCTTCCATCATTGCATCAAAGTCCTAACAGTGAGCCAAATTTGGGTCAAGTGCCCATACCATGTCTATACCAGGGATCAGGTAAAGAAAAGATCTGGCCCCTTCAGCTTTTGTAACGGGAGCCAGCAGTGGGAAGCAGGTGTTAGGAATTCCCCTCTTGCCAAGACTACACACAGTGGAAAGTATGAAATTGGATAGCCCCCAAAAACAACAACTGTCATGTTTTTAGGCGATGAAGTGGGAGCCTCAGTCTGAAGCAACCACTTGACAATTTCCATGAGGAAGTAGAAGGGGGATGCTTAAAGGTATTGGCTGGTATGGCCATCTTTGCAGGAAATGCAAAGCCAAAGCCACATTGAGTGTTAAAGCTGGTCAAGTTATATTTACATTTATTTACTTATTTTTTACTTAAATACCTAATACAATGTAAAGTTAAGTAATATTTATTTCCTTTTGTGGGAAGCAAGAAGGCTATAGAGTCCATCTCCCACCAAGTGGAAGATGAATCTCTTCTGGGGGAATTTTTCTTTAAAGCTTTTTCAGTTAAAAAATCATTTACGCCAGTCGCAGTGGCTCACGCCTGTAATCCTAACACTTTGGGAGGCCGAGGCGGGCAGATCATGGGGTCAGGAGTTCGAGACAACGTTGGCCAACATGGTGAAACCCCGTCTCTACTAAAAATACAAAAATTAGCTGGGCGTGGTGGCGCACGCCTGTAATCCCAGCTACTCGGGAGGCTGAGGCAGGAGAATTGCTTGAACCCAGGAAGCAGAGGTTACAGTGAGCCAAGATCGCACCACTGCACTCCAGCCTGGGCGACAGAGTGAGACTCCATCTCAAAAAAAAGAAAAAAAAATCCTTTAAAATTATTTAGAATCCTGGCCGGGCACGTGGCTCACACCTGTAATCCCAGCACTTTGGGAGGCTGAGGCGGGCGGATCACGAGGTCAGGAGATCGACACCAACCTGGCTAACACGGTGAAACCCCGTCTCTACTAAAAATACAAAAAAATTAGCCAGGCATGGTGGCAGGTGCCTGTAGTCCCAGCTACTCAGGAGGCTGAGGCAGGAGAATGGCGTGAACCCAGGAGGTGGAGCTTGCAATGAGCCAAGATCTTGCCACTGCACTCCAGCCTGGGCAATAGAGGGAGAATCTGTCTCAAAAATAAATACATTAATTAATTAATTTAAAAAATTTGTTTAAAATCCTGAATCTCTTTGGGCAGAGCACTTTAAAAACAATAAAAATGAAAGTTTTTTTTTCTTTTTTGAGATAGGGTCTGGCTCCGTCACTCAGTCTGGAGTGCAGTGGTGCAATCTTGGCTCATTGCAACCTCTGCCTCCCAGGTTCAAGCCATTCTCCCACCTCAGCCTCCTGCGTAGCTGAGGGACCACAGGCTCGTGCCACCACACCCAGCTAATTTTTGAATTTTTTGTAGAGATGGGGTTTTGCCCTGTTGCCAAGGCTGGTCTTGAACTCCTGAGCTCAAGCAATCTGCCTGCCTCGGCCTTCCAAGTGCTGGGATTACACGAGTGAACCACCATGCTCTGCCAGAAAATGTTTTTAAAATGAAAAGAAAGGAGAAAGAAAAAAAAGAAATTTAAAAAAATCCTGAATCTCAGGGACCCAGAATTAAACTGATTTGCTCAATCATTGTGGCAGACAGACCCTAAGGATGACCTCCAAAGATTCCCACCTCCTAACATCTGTGCTTTTGTATCACTTCTTCTTGAATATAGGCAGACTTGCTTCTCACCAATAGAGCATGGAAAAGCTGATGGGTTGTCACTGCTTTCATTAGGTTACATAATATGGCAAAGGTGATGGGATGTCACTTAAAACATAACATTGTATTATATATGACTCCACCTTAGAAGACTGGGATTAGAGACTCTTCCTTGAGCTAGCACCTATAGTGTAGCCTGATGAGACTCTAGAGAATCCAGCTAAGCTGTGCCCAGAATCTTGACCCACAGAAACAGACAATAAATGTGTGTTGTCTTAAGCCACAAACTTTATGGTAGTTTGTTACACAGCAGTAGAAAACTAATACAATCAGGCCGGGTACGGTGGCTCACGCCTATAATCCCAGCATTTTGGGAGGTCGAGGTGGGCAGATTAGTTGAGGTCAGGAGTTCGAGACCAGCCTGGCCAACATGGCAAAACCCTATCTCTACTAAAAATACAAAAATTAGCCGGGCATGGTGGTGCACACCTGTAATCCCAGCTACTCGGGAGGCTGAGGCAGGAGGATCACTTGAACCCGGGAGGCGGAGGTTGCAGTGAGCTGAGCTTGCACCACTGCACTCCAGCCTGGGCGACAGAGTGAGCCTCTATCTCAAAAAAAAAAAAAAAAAAAAAAAGAGGAAGAAAGAAAACTAAAACAATCATACTCCTTAGTTTAGTGGTCTCATCATCAACCTAGACATGGTACCACATGGGAATAATAATAGCACCTTCCTCATAAGGCTATTATAGAGATACCATTAGTTTAATCTTGTAAATGACTTAGAACAGTCTGTGGTACATACATCAGTGTTTTTAGGCTGTTTCTTGTTGAAGGATGGTGGTCTCGTCTTCATCCCAATAACTTCCACATTCACACTGTTGAGGCTTGCTTATGATATCCATTTTGCCATCTCTGCAGATTTCACAGGTTTCTGGACCATTCCTTTCCCTATATGGCATCTTGTATCCCTACCCTATTTGGCATATCATGGAGCATCTTGCCTGGAGGACAATGATATTTAATTTAGCTGTTTCCACAAGACCCTTTTATTTACTTCTGTCTCTTTTTTTCCATTTTTTATTGTGATAAAATACATATAACACAAAATTTACCATTTCAAAGTATTCAAGTCAGTGATGTTATGTACAACCATTATCATGTTCATCACCTCAAACGGAAACCTCATGCCCATTAAGCAATCACTCCCCACTCCCTCCTCCCCTCAGCTGCTAAAACCACAAATATGCTTTCTGTCTCTATGAGTTTGCCTATTCTGGATATTTTGTATAAATGGAATCATATAATATGTGGCTTTCAGGTCTGGTTTCTTTCATGTCACACGTTTTCAAGGTTCATCCATGTTGTAGCATATGTCAGTGCTTCATTCCCTTTTATGGCTGAATTATATTCTGTTGTATGGACATACATTTGTTTATCCATTCATCAGTTCATAGACATTTGAGATGTTTCTACCTTTTGGCTTTTGTGAATAGTGCTGCTGTGAATATTCATGTGCAAGCTTTTGTTTGAACACTTACTTTCAATTATTTTGGGTATGTACCTAGGAGTGGAATTGCTGGGACATATGATAATTCTTTTTAACCTGTTGAGGAACCCAAACTGTTTTCCACAGTGGCTGTGCCATTTTACATTCCCACCAGCAATGTACAAGGGTTCCAGTTTCTCCACATCATCACCAACAATTGTTGCTGTTTTGTTTGTTTGTTTGTATGGTCATCCTAGTGGGTAGGAAGTAACATTTCACTGTGGTTCTGGTTTACATTTCCCTATGACTAATGATGCTGAGCATTTTTTCATGTGCTCATTGGCCATTTATGTATCTTATTTGGAGAACTGTCTACTCGAACCTGTTGCCCATTTTTAGGTGTATTATTATTATTATTATTTGAGACGGGGTCTTGCTCTGTTGCCCAGACTGGAGTGCAGTGGTGTAATCATAGCTGACTGCAGCCTCAACTCCTGGACTCAAGTGATCTTCCCACCTCAGCCTCCTGAGTAGTTGGGATCACAGGTGCATGCCACCACACCCAGCTTTAAAAAAAATTTTTGTAGATATGAGGTCTCACTATGTTGCCCAGGCTGGTCTTGAACTCCTGGGCTCAAGCAATTCTGCCGCCTCAGCCTCCCAAAATGCTGGGATTACTGGCATGAACTACTGCACCCGGCCCATTTTTAGTTGGGTTGTTTATCTTTCTGCTGTTGAGCTGTAGGAGTTTGTTATATATTCTGGATACTAGTCCCTTATCAGATATGTGATTTAAAACTATTTTCTCCCACTCTGTGGGTTGTCTTTTTACTTCCTTTTTTACTGTAATAGAGATAGGGTCTTATTCTGTCACTGAGGCCTGAATGCGGTGGTGCAATCATAGCTCACTGCAGCCTTGAGCTCCTGGGCTCAAGCAATCATCCTGCCTCAGCCTCCCAAGCAGATGGGACTACAGGCACTTCTAGGCTCAAGTGATCCTCCCACTTTGGCCTCCCAAAGTGCTGGGATTATGGGTGTCAGCCACAGTGCATGGCCTCCACCTCTCCTTGATTACTGCATTTGCCTCCCTCCAATTTCCTCTTCCAGTCCACCTGCTACAATGGCCACTGCCAGCTGTGTCCTGGTAAATGTTTAACAGACTCTCTAGAAAAAAAGAAACTCTGATTTGTAGCATTTGCTGATTTCCATGGTGTAAATATTCCCATTATACCAATTTCAAGCCACTAACACGATGTCAGTTAGCTTGCAAAATTCCTGACATTTTAACAAATATCTTTCTTGGGAGTTGGTAGAAGCCAGCTCCAAAAAATCACTGACACAGCTGAATCTTTGTAACACGCAAATTTACCAGGTCACTCCCCTGATTAAAACCTTTCCATTTTCATCTGTGGAATGAAACTGGAAAAAAAAATGCAAAACCGTTTCGATGACTCTCCCTCTCCCACAGGATAAATACCCAAGTTGTTCAGCCCGGCATTCACATTTCTTTGTGATTTACCCGCTGTGGATTTCACCATCCTCATCTCATAAACCACCCAAACTACCACCCTGATGCCCCACCGATTTTGAATGGCTCAACATTCTGGGTTTTTTGGGGTTTTTTTTTTTGAGACTGAGTCTCTCTCTGTCGCCGAGGCTGGAGTGTAGTGGCGCAATCTCTGCTCACTGCAACCTCCGCCTCCTGGGTTCAAGCGATTCTCCTGCCTTAGTCTCCGAAGTAGGTGAGACTACAGGTGCCCGCCACCATGCCCGGCTAATTTTTGTATTTTTAGTAGAGGCGGGGTTTCACCATGTTGGCCAGGCTGGTCTTGAACTCCTGACCTCGTGATCTGCCCGCCTCAGCCTCCCAAAGTGCTGGGATTACAGGTGTGAGCCACTGTGCCCAGCCAGCTCAACATTCTTATATTCACCAGGTTGTTTTTTTTCATACTTTTGTATCTTTTCTCTTGCTTCTCTCTGTACCTGGTGAACACCTATTTATTTTTCCAGACTCATCTGATGCCCTCAGGTAGAACTAGACATTTCCATGTTGAAATCCATTGAGACCTCTATCATAGCACCTGTAACTCCTTGCAGCGTCTGTTCCTTTACATTTCTTTCTCTGAGACCAGCCTGTGAAGCTACTTGAGAATGGACAGTCTCATTCATCTCGCTAACACCTCAGACCACAGCCTGGTCTATAGGTACCATTTAATAAGTAGTTATCAGAGGAATGTAAATCTGGACTAAGACTTTAGGAGGAGTTAGGAGTAGGCTAAACAGACAAGAGGGAATTGCAGGTGAGAGAACAATGTGTGCAAATATACAAAGGTATAAGCACACATTCCAGCTCCTTGGAAGGCAAGGAGTGTGTATGCCCCTGAGGAGTTTTTTTTATTTTTTTAATTTTTTAATTTTTTTTCAGGCGGACTCTTGCTCTGTTGCCCAGTCTGGAGAGCAGTGGCATGATCTCGGCTCACTGCAACCTCCACTTCCCAGGTTCAAGGGATCCTCCTGCCTCAGCCCCGCTAGTAGCTGGGATTACAGGCATGCGTCACCATGCATCACCATGCCTGGCTAATTTTTGTATTTTTAGTAGAGACAGGGTTTCACCATGTTGGCCAAGCTGGTCTCGAACTCCTGACCTCAGGTGATCCACCCGCCTCGGCCTCCCAAAGTGTTGGGATTACAGGCATGAGCCACCGCACCCAGCCTTGAGGAGTTTTTAAAATCTTACTTTAAATAAGTAGATGAAAAAGTGAATTGTGAGTCTAACACACTGTGGACTCCAGTGATTAATAGCAGCAAGTACTATGATACTTTTCCTCCCAACCCCCTGTCTAATCTGCCAAGGGTACAGGAAGAGTGCTGGTTTTTTTTGTTTTTTTTGTTTTTTTTTTTGAGATGGAGTCTCACTCTGTCGCCCAGGCTGGAGTGCAGTGGTGCCATCTCATCTCACTGCAACCTCCGCCTCCCAGGTTCAGGCGATTCTCCTGCCTCAGCCTCCTGAGTAGCTGGGACTACAGGCACCTGCCACCACGCCCAGCTAATTTTTTGTATTTTAGTAGAGATGGGGTTTCACCATATTAGCCAGGATGGTCTCGATCTCCTGACCTCGTGATCTGCCCACCTCGGCCTCCCAAAGTGCTGGGATTACAGGCGTGAGCCACTGCGCCCGGCTTCTTTTTTTTTTTTTTTTTTTTTGATACAGGGTCTCACTCTGTCACCAGGCCGGAGTGCAGTGGTGAGATCATGGCTCACTGCAGCCTCGACCTCCCATCCTCAAGCAATTCTCCCACCTCAGCCTCCTAAGTAGCTGGGACTACAGGCACACGCCACCACGCCTGGCTAATTTTACTCTTTGTAAAGACAGAGTCTCGCCATATGGCCCAGCTGGTCTTGAACTCCTGGGCTCAAGCAATCCTCTCATCTCGGCCTCCCGAAGTGCAGGAATTTACAGGTATCAGCCACCTTGCCTGGTTCATGCTGCTCTCTTGATTTGGGAAAGTACAAATGTTCCTTCTCCTCTTGCTTTTCTTAGTAGTGATTCCCGAAATTTCTTAGTGCAGATGGTGAGAACTGGACAGACTTAGAATGTATTTTGGAGATGAGGGTAAGAGGTTTTAATAACAGACTTGAATCCAAAGGAAAGGGAAGTATTAAGGATGACTCTTAGAGTTTTAGTTCAAACAACTGAAAGGATGGAGTTGCCATTAACCTAGCTGGGTAAGACTGAAGGAAGAATAGGTTTGTGGTAGTGGGAAGATCAGGACTCTATTTTGGACATGCTAAATTAGGGAAGCCTATGAAACATCCAAGTGGAAAGTTCCAGCAGGCAGTTGAATATACAAGTGTGAGGCCAGGCACGGTGGCTCACACCCATAATCCCAGCACTTCGGGAGGCCAAGGCAGGCGGATCACCTGAGGTCAGGACTTTGAGACCAGTCTGGCCAACATGGTGAAATCCCGTCTCTACTAAAAGTACAAAAATTAGTCAGGCGTGGTAGTGGGCACGCCTTTTTGGGAGGCAGTGTAGAATATCATACAGATTGAGAGCACAGACTTTATTTATTTTTTAAGTCAAGTTCTTGTTCTGTGCAGTGGTGTGATCCTAGCTCACTGCAGCCTCAACCTCCCAGGCTCAAGTGATCCTCCCACCTCAGCCTCCCAAGTAGCTTCGACTACAGACACGTGCCACCACAGCTGGCTAATTTTTGTAGAGATGGGGTCTGGCTATGTTCGCCAGGCTGGTCTCAAACTCCTAGGCTCAAGAAAACATCCTATCTTGGCGTCCCAAAGTGCTGGGATTAGAGGTGTGAGCCACCACACCTGGCAAGAGAGCACAGACTTTAGAGTCAGACTGTCTGGTTCTACTTCTGACTTAGTACTTGCTAGTAGCATGATCTTGGGAAAATAACTTCCCCTCTCTGTGCACCAGTTTCCTAATTTATAAAGTGAACATAGGTTATTGTGAGATATACATAAATTAGTCTGTATGACATACTTAGAACAGTGCCTGGCTTTTTTTTTTTTTTTTTTTGAGATGGAGTCTTGCTCTTTCGCCCAGGCTGGAGTGCAGTGGCGTGATCTCGGCTCACCGCAACCTCCGCCTCCCAGGTTGAAGCGATTCTCCTGCCTCAGCCTCCCGAGTAGCTGGGAATTCAGGCACGCACCACCACGCCCGGCTAATTTTTGTGTTTTTTAGTAGAGATGGGGTTTCACCATATTGGCCAGGTTGGTCTTGAACTCCTGACCTCGTGATCCGCCCACCTCAGCCTCCCAAAGTGCTGGGATTACAGGCATGAGCCATCGCTCCCGGCCCAGTGCCTGGCTCTTAATATGTGCTTTTTAAAAAGGTAAATCTGATTGGAATTTTATTTTTACCTTTCAGAGAGGTCTCTGGATTGAGGTCCTGGAGGCCGCCTACTTCTACCACAGATGCCCTGAATGATCGTGGGTAATTTACTTAACAAAAAAGCAGGCCGGGCACAGTGGCTCATGCCTGTAATCCCAGCACTTCGGGAAGTCAAGGCAGGAGGATCACTTGAGCTCAGGAATTCAAGACCAGCCTGGGCAACATAGTGAAAACTCGTCTTTACTAAAAATCAAGATAAAATACATAAAAATAAATAAACAAACATTATAAAGAGGGTGAGTGGAAGGTTTTGGAGATGATGGATAGGTTTATGGCATAGATTGCAGTAGTGGCTTCACAGGTGTATACTTACCTCCAAATTAATCAAGTTGTACACATTAAATATGTATAGCTTTTTGTGTGTCAATTACACTTCAATAAAGTAGTTAAAAAATAAAATGATTTTTTTAAAAAAACAAAAACAAAAGATTTTTAGAAATCCAAGAACATAGACTAAATTTCAAGCTATCTAAATGGCAACTTACAGCAAATTCAGATTCTTTATATTTGAGCTACATCTGTCTAAAACTATTCTTGTAACCTTTTCTATGATGTTTTGTTCCCCCCGCTCCCCCATTTAGTCCTTCATTATTTAAAAGTACTACGTAAACATTTATTATGGAACCAGATATCTAGGTAATTCAATCATTCTCCTGTTTTCATTTCTTTCTTTCTTTCTTTCTTTCTTTCTTTCTTTCTTTCTTTCTTTCTCTTTCTTTCTTTCTCTTTCTTTCTCTCTCTCTTTCTTTCTTTCTCTTTCTTCCTTTCTTTCCTTCCTTCCTTCTTTCTTTTTCCTTTTCTTTTTTTTTTTTTTAGACGAAGTCTCTCTCTGTTACCCAGGCTGGAATGCAGTAGCATGATCTCGGCTCACTGCAACCTCCGCCTCCTAGGTTCAAGCGATCCTCCTGCCTCAGCCTCCCTAGTAGCTGGGATTAATAGAGATAAAATTCCTCACCTGAGGTCAGGAATTCGAGACCAGCCTGGCCAACATGGTGAAACCCCATCTCTACTAAAAATACAAAAATTAGCCTGTAATCCCAGCACTGTGGGAGGCCGAGGGGGGTGGATCACTTGAGGTCAGGAGTTTGAGACTAGCCTAGCCAACATAGTGAAACCCCGTTTCCACTAAAAATACAAAAATTAGCCAGGCTTGGTGGTGGGCACCTGTAATCCCAGCTACTTGGGAGGCTGAGGCATGAGAATCGCTTGAACCTGGGAGGTGGAGGTTGCAGCGAGCCAGGATCATGCCACTGCACTCCAGCCTGGATGACAGAGCGAGACTCTGTCTTGAAAAAAAAAAAAAAGAGAGAGAGAGAAATCAGATTTCATCTTTACACTAACTGTGTCATGTTCAAAAATCCAATTCTAGGCTTCTTAATCACTTAAAAATAAAGGCAAAACTTTGAAAAAGAAACAAAAAATAGCAGCCCCTGATATTCAGAAACTGGCTTAACACTCAGGTAGGTTATGTTATTCTCCTATTTAGACATAAACAATCTCACAGAATATCAACCTCAAACAAGTTTATTCTGAGACCATGAAAAAAATGAGACAAATCAAGGTCACTTCATAATTTTGTCTAAGCACTGTGCCACCCACAATATACCAAATTACCCCTCTCTGGCCCAAAATAAGTGACTGTTATTTCTTTACCAATTTCAACTTTATCTTCACAATATTTTCCCCTCCCTATAGATAAGATTTATTGAGATATACAATCATAGAACTGTCCCTGCTTTCTGATAGCATTCAACCTAGACTAAACCACGACTATCTTAGACCCTCCTCCAAATTACCAAACCAAAGTCAAATAAGAGTTTCCTTCTAACATGATCTTACTGAGAAACCCCTTGATTGCTCATGGTATGTCCTCCCTTGCTACAATGAATAATAAACCCAACTTGTTCAAGTATGTCCATACTCAGTTCAGGCCTCTTACTGGTGGTCTTTGGCTTCAGGGCAGTGACAACTTCAAAATCTTTAGAAGAAAATGCTGGAGAATACTGTAGTTCCCCCCATCTATCGAGGATACTTCCCCCTGTGTGGTAGGCAGTCTCTAAGATGGTACCGATGATCCCTTTCTCCTGATATTCACACACTTGTATGATCCCTTCTCCTTGGAAATGGACTGGATGTAGTGATTTGCTTCTAACATATACAATAGGCCGGAAGTGATGGAATGGCCCTTCTGAGATTAGGTCACAAAAACATGGTGGCTTCTGTCTGCAAAGTCTCTCTCTCTCTCTCTCCAGCTCTCTCTCTCTCTCTCTCAGATTGCTCACCCTGGAACTCAGTTTCCACATCATGAGGCAGATCTATAGAGAGACACCCAAGACAAGACACCAGGGTTATTAATCATCACATAAGTGAGTTTGGAAGTGGATTCTCCTTCAGTCAACCCTCCAGGTGAGACCACAGCCACTACGTTTTCAAGTAATTTGTAACTTATTAATAATAAGACCTGATCTCATATAGACCACATTAAAATTAAGAACTTTGAAACTGAACTCATAGATATAGAGAGTAGAAGGATGGTTACCAGAAGCCGGGAAGGGAGGGAGGTTGAGAGGGGAGGTGGGGATGGTTAATGGGTATAAAAAAATAGAAAGAATGAGTAAGACCTACCATTTGATAGCACAATAGGGTGACTATAGTTAATAATACTTTTTTTTTTTGAGACAGAGTTTTGCTCTTGTTACCCAGGCTGGTTCAAGCGATTCTCCTGCCTCAGCCTCCCTAGTAGCTGGGATTACAGGCATGCACCATCACACCCGGCTAATTTTTGTATTTTTGTGTTTTTGTATTTTTAGTAGAGACGGGGTTTCTCCATGTTGGTCAGGCTGGTCTTGAACTCCCAACCTCAGGTGATCCACCTGCCTCAGCCTCCCAAAGTGCTGGGATTACAGGCATGAGCCCCTGCTCCCTGCCAATTATAACTTAATTGTACATTTTATTTTTTTTTTGAGATGGAGTCTCGCTTTGTCACCCAGGCTGGAGTGCAGTGGCGCGATCTCGGCTCACTGCAAGCTCCGCCTCCTGGGTTCATGCTATTCTCCTGCCTCAGCCTCCCGAGTAGCTGGGACTACAGGTGCCCACCACCACGCCCGGCTAATTTTTTTGTATTTTTAGTAGAGATGGGGTTTCACTGTGTTAGCCAGGATGGTCTCAATCTCCTGACCTCGTGATCCACCCACCTCGGCCTCCCAAAGTGCTGGGATTACAGGCATGAGCCACCGCGCTCGGCCAATTGTACATTTTTAAATAACTTAAAGGCCAAGAATGGTGGCTCATGACTATAATCTCAGCACTTTGGGAGGCTGAGGCAGGCGGACCACCTGAGGTCAGGAGTTCGAGAACAACCTGACCAACATAGTGAAACTCTACTAAAAAATACAAAATTAGCCAGGTGTGGTGCCTCCTGCCTGTAATCCCAGCTACTAGGGAGGCTGAGGCAGGGGAATTGCTTGAACCTGAGAGGCAGAGGATGCGGCGACCCGAGATTGTGCCATTGCACTCCAGCCTGGGCAACAAGAGTGAAACTCTGTCTCAAAAAAAATAATAAAATAACTTAAGGAGTGTAATTGGATTGTTTGTGACTCAAAGGATAAATGCTTGAGATTATGAATACCCCGTTCTCCATGATGTGCTTATTTCACATTGCATGCCTGTATCAAAACATCTCATGCACCCCATAATATATACACCTACTATATATGCACAGAAGTTAAAAATTAAAAAAAAAAGTGGCTGGGCTCCGTGGCTCATGCCTGTAATCTCAGCACTTTGGGAGGCTGAGGTGGGCAGATTCCGAGGTCAGGAGTTCAAGACCAGCCAGACCAATATGGTGAAACCCTGTCTCTACTAAAAATACAAAAATTAGTTGGGCATGGTGGTGCACGCCTGTAGTCCCAGCTACTCGGGAGGTTGAGGCAGGAGAATCACTTGAACCCGAGACGCAGAGGTTACAGTGAGTTCAGATCACACCACTGCACTCCAGCCTGGGCAACAGAGCAAGACTCCGTCTCAAAAAAGAATAAAAAATAGTAAAAAGAAGGAAACAAACCGAATGTCCATTGAGAGAAAAATTAATTGTTGTATATATACACAATGGAATATATTTGAAAGCAAATGAACTACAGCCACATATAACAAAATGAATGAATCTTAGAAATAAAATGTTGAATGAGGCCGGGCGCGGTGGCTCACGCCTGTAATTCCAGCACTTTGGGAGGCCAAGGAGGGTGGATCACCTGAGGTCAGGAGTCCAAGACCAGCTTGGCCAACATGGTGAAACCCTGTCTCTATTAAAAATACAAAAATTTGTCAGATGCGTTGGTGGGTGCCTATAATCCCAGCTACTGGGGAGGCTGAGGCAGGAGAATTGCTTCAGCCTGGGAGGCAGAGGTTGCCGTGACTGGAGATTGCACCACTGCACTCCAGCCCGGGCGACAGAGTGAGACCGCATCTCGAAAAAAAAAAAAAAGATAGATGCAAGTTAATAGTAATTTTCTAGTTTTTAAATGGGTGTTTAGGCCGGGCGCCGTGGCTCACGCCTGTAATCCCAGCACTTTGGGAGGCCGAGGCAGGCGGATCACGAGGTCAGGAGATCAAGACCATCCCGGCTAACACGGTGAAACCCTGTCTCTACTAAAAATACAAAACAAAACAAAACAAAAAAGCCAGGGGTGGTGGCGGGCGCCTGTAGTCCCAGCTACTCAGGAGGCTGAGGCAGGAGAATGGCATGAACCCGGGAGGCGGAGCTTGCAATTAGCCGGGATCACGCCACTGCACTCCAGCCTGGGCGACAGAGCGAGACTCTGTCTCGAAAAAAAAATGGGTGTTTATTATTAAGCTTTATAATTTAAATAACAAATTACAAATATTCTTTCATATACATCAAATATTATTCTATTTTAAACATTTTAAAAAGTAGGCCAGGTTGGTTGGGCGCAGTGGCTCACGCCTGTAATCCCAGCACTTTGGGAGGCCGAGGTGGGCAGATCACGAGGTCAGGAGATCAAGACCACCTGGCTAACACAGTGAAACCCCGTCTCTACTAAAAATACAAAAAAATTAGCCAGGCATGGTGGCGGACGCCTGTAGTCCCAGCTACTTGGGAGGCTGAGGCAGGAGAATGGCATGAACCCAGGAGGCGGAGCTTGCGGTGAGCCGAGATGGCATCATTGCACTCCAGCCTGGGTGACAGAGCGAGACTCCATCTCAAAAAAAAAAAAAAAAAAAAAAAAAGTAGGCCAGGCATGGTGGCTCACACCTGTAATTCCAGCACTTCGGGAGACCTAGGTGGGAGGAGGCTTGCTTGAGTCCAGGAGTTCAAGACCAGCCTGGGCAACATAGTGAGACCCCATCTCAAAAAAAAAAATTAAAAAATAAAGAAAAAAATTGTTTTAGGCTGGGCGAGGTGGCTCACGCCTGTAATCCTAGCACTTTGGGAGGCCGAGGCAGGTGGATCACCTGAGGTCAGGAGTTCAAGACCAGCCTGTCCAACATGGTGAAACCCCATCTCTACTAAAAATACAAAAATTAGCCGGGCATGATGTTGGGTGCCTGTAATCCCAGCTGCTCGGGAGGCTGAGATGAGAGAATCGCTTGAGCCGGGGAGATGGTGGTTGCAGTGAGCCAAGATCGCACCACTGCACTCCAGCCTGGGCAGCTGAGCAACACTCCGTCTCAAAAAAAAAAAGAAAAAGAAAAAAAGTTTTTAATTAGCTGGCCATGGTGGTGCACACCTCTAGTTCCAGCTACTCAGGAGGCTGAGGTGGGACTGCTGAGGTGGTCTAAGGTTCATTTGAACCTGGAAGGTCGAGGCTGCAGTAAGCTGTGTTCATGCCACTGCACTCCAGCCTGGGCAACAGAGTGAGACCCGGTCTCAAATAAATAAAATAAAAAATAAATTATGAGTATTTTAAACTTCATATTATAAAAATTAAGAGCATTTTTTAGATCTAATGAAAGCAACAAAGTTCATTTTGTTTTAAGGGAAAGGAAAAATACAGAAGGAAGAAAAGTTTGGTGAGCTCCTAAGAGGATCAAGAAAAGGAATACAATTCAGGGGGAAAAAAAACACCTTCCATTTTAAACCATGTTATTATTTTAATCCTAGATCATTCAGGAAGCTATGCTGGCTGAAACTGGAATTTATTAAGAAGATTACACTTTCACCTGCAGTTCACATCAAGTAATTTCCATCCGTGTTCCATGATTACATCTTTAAATAGTTTTTAATGATCCCCTTTCTCAATTCAATCTCAAATGCCAGAAACGGCCACATAAAGAAGTAGATACAGGCTGGTCATGGTGGCTCACGCCTGTAATCCCAGCACTTTGGGAGGCCGAGGCCGGCGGATCACCTGAGGTCAGGAGTTCAAGACCAGCCAGGCCAACATGGTGAAACCCTGTCTCTACTAAAAATACAAAAATTAGCTGGGCGTGGTGGCAGGCGCCTGTAATCCCAGCTACTAAGGAGGCTGAGGCAGGAGAATCGCTTGAACCCAGGAGGTGGAGTTTGCAGTGAGCTGAGATCACACCATTGTACTCCAGCCTGGGTGACAGAGTGAGACTCCATTTCAAAAAAAAAAAAAAAAAAAAAAAAAAAAAAAAAGAAGAAGAAGAAGAAGTAGATACAGCTACTTCTGCTGGGGCAGGAGTGGGGAGTCAATCTTGGTTAAATTCTTGGGGCTTCCCTAACTGGTTCTGGGGTCTTATGTAATGCCAAACCTTGGCAAGGTGTTGAGGAGGATCATTTATCCCCACAGGTTATCACTGAGGGACATTGTTCACTTGGTATTTTTAGATTGGTAGGCTCTCTGTGGCTTCTGTGCCATGCTTGGGACACAGAAATTTCTTATAATACATGTCAACACAGGCCTTGCATTCCTAGCTCCCACATTCATTAAGCAACTATTCCACTGTGAGCCCTTACCAGGAATCTGTGAGAAGTCAGGCCCAGCTCCCCAGCTGAAATTTCCCCCCTTCACCCTGCAACCCAAGGGATATCTCTTTATAATCTGATGGGAGCCCCATTCTCCTTCAAACCCAATTCTCCTTAAAGTGCTTGGGCTTTTAGAAAAGAAAGATCCGGCCGGGCGCGGTGGCTCATGCCTGTAATCCCAGTAATTTGGGAGGCTGAGGCGAGTGGATCACCTGAGGTCAGGAGTTTGAGACCAGCCTGGTCAACAGGGTGAAACCCTGTCTCTACTAAAGATACAAAAATTAGCTGGGCCTGCTGGTGTGTGCCTGTAATCCCAGGTACTAGGGAGGCTGAGGCAGGAGAATTGCTTGAACCTGGGAGGCGGAGGTTGCAGTGAGCCGAGATTGAGCCACTGCACTCCAGCCGGGGCGACAGAGCAAGACCCTGTCTCAAAAAAAAAAAAAAAAAAAAGAAAAAAGAAAAGAAAAAGAAAGCTCAGGCCAGGAACAGTGGCTCACACCTGTAATCCCAGCACTTTGGGAGGCCGAGGTGGGTGGATCACCTGAGGTCAGGAGTTCAAGACCAGCCTGGCCAACATGGCAAAACCCTGTCTCTAATAAAAATACAAAAATTAGCCAGGCACGGTGGCAGGTGCCTGTAATCCCAGCTACTTGGGAGGCTGAGGCAAGAGAATCACTTGAGCCTAGGAGGCGGAGGTTGCAGTGAGCTGAGACTATGCCATTGCACTCCAGCCTGGGCAACAGAGCGAGACTCCGTGTCATTAAAAAAAAAAGAAAAGAAAAGAAAGCTCAAATATCCTGCAAGCTAATCTGCTTTCGGCTGGGCCACCTACTTCCTAGAAGGTAATAAAGCACAGAGCCTGCTATTTGCTAGAAAGGGAGAAAGAAAGGGTAAAATACAGGGAGGAAAAAAGCCTAATATTTAAAAATATTATCTGGAAGTTAGCAAAGATTTTTTAAACAGGACACAAAAAGTGCTAACCATTGAAGGAACAAATGATAAATTGGACTTGATTGAAATAAATAACTGCTCTTCCTCCTGCTTTGGCCATGTAAAACATATCTCCTTCCTTGGCCAGGCGCGGTGGCTCACGCCTGTAATCCCAGCACTTTGGGAGGCCAAGGCGGGCGGATCATGAAGTCAACTCTCGAGACCATCCTGGCTAACACAGTGAAACCCCGTCTCTGCAAAAAATACAAAAATTAGCTGGGCGTGGTGGCAGGCGCCTGTAGTCCCAGCTACTCGGGAGGCTGAGGTGGGAGAATGGCGTGAACCCAGGAGGCAGAGCTTGCAGTGAGCCAAGATCGCACCACTGCACTCCATCCTGGGCGACAGAGCGAGACTCCGTCTCAAAAAAAAACAAAAACAAACAACAACAACAACAACAACAACAAAACACACACACACACACACATTATCTCCTTCCTCTTCACCTTCCACCATGATTGTAAGTTTCCTGAGGCCTCCCCAGCTGTGCTTCCTGTACAGCCTACAGAACTGTGAGCCAATTAAACCTCCTTTCTTCATAAATTAAAAGAAAGAACTGCTATTTAACAAAATACACTATTTAACAAAAGAGAGTGAAAAGGCAAGACAGAGAGGGAGATGTTTCAAATACATATATCCAAGGAAGGATTTGTACCCAGAATACAAAATGAAAGTGAAGATAATACAATCAAAATGACTTAAAACCAATACTTCATATTTCTACACTTGATCTTAGCTAAAAGGCTGAGAAGCAAACTATCTCAACACACAACAACATGGAAGACTTACAAACACAATGTTGAGTTAAAGAAGCCAGACAGGCCAGGCACGGTGGCTCATGCCTGCAATCCCAGCACTTTGGGAGGCTGAGGCCGGAGGATCACCTGAGGTTGGGAGTTCGAGACCAGCCTAACCAACATGGAGAAACCCCGTCTCTACTAAAAATACAAAATTAGCCGGGCGTGGTGGCACACGCCTATAATCCCAGCTACTAGGGAGGCTGAGGCAGAAGAATCACTTGAACCTGGGAGGCAGAGTTTGCGGTGAGCCGAGATCGCACCATTGCACTCCAGCCTGGGCAACAAGAGTGAAACTCCGTCTCAAAAAAAAAAAAAAAAGCCAGACATAAGAGTACATACTGTATGATTCCATTTGTATAAAATTCTAAAAGAGGGAAAATTAAGCTTTGGTCAGGATAGTAGTTACTTTTGAGATGAGCAGTGACTGGGAGGACACATGATGAGAAGGGCTTCTGGAGGATTGGTCACTACTCATCCATGTTGTTAACCGAAATTCTGAGCACATATGTAGGTTTTTTTGTTTTTTGTTTGTTTGTTTTTTGAGACAGAGTCTTGCTCTGTTGCCCAGGCTGGAGTGCAGTGGCGTGATCTCGGCTCACTGCAACCACTGCCTCCTGGGTTCAAGTGATTCTCCTGCCTCAGCCTCCCAAGTAGCTGGGATTACAGGCGTGCACCACCATGCCTGGCTAATTTTTTTATCTTTAGTAGAGACGGGGTTTCACCATGTTCATCCGGCTGGTATCGAACTCCTGACCTCGTGATCCACGTGCCTCGGCCTCCCAAAGTGCTGGGATTACAGGCATGAGCCACTGCGCTGGGCCACATATGTAGGTTTTTATGAAATGTGGCAGCCTGGCACTCACTGGTAAACTTGCTTCATTCCTACCTCAGCTGGAAGTGAGAGACGGCAATTGGTTTGAGTCTCCTTGCCAAACTTCGCTTGATTCCCAATCCCACCCTCCCCCAAGCAAATTGCAAATAAATTTTTTCTTTTCCTTCTTTTCTCATTCTCCAGATTCTCAATTCACACCTCCAACTAAACAGGAAATGCAGACTTCATTGCTTTTAAAAAATCAAATATGCTTTTTATAGAAAAGTCAATCAACAAACAACAGAGCAACAAGAACCCCAAAATCTCATATCCAGGAGTAACCAGAGTTAACAATTGGTGATGTTTATTTTTGTTTTTTTTGAGATGGAGTCTCACTCTGTTGCCCAGGCTGGAGTGCAGTGGTGCGATCTCAGCTCACTGCAACCTCTGCCAGGTTAAAGCGATTCTCCTGCCTCGGCCTCCCGAGTAGCTGGGGACTACAGGCGTACGCCATCACGCCTGGCTAGTTTTTTTGTATTTTTAGTAGACACAGGGTTTCACCATGTTGGCCAGGTTGGTTTCAAACTCCTGACCTCAGGTGATCTGCCCTCCTTGGCCTCCCAAAGTGTTGGGATTACAGGCATGAGCCACCGTGCCTGGCCTTGGTGAAGTTTCTATTGGATATAATCTCTTTTTTCTTTCTTTACATCTGTGTTCATGAACACATCTATAGGATATATTCTAATAGCCAGAATGATATAGATGAGTGGATGGATGATAGCTGTACAGGGGAAAATTTTATTAAAAAATTAAGCTGGGCATGGTGGTTCATGCCTGTAATTCCAGCACTTTGGGAGGCTGGGCGGGAGGATTGCTTGAGTCCAGGAATTTACCAGCCTGGGCAACATAGTATAAACCAAAAAGTATTTGAGACAAGTCACCATCAGTTTAGAAGTTTATTTTGCTAAGGTTAAGGACATGTCCATAATACAGCCTCAGGAGGTCCTGAGAACGTGTGCCCAAGGTGGTTGAGCTATACAGCTTGGTTTTATACATTTTAGGGGGACATAAGACATCAGTCAATACATGTAAGCTGTACATTGGTTGGGTCCAGAAAGGCAGGACCAGTCGAAGGTCCAGGTCACAGATGGATTCAAAGATTTCCTGATTGGCAATTCCTTGAAAGAGTTTATCTAAAGACCTGGAATCAATAGATGAGCGTGTCTAGGTTATGATAAGGGGTTGTGGAGACCAAGGTTTTTATTATGCAGATGAAGCCTCCAGGTAGCAGGCTTCAGAGATAACAGACTATAAATGTTTCTTATTAGACTTAAAGAGGTGCCATACTCTTAGTTAATTGTCTCCTGGATGGGCGGGGAAAGATCTAGAAAGGGTAGAGGATTCACTACAGTATGTAGATTGTCCCCACAAGAAACAGCTTTGCAGGGCCATGCCATTTCAAAATATGTCAAATAAATATATCGGTGGGGAAAATACTTTGATTTCTTTTAGAGCCTGCTATCTGTCATGTTGGTATCTTATTGCTATAAAGAGTCTGCTTTGTTTGTCTTAAGGTCTCTGTTTTTTTTTTTTTTTTTTTTTTTTTTGAGACAGAGTCTCGCTCTATCGCCTAGGCTGGAGTGCAGTGGCATGATCTCCACTCACTGCAAGCTCCGCCTCCCAGATTCACGCCATTCTGCCTCAGCCTCCGGAGTAGCTGGGAATGCAGGTGCCTGCCACCACGCCCGGCTAATTTTTTGTATTTTTAGTAGAGATGGGGTTTCACTATGTTAGCCAGGATGGTCTCTATCTCCTGACCTCGTGATCTGCCCGCCTCAGCCTCCCAAAGTGCTGGGATTACAGGCGTGAGCCACCGCATCCAGCACTTAAGGTCTCTGTTTTAATGTTAAATGCTGCTCAGCTGTGTCTGAATTCCAATGGGAGGAGAAAATAATGAGGCATTTTGGACCCCCACTTCCCATCATGGCCTCAACTAGTTTTTCAGGTTAACTTAGGAATGCCTTTGGCCAAGAGCAGGGGTCCATTCAATTGGCTGGGGGGCTTAGAGTTTGTTTTTGGTTTATGATAGTGAGACCCCCTCTCTACAAAAAAATTAAAATTAGATGGGCATGGTGACACACACCTGTAGTCCCAGCTACTCGGGAGGGTAAGGCAGGAGGATCCCTTGAGCCTGGAAGGTCAAGGCTGCAGTGAGCTGTGATGGCACCAATGTACTCCAGCCTGTGCAATCCTGTCTCAAAAATAAAAATAAAAAATAAAATAAAAAATTAAGCAACCAAATGGGAGAAGAAAATTGCTATAAATATAGCAGCAAATAATTAATACCCACTATATATAAAGAACTCTCATAAATCAAAAAAGATAACTCAATTTAAAAATGGGAAAACAAAGCCTGGGCAAAAGAGCAAGACCTCATCACTACAAAATATAAACAAAATTAGCTAGGAGGCTGGGCGTGGTGGTTCACGCCTGCAATCCCAGCACTTTGGGAGGCTGAGGTGGGCAGATCACGAGGTCAGGAGTTGGAGACCAGCCTGGCCAACATAGTGAAACCCCATCTCTACTAAAAATACAAAAAATTAGCCGGGCGTGGTGGCAGGCACCTGCAATCCTAGCTACTCAGGAGGCCAAGGCAGGAGAACGGTGTGAACCCGGGAGGTGGAGCTTGCAGTGAGTGGAGATCACGCCACTGTACTCCAGCCTGGGTGACAGTGCGAGACTTCATCTCAAAAAAAAAAAAAAAAATTAGCCAGGCATGGTGGCACATGCCTGTAATCCCAGCTACTTGGGAGGCTGAGTTGGGAGGATTGCATAAGCCCAGGAGGCCGAGGCTACAGTGAGCTGAGATTGAGTCACTGCACTCCAGCCTGGGTGGCAGACCAAGACCCTGTCTAAACAGAGTGGGAAAATTATATGAACAGATAATGCACACAGAATGAAACACAAAAGAGCCAATAAACATATGGAAAGATGGTAAATCTTACCAGTAATCAGGAAAATTAAAAATAGAATAACACAGAGTGAAGGAGATGGGACTTATTCTCACCTCAAAGCAATTTGATTGGTAATATTTCACAACCATCAAATTGGCAAAATTAATTTTTTTTTTTTTGAGACGGAGTTTCGCTCTTGTTGCCCAGGCTGGAGTGCAATGGCACAATCTTGGCTCACCGCAGCCTCTGCCTCCCAGGTTCAAGCAATTCTCCTGCCTCAGTTTCCCGAGTAGCTGGGATTACAGGCATGCGCCACCACGCCTGGCTAATTTTGTATTTTTCGTAGAGACGGGGTTTCTCCATGTTGATCAGGCTGGTCTTGAACTCCCGACCTCAGGTGATCCACCTTCCTCGGCCTCCCAAAGTGCTGGGATTACAGGCATGATCCACCGTGCCTGGCCTAATTTTTTTTTTTTTTTTTTTTTTTTTTGAGACAAGGTCTCACTGTCACCCAGGCTGAAGTGCAGCGGCACGATCTTGGCTCACTGCAACCTCTGCCTCCCCTGTTCAAGCAATTCTTCTGCCTCAGCCTACTACACCTGGCTAATTTTTGTGTTTTTTGGTAGAGACAGGGTTTCCCTGTGTTGGCTAGGCTGGACTCCTGGCCTGAAGTGATCCACCCGCCTTGGCCTCCCAAAGTGCTGGGATTACAGACGTGATCCACTGAGCCTGGTCAAAATTAATAAAATTTTTAAAAAATTAATTAACTCTGGTAATACCAAGTATTTGTGAGAAAGTGAAGAAAAGGGAACTCAGATGTTAATGGTGGGAGTATAAATTGGCACAACCATTTTGGAGATTAATTCAGCAATACCTAGTAAAATTAGATTCATAGCAAGATAAATTAAAACACATGTCCAGAAAAAGACTTTTACAAGAATGTTCATAGCTGTTGTATTATCCACTGCTGCATAACAAATTACCCCAAAACTTAGCAGCTTAAAACAACAAATATTTATTATCTCACAGTTTCTGTGGATCCAGACATGCTGAGCTGAATACTTGTGCTTCAGGGTGTCTCGGGGTTGCAATTGAGGCATCCTCTGGGATTATGGGCTGATCTGAAGGCATGAAGGGGTGGGTCTACAAGGCCATATATATACCAGAGGGCAGGAATCATTTGGAGCCACTTTGAAGGTTGCCTACCACACAGCTTTATTCATAACAGCCCCAAACTGGAAACAGCTTAGATGTCCATCAATGCGAGAATAGATAAACAAACTACGGTATATTCATATAACAGAATACTATTCAACAGTATAAAGGTTGAGTGGGCCAGACACAGTGGCTCACGCCTGTAATCCCAGCACTTTGGGAGGCCAAGGTAGGTGGTTCGCTTGAGCCCAGGGGTTTGAGACCAGCCTGGGCGACATGACGAAACCTCGCCTCTACAAAAAATACAAAAATTAGCCAGGCGTCATGAGGAGCATTTGTAGTCCCAGCTACTTGGGAGGCTGAGGCAGGACGATCACTTGAGCCCAGGAGATGGAGGTTGCAGTGAGCCAAGATCGCACCACTACACTTCACGCCTGGGTGACAGAGCAAGACCCTGTCTCGAAAAAAAAAAAAAAAAGACTGAGTGCAAGAAGTTTTACACTAAATAAATAATACATAGTATATGATTCAATTTATATGAAGTTCTGTAACAGACAAAACTGCTAATTTCTTGTGGAAAAAAAATCAGAACAGTGGTTGCCCACGGTGTCTGGGGGCTGGAGGCAGAAGCTGGATAATTTTTCTTTTTTTGATACAGAATCTTGCTCTGTCACTCAGGTTGTAGTGCAGTGGCATAAACATCTCATTGCCGCCTCAAGCTCCTCAGCTCAAGCAGGCCTCCCACCTCAGCCTCCTGAATAGCTAGGACGACAGGCATACTCCACCATACCCCAATAATTTTTTTTTTTTTTTGGCCAGGCATGGTGGCTCACGCCTGTAATCCCAGCACTTTGGGCAGCCAAGGCGGGCAGATCACCTGAGGTCAGGAGTTCAAGACGAGCCTGGCCAACATAGTGAAACCCGTCTCTACTAAAAATACAAAAATTAGCCAGGCATGATGGTACACGCCTGTAATCCCAGCTACTTGGGAGGCTGAGGCACAAGAATGGCTTGAACCTGGGAAGTGGAGGTTGCAGTGAGCTGAGATTGCACCACTGTACTTCAGCCTGGGCAACAGAGTGAGACTCTGTCTTTAAAAAAACAATTTTTTTTTTTTTTTTTTGTAGAGACGAGGTCTCACTATGTTGCCCAGCCTGGCCTCTAACTCCTGGGCTCAAACAATCCTCCCACCTCGCCTCCCAAAGTGCTGGGATTACAGGCATGAGCCACCATGCCTGGCTAGGGGTGGATGATTGAGAAGAGGTGTGAAATAACTTTCTGGGTTGATGGTAATGTTCTGTGTCTTGATAGGGGTTTGGTAAATTCAGATACATGCATTTGTTAAAGTTCACTGAATCACCACTTAAGATTTGTGCTTCCTTTTTTTAATTTTTGAGACAGAGTCTCACTCTGTTGTCCAGGCCAGTGTGTGCAGTGGCGTGATCTCGGCTCACTGCAACCTCTGCCTCCCGGGTTCAAGCCATTCTCCTGCCTCAGCCTCCCGAGTAGCTGGGATTACAGGTGCCCACCACCATGCCCGGCTAATTTTTGTATTTTTAGTAGAGATGGGGTTTCACCGTGTTGGCCAGACTGGTCTCGAACTCCTGACCTCAGGTGATCCGCCCACCTTGGTGTCCCAAAGTGCTGGGATTACAGGCATGAGCCACTGAGCCCGGCCTCAACTTTCAATATAAGGAGTCTAAGGCTTAAGATTAAATAGTTTAACAAATATTATACATGCTACTAGATCCAGAAGGTCTAACAGCAGAGCTCACACTCTTGACCACTCTGCTTTAGAGTTTGTTGTTGTTGTTGTTGTTTTGTTTTGTTTTGAGACAGAGTCTCACTCTGTCACCCAGGCTGGAGTGCAGTGGCACGATGTTGGCTCACTGCAACCTCTGCCTCCTGGGTTCAAGCAATTCTCATGCCTCAGCCTTCCGAGTAGCTGGGATCACAGGCATGTTCCACCACTCCTGGCCTGCTTTAGGTATTGTCTGTCACCTCATTAGCCTTGTGGATTGGTGTCTGAACCCTGTAGAGAAAGAGGTTTCAGGCAGAATATGAGGAGCTGATTTTACAAGGGACCCTATAAGGCACAGGGGGACAAAAGTGGAGGAGGTGGAACTTCTGTACAGAAGACAGCATAATTCTAGCACCTCAAACATTGAAAGCAGCAAGAGATATAACCCTTGACAAGATGCTGGTGTTTAGTGAGTGTTGGCCTCTGTTGTGAGTTGAATTGTGCGCTGCAAAAAGATAAGTTGGAATCCTAACCCCCTCTCTTCCTATACCTGTGAATGTGACCTTATTTGGATACAGGGCCTTTGCGGATGTAATCAAGTTAAGATGAGGTCAAACTGGATACTCCTCTCTCTTGCCCTTACATGTTGTTAGGTAATTCAGGGGATAGATGAGATGACCCAAATCCTTGGCTTATAACCTCTGCAGATTCCTGAAAGAGGTATGTCTCAAAAAAAAGAAAGAAAGAAAAAGAAAAAAGAAAAGAAAAATCATTTGGCTAGTTCTCTTAGTTATGTAAATTGAAGGCAAGAAGACACTCTTAGGCAAGGAATAACAATGATTTTTTCTTTTGTTTTCTTTTTATTTTTGAGACAGAGTCTCACTCTGTCGCCCAGGCTAGAGTGCAGGGGTGTGATGTTGGCTCACTGCAACCTCTGCCTCCTGGGTTCAAGCAATCCTCCCACCTCAGCCTCCTGAGTAGTCGAGATTACAGGTATAGCAATTTTCAGAGTTCTGGAGAGTCTTGGGGAGAGAGTGGATGAATTTGCATAAGAAAGCAAGGGGATTTCTGAGAAGGAAGGGGCCAAGAATCCAATCTCTTATTCCGTAGATCTAAAGTTTCGAAAATCTGTTGGGGTGGCAGTAAAAGACACTAGTGGTCCCAAAGAAGAAATTACCTTAGGCCGAGTGCAGTCGCTCACATCTGTAATCCCAGCATTTTGGGAGGCCGAGGTGGGAGAACATAGTGGAACTCCATCTCAAAAAAAAATGAGAAGGAAAGAGGTGCGGCGCGGCAAGGCAAGGCGAGAGAGGCCAAGGCAGGCAGCTCACTTGAGGCCAGGAGTTCGAGACCAGCCTGGCAAACATGGCAAAACCCTGTCTCTACTAAAAATACAAAAATTAGCCAGCTGTGGTAGCACAAGCCTGTAGTCCCAGCTACTCAGGAAGCTGAGGCAGGAGAATCGCTTGAACCCAGGAGGCGGAGGTTGCAGTGAGCCAAGATTGTGCCACTGCACTCCAGCTTGGGTGACAGAGCGAGAGTCTGTCTGAAAGAGAGAGAGAAGAAAGAGAGAGGCCGGGCGTGGTGGCTCACGCCTGTAATCCCAGCACTTTGGGAGGCCAAGGCAGGTGGATCACCTGAGGTGAGGAGTTCAAGACCAGCCTGGCCAACATGGTAATCCCGTCTCTACTAAAAATATAAAAACTAGCTGAGCATGGTGGTACACGCCTGTAATCCCAGCTACTCGGGAGGCTGAGGCAGGAGAATTGCTTGACCCAGGAGACGGAGGTTGCAGTGAGCTGACACAGTGCCACTGCACTCCGGCCTCAGTGACAGAGTGGGACTCCGTCTCAAAAAAAAAAAAAAAAGAGAGAAAGAAAGAAAGATAAGAAAGAAAAGAAAAGAAGGCAGAAAAGATTACCTTGAAGGCAGCAAGAATCTGGGCTAATTATCTTAGCTCAACACTAGAGCCTAAGGGCTCTTGGGGGTTGGGATGTTTCTGTTTAAAGCACCAGGACTGAACCTGGCAGGTACAGTGGTGTATTTTGAGGATCAACAACAGCTGAGCATGAAGAATTAACTTAAAGAGCTGTAACCTTGGTATTCTAAACCCTTGCACTGTGCAAGACCCGTAGGAAAAGCAGCAGTGCTAGTGGAATGACTGGACTTTCTCACTAGACTTTAAAACTCTGTATGGAGTTTATAAATAAGACTCATCACCCTGGAATGAATAAGTACCTACAGTTCTATACCAAGTTAAGAGGAATAGAGGCCTCAAAAGGAAAATAACTTCCTATTAATAAAAGCCAATGCATGCTTAAACAATTAATAGGAAAAAGGAGACAAATAGCCATTATTTATATTCTTAAGTGGTGACACTGGTCAAAATTTCACTCAATGAATATTATTGAGTGCCTATATGCATCAGGCATTGTACCAGACTCTAGAACTATGGTGGTGTGCAAAAGAGACATGGTTCCTGTGCTCTTTGAACTTATAATCTTGTAGGGAAGACAGACATTAAACAGACTGGATGAAAACTTGGTTTCTCATTAGCTGATTCAGTTCATGTGGCCCAAACGTGGTCCCCTAAGCTCTAACTTTATATCCTTATCAGCTCTGCACCTGTAGCTAGCTAACTGGAGTGTCTGAGTCCTCTTCCAAATTCTTAGGGAAGAGAAGGAGATTTCCTCAGCTTAGGTTAGGTGTCTACCCTGGTCCATTCAGCTGTAGCCTGGGAATGAGGTAACGAAGGCCCATTACCCACTCAGTGGGGCTATGCAAAGGCTCTGTGAGAAGTGAATATAGGGGAGGGCAATTGAAAACAATGGACCTGCTATCTAACCCAGCTCTACATACTGGATTTCACAATGTGTATCAAGTAACTACAATGACTTATCACAATCAATAACCAATAACATTTAATAATATCATCTTTTCCATGAGCAAGTTAATCTTTTCTTCCCAAGAAAAAATTAAAGCTCCAGGCCGGGCACAGTGCTCACACCTGTAATCCCAGCACTTTGGGAGGCCGAGGCGGGTGGATCACTTGAGGCCAGGAGATCAAGACTAGCCTGGGCAGCATGGTGAAACCCCATCTCTACTAAAAATACAAAAATTAGCCTGGTGTGCTGGTGCACACGTGTAGTTCCAGCTACTCAGGAGGCTGAGGCACGAGAATTGCTTGAACTTGGGAGGCAGAGGTTGCAGTGAGCCGAGATGGCACCACTGCACTCCAGGCTGGGTGACAGAGTGAGACTCTGTCTCAAAAAAAAAAAAAAAAAAAAAAAATTAAAGCTCCAAATGTATCCAGGCATCTTATCTCTCATCTGGTTGCCTGATGGTGGCCTAAATTCCTAATTCTGTCGCTATGGTATGGGCTATCTTCCACCACTGCTGTTTTGTTTGGCCTTGGGAAGTTCTTAGGAAGGGGAGAGGCCTAGCTCTTGCTGAGATAAAGCTGAGGGTTGCCTTGGTTTTCCCCAGCCTGAAATGTGTCAGATAGCAACATCCACAAACTGGCAGATATCTCCCTAAGCACAAAAGAGATCATTAGGCCCCTTTCCATGATCTCTGCCCAGCCTCCAAACCTCCACAAAATATTGAGAGACATTCACTATCATATTTCAGATAGTAAGCAGAGGTATTGGCATCACCATATTATGTGTGCATATAACAGGCTGTTGAGCTACAGTAAATATTAGTTGTGTTGAGGAAAAACATTGCAATGCAGGATCAGGAAGTTCTTCAAATCTTAACCCAGGAAGAGGAGCTAGAGCATATATGCACCACAGGGAGTCTAAAAAGAATGAATCTTTCCAGCTCAAGGTCTAAACTAGAGACTGGCCAGCAGGGTGCGGTGGCCCATGCATGTAATCCCAGCCCTTTGGGAGGCTGAGCCAGGCGGGTCACTTGAGGTCAGGAGTTTGAGACCAGCCTGGCCAACATGGTGAAATCCCGTCTCTACTAAAAATACAAAACATTAGCCAGGCGTGGTGGTGGGCACCTGTAATCCCAGCTACTCAGGAGGCTGAGGCAGAAGAATCTCTTTAACCTGGGAGGCAGAGGTTGCAGTGAGCTGAGATTGCACCACTGCGCTCCCGCCTGGACAATACAGCGAGACTCAGACTCAAAATAATAATAATAATAATAATAATAATAATAATAATAAAAATAAAAAAATAAACTAGAGACTGGACAATTGAGATCCTTGGTACTTCCCTCTGGGCTCATAACCTGTGTTCTGTCCCTCTTGATTGTACTACCCAGACTATGGTGGTAGGAGGCATAGAAAACCAAACCCAAAGAACAGAGCTCCTTTTCATAAGGCTTAGAGCAGTGGTTCTCAACCAGAAGGGATTTTGTCCCCTTCCTCCTGTGCCCAGAGGACATTTGGCAATGCTTGGAGGCATTTTCTGTTGTCACAACTCTGTGTGTGTGTGTGTGTTGCAGGGGGTGCTATTGGCATCTACTTGGTAGAGGCCAGAGATGCTGCTAAACACCCTATAATGCACAGGGAAGCCCCACAACAAAAATATCAATAGTATTGAGGTTGAGAAAGCTTGGCTTAGAGGGCTTAGAGTAGAACATGCCTTACTCTCACCCCTCAATTCCAGGCTTCCAATCTTTTGGACTCCATTGAAGTTCCCACTTAGTCTGCTCAGTGAAGAATGATGGTCTAGGGGTGGACATTTCTACTCCTCCACCTGCACAGGAGGAAAGGCACAATCCAACAAGTTAGGGAACGATGTCCAAGCAAGGGGAATGCCAAGATTGCCAATAGAGATATGCCAATGAGCTTCAATCAGTGACATGAAAAAAAAAGGAAAATAGAGCTATGCCAAAATAGACATCCCCATAGCAACAGCTTTTTACCTCTCAGTTATTACCTGATAAAGCTCTACTGCCAAGAAAGTGGTTCAATTATGTGTCCTCAAACCCTATCACAAGACCTCCATTTTGAAAGCAGATGAGAATAAGGAAAACCTGAACTCTTAAAAAACAATTTAGAGACAAGGTCTCACTATGTTGCCCAGGCTGGTCTCAAGATCCTGAGCTCAAAGGATCCTCCCTCTTCATCCTCCCAAAGTGCTGGGATTACAGGCATGAGCCACTGCACCTAACCAAGTTGAACTCTTCCTGCTAACCCAAGTAAGTTCAAGCTTCCAAAGTTTGCCTCCACTCAGAATGCCCTTTCGCACCATCTTGGCCTGTCTACAGCTTTCCAGTCTTTCAAGGTCCACATCAATGTTGCTTCTACTCAATCCCCCATAATTCCCCTAGCTCTTCCAAATTGGATTTATTTATTTATTTATTTATTTATTTATTTTGAGACAGAGTCTCACTCTGTCACCCAGGCTGGAGTGCAGTGGGGAGATCTCAGCTCACTGCAAGCTCCACCTCCCGGGTTCACGCCATTCTCCTGTCTCAGCCTCCCGAGTAGCTGGGACTACAGGCACTCACCACCACACCTGGCTAATTTTTTGTATTTTTAGTAGAGATGGGGTTTCACTGTGTTAGCCAGGATGGTCTCGATCTCCTGACCTTGTGATCTGCCCCCCTCGGCCTCCCAAAGTGCTGGGATTGCAGGCGTGAGCCACCGCACCCGGCAAGGATTTATTTATTTATTTATTTATTTATTTATTTTTGAGACGGAGTCTTGCTCTGTCACCCAGGCTGGAGAGCAGTGGCGCGATCTCGGCTCACTGCAAGCTCCGCCTGCCGGGTTCACACCATTCTCCTGCCTCAGCCTCTCCAGCAGCTGGGACTACAGGCGCCCACCACCACGCCCGGCTAATTTTTTTGTATTTTTAGTAGAGACGGGGTTTCACTGTGTTAGCCAGGATGGTCTCAATTTCCTGACCTCATGATCTGCCCGCCTCGGCCTCCCAAAGTGCTGGGATTACAAGCGTGAGCCACCACGTCCGGCAAGGATTTATTTTTAATTTATTTATGTAGTTTTCTTTATATTAAAAAATATATTTTTTTTGTAGAGATGGGGTCTCACTATGTTGCCCAAGCTGGTCTTGAGATCCTGAGCTCAAAGGATCCTCCCTCCTCAGCCTCCCAAAGTGCTAGGATTACAGGAGTGAGCCACTGAGCCTGGCTGGATTTTCTTTTTTTCCTCTTTATTTATTTATTTTTTTTTTGAGACGGGGTCTCACTCTGTCACCCAGGCTGGAGTGCAATGGAGTGATCTCTCACTGTAACCTCCACTTCCCAGGTACAAATGATTCTCCCATCTTAGCCTCCAGAGTAGCTGGGACTACAGGCATGCGCCACCACGCCCGGCTAATTTTTGTATTTTTTGGTAGAGGCAGGGTTTCACCATGTTGGCCAGGCTGGTCTGGAGCTCCTGACCTCAAGTGATTCACCGGCCTCAGTCTCCCAAAGTGCTGGGATTACAGACATGAGCTACCACGCCCAGCCTGGAGTTCTTTTTACAGCACACATTATTTTCTGCTTTGCTTTTGTTTTGTCTTATTTTTTGAGACAGAGTCTTGCTCTGTCGCCCAGGCCAGAGTGCAGTGGCATGATCTCGGCTCACTGCAACCTCCGCCTCCCAGGTTCAAGCAATTCTCCCGCCTCAGCCTCCCGAATAGCTGGGACTACAGGCGCCCACCACCACGCCCGGCTACTTTTGTACTTTTAGTAGAGACAGGGTTTCGCCATGTTGGCCAGGCTGGTCTCGAACTCCTGACCTCAGGTGATCCGCCTGCCTCAGCCTCCCAAAGTGCCAGGATTACAGGCGTGAGCCACCACACCCAGCCCTTATATTCTACTTTGTATTAGAGTTATTTGATTTCACAAGTTTTCAGCTTGTATCCATATAACTTCTATAAATTCTATGCAATCATACATTACACATTAACATACCCAAACATTCTTCCCTGTGCTGAATTTGGACTTAAATACATCAGGTGACAAACATTTCAAGCTACTGTCTGTTGGCCAATTCTCCAGTTCCTACTGAGGCAGGAAAATAGGGTCTGGAGGCAGGGAACCTAAGGCCGTTTCAAGCCGACTTCCTAGGACTAAATTGAAAGGAAAACTCTAACTTTCGAAGCCTAAGTAACAAAAGGACCAGAGGCTACTCCCTTTGCAAACCTTCACCTGTTCTGAGCAGCAGATGGGAAATTGAAAGTACCTCTGATTGGTTGTTTTTTGCAAATGGAAAGCCAAAAACATGAAAGTATTAATACTGCAATTTAGACAAGGACAGATACTATTAAACATGCCAAAAGCAATGACTCTTGATGTAAGCATATTAGAGCAGCTGGTTAACTGAAGATTTGGTTGCGAAGGAAAAGAACAAAGTAAAATAATATGTACAGAAGACTGAAAATACATCATTGAAAATTGAGTCAAAAGGTACAATGTGGCTGGGCGTGGCACTTTGGGAGGCTGAGGCAGGCAGATCTTTTCAGGCCAGGAGTTTGAGACCAGCCTGGCCAACATGGCAAAACCCTGTCTCTATTAAAAATACAAAAAAATCGGCTGGGCGCGGTGGCTCACACCTGTAATCCCAGCACTTTGGGAGGCCGAGGCAGGCGGATCACGAGGTCAGGAGATTGAGAGCATCCTGGCTAACACTGTGAAACCCCGTCTCTACTAAAAATACAAAAAATTAGCTGGGCGTGGTGGCGGGCACCTATAGTCCCAGCTACTCGGGAGGCTGAGGCAGGAGAATGGCGTGAACCCGGGAGGCAGAGCTTGCAGTGAGCCGAGATCGCGCCACTGCCCTCCAGCCTGGGCGACAGAGCGAGACTCCATCTCAAAAAAAAAAAAAAAAAAAAAAAAAATAGCCCACCGTGGTGGTGTACACCTATAATCCCAGCTACTCAGGAGGCTGAGGCACAAGAATTGCTTGAACCAGGGAGGTGGAGGTTGCAGTAAGGCGAGATTACAACACTGCACTCCAGCCTGGATGGCAGAGCCAGACTGTCTCAAAAAAATAAAGCAAGAAAAAGATACAATGTAATGGTGAAAGAAATGGAGAAAATGTTTACATTTTGGACTGAGAATCAGTAGGTTGCTGATATATACAGGCTTCCAGAATCAAAGACGAATTCACAGCTCCACAGAGCTATTGATTAGGGCGGAGCTTCTTACACATAATGCTATTAAACAAAAAAAGAAGGCTGGTGTTCAATTTCTTTTTTTTTTTTTTTTTTTTTGAGACGGAGTCTCGCTCTGTCGCCCAGGCTGGAGTGCAGTGGCGCGATCTCGGCTCACTGCAAGCTCCGCCTCCCGGGTTCACACCATTCTCCTGCCTCAGCCTCCCGAGTAGCTGGGACTACAGGCGCCTGCCATAAGGCCCGGCTAATTTTTTTTTTTTTTTTTTGTATTTTTTAGTGGAGACGGGGTTTCACCATGTTAGCCAGGATGGTCTTGATCTCTTGACCTCGTGATCCGCCCACCTCGGCTTCCCAAATTGCTGGGATTACAGGCATGAGCCACCACGCCTGGCCGGCTGGTGTTTAATTTCATTTGGACAAATTTGTCAAGAGAGTGAAAAAGACACCTCAAAGTCAGCATGAAGAGTCCCTGCTCAATGCTTTGAGAATAATTATCAACAAGTCCCTCTTCTTAACATTAAAACCAAAAATGTTTGAAGAAATACTGGCCAAAAATTTTCAAAATCTGTTGAACATTACAAAACCACCGATCTTTTTCTGAGCTCCTGTGAGTTCAAGCGTTGGGACTTGGGCTAATCCTCTATCCTAGGATAGAGGATTATCCTAGGATAATCATATCAAGTTGAAAAATTGATAAGTTTAAGGAATAGCCGGGCGCCGTGGCTCACGCCTGTAATCCCAGCACTTTGGGAGGCCGAGGCGGGCGGATCACGAGGTCAGGAGATGGAGACCGTCCTGGCTAACACGGTGAAACCCCGTCTCTACTAAAAATACAAAAATTAGCCGGGCGCGGTGGCGGGCACCTGTAGTCCCAGCTACTCGGGAGGCTGAGGCAGAATGGCCTGAACCCGGGAGGCAGAGCTTGCGGTGAGCCGAGATCGCGCCACTGCACTCCAGCCTGGGCAACAGAGCGAGACTCTGTCTCAAAAAAACAATAATAATAATGATAAGTTTAAGGAATAAATGAACCTTATTATTTTCCAAATATCCAACAAATATTTGCTGAGGTCCATAGGATAAATAACAGTTCTTTTTTTTTTTGAGACAGAGTCTCACTCTGTCGCCCAGGCTGGAGTGCAGTGGCGTGATTTCAGTTCACTGTAACCTCCGCCTCCTGGGTTCAAGTGATTCTCCTGCCTCAGCCTCCTGAGTAGCTGGGATTACAGGCGCATGCAACCACGCCTGGCTAATTTTGTATTTTTAGTAGAGACAGGGTTTCATCATGTTAGCCAGGCTGGTCTGGAACTCCCGACCTCAGGTGATCAGCCCACCTCGGCCCTCCTGAAATGCTGGGATTACAGGACTGAGCCACTGCGGCTGGCAAAATAACAATTCTTGAAAGTAGAATGCTTTCAAGTGTAAGGCTTACTTGTGAAGGGAGCTTCTGTAACCAATAGGTTATATTACTGTTTCCAACAAGAAGTCTGCTATCATCCTTATTGTTCTTCTATACAGAAAGTGTCTTTTTCACAAACTGCTTTCAAATTTTTCTCTTTATCATTGATTTTAAGCAATTTGATTATGCCATGCTGTTATATGTAAAATGTTTATTTAGAAACAGGATGTTTGTTCCCTGGTGCTGCAAAGAGATAGCAATTGAACATAAATTTAATTTTCTTAGCAAGGCAATTTTTACTTAGCAAGGCAAAATTTTAAACAAATTTGAAAAAATTTCAGCCATTAGTTCTTTAAATAATTTTATGATCCCTTCTATATTTCTGGGACCCTAATCACATGTATATTAGGCCCCATGAAGTTGTCTCACAGCTCACTGATGCTCTGTTTATTTTTTTCAGCCTTTCTTCACTTTTTCAGTGTTTCACTTTCGATAGTTTCTATTACTAGGTCTTCAAGTTCACTAATATTTTTTACTGCAACATATGCTTTTCTGTTAATTTCCTCAATATATTTTTCATCTCAGACAATTAATTTTTCATCTCTAGAAGTTCCATTTGGGTCTTTAAAAAATATATTACATGTTTCTCCTTTAACATGCTCACTCTTCAGCCAGGCATGGTGGCTCACAACTCTAATCCCAGAACTTTGGGAGGCTGAGGTGGGCGGATCACCTGACATTAGGGGTTTGAGACCAGCCTGGCTAATATGGTGAAACCCTGTCTCTACTAAAAATAGAAAAATTAGCTGGGCATGATGGCGGGCACCTGTTAATCCCAGCTACTGGGGAGGCTGAGACGGGAGGATCACTTGAACTCCAGAGGTGGAGGTTGCAGTAAGCCGACATCATGCCATTGTACTCCAGCCTGGGTGATAGAGTAAGACTCCATCTCAAAAAAAAAAAAAAAAAAAAAAAAAGCTCACTACTCTTCTACTTTTCTTCTTTTTTTTTTTGAGATGGAGTCTCGCTCTGTCACCCAGGCTGGAGTGCAGTGGCGTGATCTCAGCTCACTGCAAGCTCCGCCTCCCGGGTTCACGCCATTCTCCTGCCTCAGCCTCCCGAGTAGCTGGGACTACAGGCGCCGCCACCACGCCTGGCTAATTTTTTTTGTATTTTTAGTAGAGATCTCCCGCCTCAGCCTCCCGAGTAGCTGGGACTACAGGCGCCGCCACCACGCCTGGCTAATTTTTTTTGTATTTTTAGTAGAGACGGAGTTTCACCGTGTTAGCCAGGATGGTCTCGATCTCCTGACCTCGTGATCCGCCCACCTTGGCCTTCCAAAGTGCTGGGATTACAGGCGTGAGCCACCGCACCCGGCCTACTTTTTTCACCATATAAAATATATTTATAATAGCTATTTAAATATTCTTTTTAAGGTGTCATTTCTTGGTCTGTTCATATTGATTGGTTTTTCTTCTCAGTATTGGTTGCATTTTCCTGCTATTGTGCATGCCTGATAATTTTTTTTTTTTTTTTTTTGAGACAGAGTTTTGCTCTTGTTGCCCAGGCTGGAGTGCAGTGGCACAATCTCGGCTCACTGCAACCTCCACCTCCCAGATTCAACCAATTATCCTGCCTTAGCCTCCCAAGTAGCTGGGATTACAGGCACCTGCCACTACACCCGGCTAATTTTTTGTATTTTTAGTAGAGACGGGGTTTCATCATATTGGCCAGGCTGGTCTCAAACTCCTGACCTCAGGTGATCCACCTGCCTAGGCCTCCCAAAGTGCTGGGATTACAGGCGTGAGCCACCACGCCCGGCCCCAGGCCTGATAATTTTTTTACTGGACACCAGACATTATGAATTTTACCATGTTAGGTTTTGGCTTTTATTTATTTTTATTCCTTTAAATTATTTTGAGCTTGTTTTCAGACATCTTTAAGTTACTTTAAAACAATTTATCCATTCGAGCCTTGTTTTCAATCATTGTAGATGGGACCAGAGTAGTCTTTAGGACTAATTTTGCCTTACTACTGAAGCAATACCTCCTCCAAGTACTTTTCCTGATGCTCCATGTTATTACAAGGTTTCTCTACTCTGACTCTTGGAAATAATTATTATCCCAGCTCTGCATCACCCCCAATAATTTTTATCAATTTTTTTTTCAGGGATCTTTTTCCTCTGCCTTGGCTAAGATCCTCACACACATGTGCTGATCAGTACACTGCTGGAGACTCCGTGCAGGTCTTTGGAGTTATTCCTTTGTTCAGCTCTCTACTTTCCATGCAGCTCTTCCTTCTTTGGTATTCTACTTTACGAATTCTAGCAATTGTGGCTTCTCTGAATCCTTAGCTCCATCTCCTCAACTTAGGGAGCTCCATTAAGATTCCCCCTTGGCCAGGTGTGGTGTCTCACACCTGTTATCCCAGCACTTTGGGAGGCTGAGGTGGAAGTGGGAAGATCATTTGAGCCCAGGAGTTCTAGACCAGCCTGGGCAACATTGGGAGACCCTGTCTCTACAAAAAAAAAAAAAAGAAAAGAAAAAAAAAAAAAGCCAGGTATGGTGGCACATACTTCTGTAATCTCAGCTACTCGGGGGACTGAGGCAGGAGGATTGCTTGAGCTCAGGCTTAAGGCTTAAGCCTTGAGTTGAGGCTGCAGTGAACCACGATTGCACCACTGCACTCCAGCCTGGGTTACAAAGCAAAACTCTGTCTTACAAAATAAAAATAAAAAGGATTCCCCCTATCTGCACTGTGGCCTGTAAACTCTCTCTGGGTGTAAGCAGGGCCAATCATAGAACTACCTCACTTGTGGCCAGGCACGGTGGCTCACGCCTGTAGTCCCAGCACTTTAGGAGGCCGAGGCTGGTGGATCACCTGAGGTCAGGAGTTCGAGACCAGCCTGGCCAACATGGTGAAACCTCGTCTCAACTAAAAATACAAAAATTAGCTGGGTGTGGTGGCGGGCACCTGTAATCCCAGCTGCTCTGGGGGCCAAGGCAGGAGAATTGCTTGAACCTGGGAGGCGGAGGTTGCAGTGAGCTGAGATCCTGCCATCGCACACTAGCCTGAGGGACAAGAGTGAGACTTCATCTCAAAAAAAACAAAAGGCCGGGCGCGGTGGCTCAGACCTGTAATCCCAGCACTTTGGGAGGCCAAGGCAGGCAGATCACGAGGTCAGGAGATCGAGACCATCCTGGCTAACATGGTGAAACCCCCGTCTCTACTAAAAATACAAAAAATTAGCCGGGTGTGGTGGTGGGCGCCTGTAGTCCCAGCTACCTGGGAGGCTGAGGCAGGAGAATGGCATGAACCCGGGAGGCAGAGCTTGCAGTGAGCTGAGATCGTGCCACTGCACTCCAGCCTGGGCAACAGATAGAGACTCCGTCTCAAAAAAAAAAAAAAAAAGGAACTACCTCACTTGTTTCCTGTCTCTCAGGGCCCACTCTTCTTCACTGCTTGATTTCCAATATCTGAAAACTTTTCTTTCATATATTTTGTCTGTTTTTTTAAAATTGTTTAAGGCAGAGAGTAAATACGTCCCCTATTATTCTATCATGGCTGGAAGACCATTGAAGAGCTTTAAGCAGGTAAGTGACATGGATGGATCTGCTGGTTAGACAGATCTCTACCGATAGCTGATGTCAGAGATTCGTTTGTTCTGGAAGGTGTGAAAAAGAATAAAAAATTAAATTATATGAGAGATGGAGTGGTAGTATTGGGCTACAGGCAGAGAGATTGGCAAGGAGGCTGGTGTAGTTTATTTTATTTTATTTTTGTGAGATAAAACACTCGGCTGGGCGTGGTGGCTCATGCCTTTAATCCCAGCACTTTGGAAGACCAAGGCGGGCAGATCATGAGGTCACGAGTTTTAGACCAGCCTGGCCAATATGGTGAAACCCCGTCTCTACTAAAAATACAAAAATTAGCTGGGTGCGGTGGCGGGCGCCTGTAATCCTAGCTACTTGGGAGGCTACGGCAGGAGAATCGTTTCAACCCGGGAGGCAGAGGTTGCAGTAAGCTGAGACTGCGCCATTGCACTCCAGCCTGGGTGACAGGGCGAGACTCCATCTCAAAAAAAAAAAAAAAAAAAAGCAGCACTCAAGCCTTATGGTGTAGTTTATTTATTTATTTAGTTGTTGTTGTTGTTGTTGTTTGAGACGATGTCTCACCCTGTTGCCCAGCCTGGAGTGCAGTGGTGCAATCTCGGCTCACTGCAACCTCCAACTCCCGGGTTGAAGTGATTCTCTTGCCTTAGCCTCCCAAGTAGCTGGGATTACAGGCGCCCGCAACCACGTCCGGCTAATTTTTTTTTTTTTTTTTTTTTGAGACGGAGTTTCGCTCTTGTTGCTCAGGCTGGAGTGCAATGGCGCGATCTCAGCTCACCACAACCTCCGCCTCCCAGGTTCAAGCGATTCTCCTGCCTCAGCCTCCCTAGTAGCTGGGATTACAGGCGTGTGCCACCACGCCCGGCTAATTTTGTATTTTTAGTAGAGATGGGGTTTCTCCATATTGGTCAGGCTGGTCTCGATCTCCCAACCTCAGGTGATCCACCCGCCTCGGCCTCCCAAAGTGCTGGGATTACAGGCATGAGCCACCACACCCGGACCGGCTAATTTTTCTATTTTTAGTAGAGACAGGGTTTCGCTGTGTTGGCCAGGCTGGTGGCGAAATTCTGACCTCAGATGATCCGCCCACCTCAGCCTCCCAAAGTGCCAGGATTACATGTGTGAGCCATGGTGCTTGGCTTTTATGGTGTGGTTTAGATCTATGTAAGCAACATCATAGAAATCTGGCAGTAAGAAGCACAAACTCATCCAATTCCAGAACAGGTTTCAGAACTGGTGTCTGAGAAGGAGGGGGACAGGTAAGAGAAAGGCTTAGCCCAAAGTCCAATGCATAGAACAGATTATATAGATGATAACAAGCCAGGAGATCACCAAAACTGGAAAACCAGATGAGAAATAAATTTTAGACACCAATTTTGAGAAAGGAGGATGCTAATTCATAGGGTATTAGCTTGTGCACTAATACCCTATGAATGAATGAATTCCTGAGTGCCTGTAGCACTTACTGTCAGCAACATGTACATGATAATTAGATGTTCAGTACCTTATGATCATTCTTGAATTATTATTCACTTATTTATTCCTTATATCTTCATCTGCATTCTAAGTCCACCAAAGGCATAAACTGTGATTGTGTGCTTCTCTTTCTTTCTTTCTTTTTTTTGAGACAGAGTTTCGCTCTTGTTGCCCAGGCTGGAGTGCAATGGCGCAATCTCAGCTCACAGCAACCTCTGCCTCCTGGGTTCAAGCGATTCTCCTGCCTCAGCCTCCCGAGTAGCTGGGATGACAGGCATGCACCACCATGCCCAGCTAATTTTTTTGTATTTTTAGTAGAGACGGGGTTTCTCCATGTTAGTCAGGCTGGTCTTGAACTCCCGACCTCAGGTGATCCGCCCGCCTCACCCTCCCAAAGTGCTGGGATTACAGGCGTGAGCCACCACGCCCAGCTTGTGTGCTTCTCTTTCTTATAAGTAGCAGCATTAGTATAATTATTTTGCCCAAGTTTCCTGACTCTCAGTTCAATACTTTTTTAAAACTATATTACTTAACCAGCATTCTTTTTTTTTTTAAACATATCCCTAACATGAAACTCATTAACCAGCATTCTTGACAGAAATAGTTTACTGAGGTAATTTATACGTATTCCTTGGCATATGCAAGGATGTATTCTTGAAAAGGCATGCATGGCTTAAAACCATGCAAATCAAAAGCAATTTTCTCTCAAGAAATTATGGTAAAAGACTTCATTATGCCATTTCCATTTTGGCTAGGTAAAATTTTTGCTACAGAAGTAACATGTACAAACCACTCCTAAATTCACACATTTCCAAATGAGTTAACCATTATTTAAATTATTCTGTGGACTCTCAAAATTTTCCTCAGGTCAACAGGTAAAACAGGTATAAATATAACTCCTTATTTAAATTTTTTTTTCTTTTGAGACGGAGTCTCGCTCTGTCGCCCAGGCTGGAGTGCAGTGGCGCCATCTCGGCTCACTGCAAGCTCCGCTTTCCGGGTTCACGCCATTCTCCTGCCTCAGCCTCCCGAGTAGCTGGGACTACAGGTGCCCGTCACCACGCCCGGCTAATTTTTTTGTATTTTTAGTAGAGATGGGGTTTCACCGTGTTAGCCAGGATAGTCTTGATCTCCTGACCTCGCGATCTGCCCTCCTCAGCCTCCCAAAGTGCTGTAATTGTCGGCGTGAGCCACTGCACCCGCCCTATTTAAAACATTTTAAAGTGTATTTTATATGCTTTAGTGTGGATGTACCACAATTTATTCAACCATTTCCCTCTTGATGGGCATGCAGGTTTCTTGGTACTTTTATTTTTCGTTTTATTTTATTATTATTGTTTTTTGAGACGTAGTCTTGCTCTGTTGCCCAGGCTGGAGTGCAGTGGCATGATCTCAGCTCACTGCAACCTCCACCTCCTGGGTCTAAGCAATTCTCCTGCTTCAGCCTCCTGAGTAGCTGGGACTACAAGCATGCACCACCACGCCCAGCTAATTTTTGTATTTCTAGCGGTGACGGGGTTTCACCATGTTGGCTAGGCTGGTCTCAAACTCCTGACCTCAGGTGATCCACGTGCCTCGGCCTCCCAAAGTGCTGCGATCACAGGCATGGGCCACCATGCCTGGCCTCTTAGTACTTTTATTCCTTACTCCGAACAGCTCAGTCAAAGGGTAAGTATATGTAGCAGACACAGTGGTTGTCTAATCAGCTGGCATTCTCCTCCTCCTTTCCTGCTAACAGAATGCTAATTTTGTTTGGGTATTAGGCAGAGAACCCTGATCTCAAGAAAGATGGTCTTACTCCCTGGCCTAATGTCATCAGTTATGGCAAAGGAGATATATAGGTAAGTTCCTTTTTTTAAATTTTTATTTATTTATTTATTTTTTTTTGAGACAGAGTCTTACTCTGTTGCCCAGGCTAGAGTGCAGTGGCATGATCTTGGCTCACTGCAACCTCCACTTCCGGGGTTCAAGTGATTCTCTGGTCTCAGCCTCCTGAGTAGCTGGGACTACAGGCATGCGCCACCATGTCTGGCTAATTTTTGTATTTTTCGTAGAGACGGGGTTTCACCATGTTCACCAGGCTGGCCTCAAACTCCCGACCTCAGGTTATCCGCCCGCCTTGGCCTCCCAAAGTGCTGGGATTATAGGCGTGAGCCACAGCGCCTGGCCAGTTTCTTGAGGGATATCTGGAAAAAAGGGCTTTCCCTGAAAAAAGGAAAGTGGCATCTCTCTTGCTTCCCTGGCCACTGCCATACCTTCACCCCCTTTACTGCCTCTGAATGCGATTACGACATCCAGATTCAGCAGCCCATCTTGCAAGCATGAAGCAAAAAGCCTAGGGACAAGTACCCTGAAAAGGACTTTAAAAAATAAAAAGTAAAAATCCTAGGGACAAAAAGGCAATATGCCGGACTAGACTCAGAGAGCTTCCAGATGGCTTCAGCACTTGGAGTTTCACGGAAGGTGGCACCCCTGGAGAGGGCGTGGAAGTTCTGGGCCCCTTCTGATACCTCACCCTATGCATCTCTTCATCTGTATCACTTATAAATCTTGAAGCCTAAAATATCCACGGTGTCTTAAGTGAAGTCAAAGAAACACTGTAACAGGGATGGCAATATCCAGAAGAGTTCCATAATGAAATGGAAATGGCTTATACAGGATGATGCTACCTGGGGAATGCAAGGAGGAGATACTCAGGAGTGGGGATCCTCTTTTCCCCTAGGACAGACTCTGGAACTGTGTAAGAAGCAGATGGATTATTCAGTGCCCTATACCAGCTCCCGACTGACTGACAAAGAGCTGCTGGGTTTGTGGATGGCAGTTCCAAGGTGAACAGACAACATCCTATTTAGGAGGATGCCACAATCGAAGAAGGTAAAAACAAACCAGTATGTGGGCTGAATTGAATGCTATTTTCCTAGCAGTGATGGAAGAATTGAACATTGATAAAAGCCCCTGTGTTTGGATTTTTACTGACTCCTGGGCAGTGTCCAATGGCCTGGTTATATACTCAGGCAGGAGGGCAATGGAAATGTGGCCTATTAAGGGGATGCCCACATGGGGCACAGCCCTGTGGAAATCTGAGGGGTGCATTAAAGTAGAACATGTTGCCAGGCATGGTGACTCACGCCTGTAATCCCAGCAATTTGGGAGGCTGAGGTGGGCGGATCACTTGAGGTCAGGAGTTTGAGACCAGCCTGGCCAACATGATGAAACCCCGTCTCTACTAAAAATACAAAAATTAGCTGGGCAGGATGGTGGGCGCCTGTAGTTCCAGCCTCCTCAGTTGAGAGGCTGAGGCATGAAAATCACTTGAGCCTGGGAGGCGGAGGTTGCAGTGAGCCGAGATCGCACCACTGCACTCCAGCCTCGGTGACAGAACGAGACTCTGTCTAAAAAAATTAATTAATTAAATTAAATTTAAACAAGTTTTTAAAAAGTAGAACATGTCAATGGCCATCACAATAACTCCCTTTTGTTTTGGAACGTGATTAGAATCATCAAGCAGCTATCCTTATGTGCTCATTTAAGGCGAACACCTGGGTCAAGAAATGACTGGATATCAGAATTCTATAGCAATGCAGAAATGGGCTGAATTGAGACATATTCCTTTTGCACCCTCTCAGGCACATAATGCCAATTAAGAACTGTTCTGTATGCCACAAAAGAGACAGAGACTGCCAATGACTATGTGGCAGATTCCCTGGTGAAAAGGCCCTGAACATAGTTGACAAGTCAGACTAATGCTGGTAGCCCTGGAGGGCTACAAATGGATCCTGATAGGTTGGACTTTGCTTACTTGGTAGAATATGCAAATGCCCAGAGTGCTATGGAAGAACCAGGACAGAAAATAGTGCATGGATTTCAATGGTCATCCATCATTTCTTCAGCCCAAGGAACACTGTACAGCCCATAATGCCCAACAATGGGCAGAGAGACACCCTCCTCTGAGTAGTAGTTTGATAGAGTCAGAAACAAAGTCGCTAGAAGAAAAAATAGTTTAATAGAGATGGAGAACTGGTAATCAAAAGATTGGTTATCTAAAATGGAGAGGGATAAAGGCATGAGGGGCTGACTTACACGCCTTCATGAGAGTGTGCTCACACTCAGCATGACTGGAACTAAAGGAGTGTCCGCACTAGAGATTCTTCTGTTTTTCTGGTAGATCTGGGGAAGAGGGGATGGGAAAGGATCTCAGTATGACTATGCAATTCTTGCCAAGGGAGGAGTACAGTGGTATAACAACTATACTTTTTTTTTCTTCCCCATATCACCTCAACTTTTTAAAAAAATTTCCTCTCCTTGATGCAGTGGTCATAGGACCAGGTCTGCAACTATAAATGATGGAAGTAGGGATGATTCCTAAGAAATCTCATGTTTGGCCAGGCACGGTGGCTCATGCCTGTAATCCCAGCACTTTGGGAGGCCGAGGCAGGAGGATCACTTGAGGTCAGGAGTTTGAGACCGGCCTGGCCAACACGGTGAAACCACGTCTCTACTAAAAATACAAAAATTAGTCCGGTGTGGTGGCGGGTGCCTTTAGTCCCAGTTACTGAGGAGGCTGAGGCAGGAGAATCTGTTGAACCCAGGAAGCAGAGGTTGCAGTGAGCCAAGATTGCACCACTGCACTCCAGCCTGGGCTACAAAGCAAGACTCCATCTCAAGAAAAAAAAAAAAAGAGGCCCCAAACCAAAAAACAAAAAACCTCATGTTATAATTCCTAAGGACCTGATGGGGATGGGCTGTGCTTCACCCTATCTGGCAAAATTAGGGTTAACACAGAGTGTGGCTATATTTTCTGGTGGTAAAAAATAGTCCATTAGTTCTGCACCTATGTAACCTTACCGCATCTCAATGGGAATGAACTGAGGGTGACACATTTGTTGGACTAGTATTGCTGCATGCAGTCTAGACAAGCACAGTAGCAGAACCTAATATCCCTTACAAAGATGGAAAAGGCTGGATGTGGTGGCTCATACCTGTAATCCCAGCTACTCCAGAGGCTGAGTTGGGAGGATCGCTTGAGCCCAGGAGTTTGAGGTTGCAATTAACCATGGTCATGCAAAAATAAATAAATAAATAAAAATGAGCTGTTGTTGATTTGAAGCAAGAAAAAAAATTTAAGTAAAAAGAAAATAGCTGGGCTGGGCACGGTGCCTCACGCCTGTAATCCCAGCACTTTGGGAGGCTGAGGCGGGCACATCACCTGAGGTCAGGAGTTAGAGACCAGCCTGGCCAACATGGTGAAACCCCATTTCTACTAAGAACACAAAAAAATTAGCCGGGCGTGGTGGCAGATGCCTATAATCCCAGCTACTTGGGAGGCTGAGGCACGAGAATTGCTTGAACCCAGGAGGCAGAGGTTACAGTGGGTCAAGATTGCGCCACTGCACTCTAGCCTCTGTCTCAAAAAAAAAAAAAAAAAAAAGAAAGAAAAAAGAAAATAACTGAAAAAACGCAAAGGTGGAAAAATTTGGAAATAAATGAAGAGAAAGACAAATAGTAGCTGAGGCTAAAAGAATAAATAAATGGGTGGCCGGGCACGGTGGCTCACGCCTGTAATCCCAGCACTTTGGGAGGCCGAGGCGGGTGGATCACGAGGTCAGGAGATCAAGACCATCCTGGCTAACACAGTGAAACCCCGTCTCTACTAAAAATACAAAAAAATTATCCGGGCGTGGTGGTGGGCGCCTGTAGTTCCAGCTACTCCGGAGGCTGAGGCAGGAGAATGGCATGAGCCCAGGAGGCGGAGCTTGCAGCGAGCCGAGATTGTGCCACTGCACTCCAGCCTGGGCGACAGAGCGAGACTCCTTCTCAAAAAAAAAAAAAAAAAAAAGAATAAATAAATGGGTTATATAATGAGGGAAATCCAATACTACATTAACACCTTGACACCTTGATTGTCACATACAAGGAACAACAACAACAAAAAAGAGATACATTAGCACTTTGAAGGACAAGAGATGACATTGTCTCCTAGCTCACTTACCCCAGATGCCTGAAAGAGTTATGTTTGCCAAGACCACTCCTGCTTTTGGAACCTAATAAGATCGAATGGAAGCCTGCAAACCTGAGCGACCTCACCCTAGAAGACATATTTATATAATATGATGAACCAGATTGATTATTAATGATTGAATGAGATTCTAGTAATATGGCAGTATCTTTGGAATTATATATCCCTTTTTTCTTTCTTTTTGACACAATCTCCCTCTGTCACCCAGGCTGGAGTGCAGCGGTGCCATCTCAGCTCACTGCAACCTCCGCCTCCTGGGTTCAAGGGATTCTTCTGCCTCAGTCACCCAAGCAGCTGGGATCCTCCCTCCTCAGCCTCCCAAAGTCCTGGGATTACGGGCGTGAGCCACCATGCCAGGCTGGATTTCCTTTTTTTTTAAGGAAGAATACTATTCCATTGTGTATATACCACACTTTCATTATCCACTCATCCATTGATGGGCACTTAGGTTGATTCCATGTCTTGACTATTGTAAATAATGCTGCAATGAACATGGGAATGCAGATATCTCTTTGATACACTGATATCCATTTTCTTTGGATATATACCCAGTAGTGGGATTACAGAATCATATGATAATCCTGCTTTTAATTTTTTAAACATTTTTTTTCCTCTATACGAGATTGGGTCTTGCTATGTTGCCCAGGCTGGTCTTGTACTCCTGGGCTCAAGCAGTCCTCCTGCTTTGGCCTCCCAAAGTGCTAGAATTACAGGCATGAGCCACTGTGCTTGGCCCTATTTTTAATTTTTTGAGAAACCTCCCTACCATTTTCCATAATGTCTGTACTAATGTACATTTCCACTAACAGTGTGCAAGGGTTTCCTTTTCTCCACATCCTCTCCAACACTTGCTATCTTTCATTTTTTTTTGATTATAGCCATTCTAACAAGTATGAGGTGAAGCCTAGGTTCTTTTATTTATTTATTTAAAAAAATGGGATACATGTGCAGAATGCGCAAGTTTGTTACACAGGTATACGTGTGCCATGGTGGTTTGCTGCACCTATTGACCCGTCCTCTAAGTTCCCTCACCTCACTGCCTACCCCGCAACAGGCCCTGGTGTGTGTTGTTCCCCTCTCTGTGTCCATGTGTTCTCAATGTTCAACTCCCACTTATGAGTGAGAACATGCAGTATTTGGTTTTCTGTTCCTGTGGTAGTTTGCTGAGGATGATGGCTTCCAGCTTCATCCATGTCCCCGCAAAGGACATGATCTCATTCCTTTTTATGGCTGCATAGTATTCCATGGTGTGTATGTACCACATTTTCTTTATCCAGTCTATCACTGATAGACATTTGGGTTGGTTCCATGTCTTTGCTATTGTAAATAGTGCTGCAATAAACATATGAGGGCATTTGTCTTTATAGTACAATGATTTATATTCCTTTGGGTATATACCCAGTAATGGGATTGCTGGGTCAAATGGTATTTCTTCTTCTAGATCCTTGAGGAATCGCCTTACTGTCTTCCACAATGGTTGAACCAATTTACATTCCCACCAACAGCGTAAAAGCATTCCTATTTCTCCACAGCCTCACCAGCATCTATTGTTTCCTGACTTGTTAATAATCGCCATTCTGACTGGCGTGAGATGGTATCTCATTGCAGTTTTGATTTGCATTTCTCTGATGATCAATGATGTTGAGTTTTTTTCATATGTTTGTTGGCTGTGTAAATGTCTTCTTTTGAGAAGTGTCTATTCATATCCTTTGCCCACTTTTTGATGGGGTTTTTTGTTCTTTTCTTGTAAATATGTTTATGTGCCTTGTAAATTCTGGATATTAGACCTTTTCTTAGATGGGTAGATTGCAAAAATTTTCTCCCATTCCGTAGGTTGCCTGTTCATTCTCATAATGGTTTCTTTTGCTGTGCAGAAGCTCTTTAGTTTAATTAGATCCCATTTGTCAATTTTGGCTTTTGTTGCAATTGCTTTTGGCATTTTAGTCATGAAGTCTTTGCCCATGCCTATGTCCTGAATGGTATTGTCTAGATTTTCTTCTAGGGTTTCTATGGTTTTGGGTTTTACATTTAAGTCTTTAATCCATCTTGAATTAATTTTTGTGTAAAGTGTAAGGAAGGGGTCCAGTTTCAGTTTTCTGCACATGGCTAGCCAGTTTTCCCAGCAGCATTTACTGAATAGGAGATCCTTTCCCCATTGCTTGTTTTTGTCAGGCTTGTTGAAGACGGTTGTAGATGTGTGGTGTTATTTCTGAGGTCTCTGTTTTGCTCCATTGGTCTATATGTCTGTTTTGGTTACTGTAGTACTGTAGCCTTGTAGTATAGCTTTTTTTTTTTAGACAGAGCCTTGCTCTGTTGCCCAGGCTGGAGTGCAATGGTGCGGTCTTGGCTCACTGCAACCTCTGCCTCCTGGGTTCAAGCAATTCTTCTGCCTCTGCCTCCTGAGTAGTTGGGACTACAGGCATGCATCACCATGTGTGGCTAATTTTTGTATTTTTAGTAGAGACAAGGTTTCACTACATTGGCCATGCTGGTCTCGAAGGTCTCGAACTCTTGACCTCAGGTGATCCACCTGCCTCGGCCTCCCAAAGTGCTGGGATTACAGGTGTGAGCCACCGCGCCCAGCCAACCTTGTAGTATAGTTTGAAGTCAGGTAGCATGATGTCTCCAGCTTTGTTCTTTTTGCTTAGGATTGTCTTGTAAAGCCTAGGTTCTTAATGAACTTGTTGAGCAGCTGATCCAATGTTAGCATCTGTGTCCCTCTAGATTTCTTGTTATGTGAGAAAGAAAACAAAACTCTATTTGTTTAAGCTACTATTAGTCAGATTTTCTGTTGCTTGCAGCACAAACCATTTTAAATTTTATTAGATTCTTCCAGATTACTTTGCAAACAACAAAAAAGATAATAGTGATTCATACTCCTAGCAGAAATGGATGCATGCAGGGAAATGGACATTCACCTGGATTTTTTTTTTTTTTTTTGAGACAGAGGGCCCCCTCTATTGCCCAAGCTGGAGTGCAGTGACATGAATACAGCTCACTGCAGTCTCGACCTCCTGGGCTCAAGCAATCCTTCCACCTCAGTCTCCCGAGCACCGCCACACCCAGCTAACTTTTTTTGTAGAGATAGGGGTCTCAGTATGTCGCCCAGGCTGGTCTGGAACTCCTGTTCCTGGCCTCATCTGGAATTTAATTTTGTATATGGTATAAGGTAGGAACCTAGTTTTGCTTACTTCTTGCTGGATAACCAATTTTTAAGCACCATTTATTAAATAAACTGTCTTTTTTGCACATAATTGAAATTGAGATTTACTTATATTTTCTGTAGTTATTTATTTATGTATTTATTTACTTATTTATTTTTTGACGAAGTCTCACTCTGTAGCCCAGGCTGGAGTGCAGTGGTGTGGTCTCGGCTTACTGCAACCTCCGCCTCCCAGGTTCAAGCGATTCTCCTGCCTCAGCCTCCCAAGTAGTTGGGATTACAGGCACACACCCGCGTGCCACTGCACCTGGCTAATTTTTTGTATATTTAGTAGAGACGGGATTTCACCATGGTGGCCAGGCTGGTCTTGAACTCCCAACATCAGGTAATCCACCCGCCCTGGCTTCCCAAACTGCTGGGATTACAGGCGTGAACCACCGCGCCCATCCTATTGCTTTTAATTTATCTATTTTCCTCACCCTCTTCCCCAACCCCGACCCAGGTTTTATTGTTTTAGGGGAAGGGATGTGGCAAGAGACTAAGAGCAGATTTTACTTTGTTTTTGTGTTTCAAAAGCCGAAGTCCTTAGGGGAAGAGGGTTAGGGTTTAGTCAAATTGTCTTGGCCAGAAAATATAAAGGGAGAATGATTTTATCCACCCTAAAGAGAGATTCTAGCCCCTCCTACCCCCTAGGTCTAAGGATAATATAATGCTATCAGGGAGATCCTTGGGTTCCAGGTAGAAAGGACCTGTGTCCTGCTTCCTGGCACCATCCCTGGGTAGACAGCAAAACGTGAGAGAATAGAGGCTGTTCTAGGCAACTTTAACAAAAATTCCCAAGCCACTGGAAGGGACCCAGTGTAACAAGGGCCTGCCAGACCATAAAGGAACACTGTGGGAAGAGGCAATGGACCTCTGACTGCTAACCTGTGTGGCCACATAGCCAAAATTTTTTTCATTGCCCAGACTGGTCTTGAACTCCTGAGCTCAAGCAATTCTCCTGCCTCAGCCTCTCAAAGTGCTGAGATGACAGGCTTGAGCCATTGTGCCTGGCTATGATTAAGGATTTAATGGACCTCTGTTCCCAGGTCTTAGCACTGTGGCTTGAACCTGAGATGGAGCAACATCAAGAATAATATAGGTTACTTTCCAACCCCAAGGAATCGGGGATATTGGAGTCCAAAGTTAAATGCAATCATAGACAATAAAGGCAGATGCAACAAAAAATGTTTAAGAGCATGGACTCTGAACTAAACTAACTGGGTTCAAATTCTAGCTCTGAAACTTACTTGCTGTGTTACTATGAGCAAGTTATTTAACTTCTTTGTGCCTTGGTTTACTAATTTGAAAACTAGTGTTAATAATGGCACTTACCTCATAGGATTCAATGGGCTTGTATAAAGCGCATAGTAAATGCTATTGGATTATTAGCTGACATTATTATTATTGTTGTTATTACGATTATTATTATACACCTTAGTGGGTAGACTACAATTCATACCTGCTACATGAGGGATTTGTGACAAGACTGTTTTGAAAGACTACTACAGACTACTGGAATAGATCCAGAGCGTCCGTGGAAGGAATGGAGGGAGGGAGAGAGGAAGGAAAGGCAGGTCAGCAAATGAAGCCTGGTTAGTTAGCCCAGCAGACTGAAGTTTCTGAATCTCAAAAGAATATACTATGTCAGACTGTACATTTCTTAAAGAACTGATCTCATTCTGGAGAGGGAGGGGCTGTTACAGCAACCCCAACTCAGGCTCTGTAGTCTGGCCACATGGGAATTTTGCAGAGGAGTTAAGATCTTGGACACTTTGCAAGTTTTAGAGAAGTGATGTGGGCTTAGTCATTTGTAGGCATTCTGAGAGTCAGTTGTCAAGGCAAAGACATTTACCTTAAGATTGCTCCCTGATGGCTGGGCGCAGTGGCTCAAGCCTGTAATCCCAGCCTCAGTTCGAGTTCGTCAGGAGTTTCAGACCAGCCTGACCAACAAGGTGAAATCCCGTCTCTACTAATACAAAAATTAGCTGGGGGTGGTGGCACGTACCTGTAATCCCAGCTACTCTGGAGGCTGAGGCAGGAGAATCGCTTGAACCTGGGAGGCGGAAGTTGCAGTGAGCCAAGATTGCGCCACTGAACTCCAGCCTGGGTGACAGAGCAAGACTCCGTCTCAAAAAAAAAAAAAAAAAAAAAAAATAGATTGCCCCCTGACGTATGCTCTGGGCACATGTGGAAAGACTGAATCTAGGAAGAAGAAACTAGACCAATAGCAAGGCTGAGAAATTGCATTATCCAGCCTGAAATGTGGAGTGTTTCTAAGTCAGTCACTAAGCCAAAGATAGCTGTTCACTTCTGAGTATGCCCTTACTCGAGGGATACTTAACTTGTGCTGGGAGGAAAGAGAATCTTCTGGGAGGACATTAATAACCCTTAGATGATCCTGGTGAGAAATTCCCCTAGTGGAAAGACTTGCCTGGAGAAAAGATCACCCAGACATCCAAGCCCTGGGAGTTACTGCCTTGAACAGAGGCACCTGGATGAGAAGTACACTTTCCCTTGCTGAGATGCTAAGATTTAATAGAAGGAGAATGTGGCTCAGTATTATTTAGAGAATATAATATATATTTTTTCTTTCCTGTATTTTTCTTTTTCTCTACCTGTCCCTGCCCCCAAAATAACATAGCTTTGTGGTGTACCTCAGGGGAGGGAGGTGGCAAGGCAGCAAAACAAATACTCTGCCACTCTTTCTGGTTTCTGTGTTCCCAAAACATAAGTCCTTAAGCAAGGGGTATTAGGGTGTAGGGGCAGAGACCAAGTATCTGGGCCAGAAAACTAGAAGAAAGAGTTGCACAAACCTAAAAAATGATTCTTCTCTTCCTCACTCCCCTCTCCTTGCGAGGAAGAGACAACAAGAGCAGAGAGAGATCTCTGTGGGAGCTCAAGCAGCATTGATTAGCCTCAGCTTCCCAGGAGCAACACCTAGCTAATGCGGAAGACTCAAGAGAGGAAGAGCTGTGTGGAATGTCTAGGTAGATGGCCCAATATCTATTGGGACTTCTGGAAAAATTCTGTGCCCCAAGTGTCGCAGAGACATTGGAGAGGACCACAGCACTGGAAAGGACCCATGTGGGCAGAGGGCTCAGCACAAACTGCCAGGATCTAAATCACTAGAAGCAGATATCCTTACTCCACTCCCACTTACACCCATGCCTGGGCACTACCTAAGATCCTCAAACTGTGGTATCACTTGGGTTAAGGGAAATGAACATCAAGAATGATGGACATTGTTTACCTCCCCGCCCCAATAACCTGGTTAAAAAGAGGGCACAGGGTCAGAAATTAAGTTCTAGAAACAGTCACAACTCTACCCACGGTTGCAGTAGTCAGCTAACTACAAACTTTGAGGTTCATTTCAGCTCCATCTTGTTGACTGAAGGAGTTACCATCCTGTGTGGTAGGAAAGAGACCAACAGATAGTAGGGCCATGAAACTAACCTCCTACCCCCACTCCTGTGGGATTTTGGGGTTTAAAAATGATTCCAGTGAAATCTTTTGTAATTTATTGGCACCGGAGCCTCTAGAAAAAAATGAATTAGATTATTGGAAGGATGCTTTCCTGGAACAATGTAAAACCAAACTACAAATAGTTAATATAAATCAAAATTTCTGTTTGATGAGTAGGAACATTGCAAATGTCACTTGAGAGTCAGTGGAAACCAGTGGGTAGGAAGGGAATGTTCCCTGTCATACCTTGGTGATTAGCTAGAATTGCCCGCTCCCCTTTCTGCCTACAGTGGCATTTGTGCTGAGTTACAGACCAGATTGTCCCAAACAGAAGAGCACATATGTCAATAAAAGGTCTAAATTGAGAAGGACCTGTATTTGGATGGGGAGCCGACTTGTTTGATTTTCAAATTTCTAAAGGTCATAAAAGTCACTCTACTCAATAGCTTTTTTTTTTTTTAACAAGTATTCAACGATCAAAGAGGTACTGCTCAAAAGAATTAACATCTAAGCAGATTGAAGGGCTAACGTTTCCAAGTATTGTTCTTTATTTATTACCTACATCATCAGGCTCAGAGACAAGGGAAGAGGAGCAGGTCACAACTGAGCTAGATGCCTTGCTTTTCATAAAGGTGATGTGTGTGGCAGTGGTGGGAACAGGGTGACACTGAGAAATAGAAACGATGGCCACAAGTTTCTAGTTGCCATCTCATGGGAGTCAGGACCTACAAAGACTTGGGATAAATTGGTAACCTTTGAAACTTTGAAATTGCCCCTTAGTGGTTGTTCAGCTACTCTTCCTCTGTTTTTCCTACACTGGTCAACCAATCAACAGGGAAAACGGACTATCTTCAGGGACAGTGAGGAAAGGAGCGTGGGAGACCCCATCCATTTTTCAGCTAATTGAGACTTCAGAGACCCTTAAGGTAGAATGGTGAAGCTATTTGGAGAAACCACACCTTGCTCTTTTAAGTCGGCCAGGAAGGAAGATCTCCACCGTTCTAGTGGCTGGACCTCATAGCCCTAATTGTTTCCTCAGCATCTCCCTCTGTTGTCAAAACGGAAAGATGAGAGTTTGAATGTATTTAGGGCATGGTCCGGTTTCCTTACATATTCTGGCAATATTGAAATTAATAAGGAAGGGACAGAAGCAAGAGATAGGGCTACAAGGCCTCCCACCATTATACTCACCCCCCCCCTTACAAAGTCAAAGATAAACCATTACACTTTATTTGGACTTTGGAAACCTGAGTTAAATTTATTGATTGTGCTGTTTTAAAGAGCTGAAAAGACTGAGATTTCTGAAGCCTACAGCAGGAAAAGAAAAATAGGTAGTGGACAGGGGATAACTCAGTGACAGGGCCGAGGCTGGATGGCTGAAAGCATTAGTCAAATATTTCCCACACAGCCTCCTAGCTTGAGGGGCATTCGAAAAGAATGCCCTGCCCTTTAGCTGCCCTGCCCTTTAGCTGCGCCACCAGATGACTCCCGGGAGATTGAAAAATGCCTCGGCTCTGGAGTGAGCACACCTAGGTTCAAGTTCTAACTCCACAAATAGTATGAAGTTGAGCAATTCATGTCCATTTCCCCTCCTGAGCCTCAGTTTCCTCCTCTGTCGGGCCGGGATTATTCATGGGAGAATGACAGAAACAATTCTATACTGCTTCTGGCATAGCACAGGAAGCAGTTTGAAGCCGCTGCGCCGAGGCTAACACGTACCGAAAGCTCGAAGGAGGCAGCATTCACTACCAGCTAGAGGATCTGGGAGTTTTTCAAGGAGGTGGCCGGTGGGAGACACAGAGAGCCAGTCTCAGTGGGAGGCAGCCTTTCCGCATGCGCGCGGTCTAGAAGCCTGGCGGCGGCGAGGGGGCGGGACCAGGTTTCTGAAGGGGTTGCTATGGCACCGAGGGGCCGAGGAGGTTCACCGAACCCTTAAAACCATTGCTCCCTCCCCCACCTGCCACCATCAGGGCCCAGGGCCATTGTTCCCAGCAAAATGGCGTCGGTAATCCCCCTCCCGGTCAGAGGCCTAAGTAAAACTGAGGGTGGGAGTCGGACCATAGGTAGGAAGAAAAACTACAATTCCCAGGGTACATCGCACCCGCCTGCGAGGCGCAGGGCACGTGCCCAGGCCTAGCGGTTACATGCCGTCAAAAATCAGTTTCATAGCTTCCCTTTCCCATTCCTGCTTTGGTCGTTTCCCAGCCCCCGCGCGCGCGCACTGCGGTCCTGGGGGGCGGGGGAGACATGCCGTGGCTGTTGCCCCCGCAACGTAACTGGGAGGCCAGTATTTGTAAGTCTGTGCTTCGACTTCTAATCCCAAAGCCGGCAGGTATGGGTCTCGCGAGAAATCCCGGGAGTTGGAAAAAGGGAGTCGGGGTGGCGGGCGAAAAGCTGCCGGCTGGTACCACCTCCTAACAGCGGCGCTACCGCATTCAGAGACTCGCGGAGACCCAAGGGTGGGCAGTGGGGGGCTAGGAAGTAGTGTGTGCTTGGACTTTTCTTCTTCTTCTTCTCTGAGGGGAGAGGGTAGAGCAGCTGAGAGAGAGCGCGAGCGCTTCGGAACACACAGGAGGTGTCGCGCGTGCTTCCTCTAAGAGGTTTTCTCTCTGGAAGGGGGAGAAGCCTTTCTCCTCGACGCGCATCCCTCTCTCCCGCGGCGCCGAGGGGGGCGGGAGACGTGCGCGCACTCTCGTTGGCTGGCCACTCGGCACCTCGCCGCGATAGGGGCGGTTCCGAGTTGGGGCTGCTCCGTTGGCTTTCTCCGCCCCTCCCCCTCCTCTGTTCTCCCCTCCCTTCCCCGCCCCCCTCCGCCCCTCTCTCCTACCCGTCCGAATTCCCTGGCTGGAGTACGCGTGCGTCTGCTCAGCTCCGGGCCGAGCGCGAGCCTGGGCTCGTACCCCGCTCCCCTCTCTCCGCCCGCTCTTTACCTACCGGCCGTAGCTGGCCCGGTGGGCTCGCGGGGAGACGCTCGCGCGCGCAAGCGCACACGACGCGGAGCGGAGCTCGAGACATCGAGGAGAAGAGTAAGAAGCATCGGAGGAGGCGGTCGAGGAGGAGGCGGTGTGTGTGTATGTGTCTATTCTACAGTGTGGCTCGTCGTGGGGCGAGAGGAGGCTCGAGAGAGGGCGAGGGAGAAGCGAAAAGAGTCGAGAGTCTTCCTCTGCGAGAGCCGCTAATCTGGTGAGGGTCCCGGGCCAGCCGGGGCGCTAGGAGAGAGGGAGGAGGCCGGGGGGCGTGTCTGGGATCGGGCTGAGAGATGAATGGGCCAGGGATGAATGGAGGGAGGCAGCGGCGGCCAAGAGTCTGTTAGAAGTAAGCGCCCTAGCGGGGGGCGGCTTGACCGAGGCAGGGTGAGTGCCTTCACCAGTCGGTACCGGACGAGGCCGGGCTCGGGGCTAAGGGGCTGTCGAAACTGCTGAATAGGCGGAGAGGAAAATGAAAAGGGGGAAAGTGGGGAAGGGCAGGTTTGAGGCTGAGGTGCGTTTTTTGTTTTGTTTTCTTTTTTGTTTTTGATTTTTTTTTTTGGTTGTTGTTGAGGGGTGACAACTTTGGGAGCTGATGGAAGACCAGGGGACGGGGAAGGTGAGGAGGATACAGGTTGGGGACAGGAGACGGTTGACAAAGGACTGAGTGATCACTTAAGTGAGATTGAAGCTAGTGAAAGGGAAGATCGCTTCGGGTGTGGGAAGTTCAGTTGTATTGATGGGAATAGGATAAAGGAAAGAGTAGATTTAATTCAGAGGTTCAGCTGATGTGTGAGGGACAGGATGGGGTGAGGAATATTGCTGGCTTGTTGTGTAAATGTGTTAGGCTCAAGGAGATTCTGAGGTGTTATTTGGGAAGGGGTGGTGTGTGTTGTGTGACTGACAGGTTGGGGATGGGGAGGAGATGGTGTGATAGGTGAGGATGAAAGTGGTAAGGTGGCTTCACTGTACTGAAAGAGGTTTTGTTTGACTAGTTAAAAGTGGTGAAACATTTATATAATGGGGTGTGGGTGGAAATCCTGCACGTGAGTATCTCCGTATCTTGGGAGTTGAGAGACTGTTAAAATGAGACTGAACCCTCAAAACAGATGCGAATAGTATGGCTATTTTTTCTTAAGAGTTACTGTTGATTGAGACAATTATATGAATAAAACAGCCTTTGAGTTGTGAAAATCTTCTGCATAGTAGTGATTATATCCAATTTTTGGAGATACCATTATCTGTTTTTCATCTGTAGTAAGTTGTAATACCAAGAGAACTTTTGAAGAGGTCTTAGTATGTGACAGAGCAGCAGGTGTCTTTTAAGACGGTCTCTATCCTTTGAATTGATGAGTTTAAAAATTGTTTAAACTCGACAGCTCAAGGGAAAGATACCTTGCATTAAAGGATAGCAAAAATGCACTAAAGCTTAGCCGGGCGTGGTGGAGCGTGCCTGTACTCCCAGCTACTTGGGAGGCTGAGGCAGAAGAATCTCTTGAACCTGGGAGGCAGAGGTTGCAGCTAGCCAAGGTTGTGCCGTTGCACTCTAGCCTGGGCGACAGAGCGAGACTCTGTCTTAAAAAATCCACTAAAGCTGACTTTGAACTAAAATAATTGTACATGATTTTTTTGGTCATTCCGAATTTATCTTTGAAAATTGGCACTCGCTTTTTGGTGTGAGTTTAAATTACAACAGATAACGTGAACATTTTGTTCTCTGAATACTTATCTTCTGATAAGGATGTCTTGTCCTGGTCTCATTCTGTTCTGGGTGAAGATTAACGGTTATGGATTTTAATGTTTTGTGATTATTTTTTACAAATTTTACTGATATATATTTAGTTTTCTTGGAAACGTTGCAAACTTGAGAACATTCCCATGCTGTTTTTCTTTCATTCTGCTTTGATATTGGGAAGAGTGTAATCCTTGTTTAGGTTACCCACAGTTTGAATACAAAAGGTCATATTCTGTTCATAGTCTCTCAGATTGAGATGAATACTTAATGTATTAAATAGTACAGTAGAAGTATAAAGGCACTATAAGAGCCTGGAAATGTTGCACTAACTCAACCAGGCAAGGCGGCCTCCCAGTTTTGAACTAGATGTTTCTAGAGTGAAGAAGGACATTCACATTTTGGGTCTTGAAAGTGTAAGCATGGTATATTTGGAGAATGGGATGAGATAAGGCTGGAATCTTAGGTTGAGGCTGGGGTGAATTAGGAACTCTTGATTGTTTAAGAAGGGGAATAACATAAACAGATTTATGGTGTTTCTCTCTCTGCCTTTGCTTCTGATGTCCCCCTCTACCTGGAATGCTCTCTCTCTGCCTCCCCTTGAATTTGAACTCATTCTTTTAAAACTTAACATCTGTCACCAGCTATTCCTGAAAGCCTTTCCTGGTTTCCCTTTCTTCCTTTTCCCAGCATCCTCCACCAAGCTAGGTTAGGTCCTCCTCTTTAGAGTTATATCATACCTTGTACATAATTTTATTACGGTACTTTGGTTGGGAGGCAGGTAGGAAAGGTATTTTTCTCCTTCTATCTGAAAGAGAAATGAAGCCCAGAAAAACAAGACGTGCCCTAGTAAGTGGTGGACCCTGGAGTTCTGACTTCTAGACCATTGTTGATCTTCATATCACAAGTTTACATTTGCTTAAATAATTATAGTTTTAGGAGTTAGATTTCTGTAGTGTTGACTTAACTTTCTTCCATAGAGTTTTGTTTTTACTATATTGTTCATTGCTGAGCCGGTAAATGATAAAGCCAGTGGCTGCAAAGAACCAGAGTAGATAGAAGTAAAGAAAATAATGGTTATTATTATTATTTTTTAGAGGGAGTTTCGCTCTGTCACCCAGGCTGGAGTGCAGCGGCGTGATCTTGGCTTACTGCAACCTCCGCCTCCCAGGTTCAAGCCATTCTCCTGCCTCAGCCTCCCTAGTAGCTGGGATTATAGGCACGTGGCACCATGCCTGGCTTATTTTTGTATTTTTAGTAGAGATGGGTTGCCCCATGTTGGCCAGGCTAGTGTCTCAAACTCCTGACCTCAAGTGATGCGCCTGCCTCGGCCTCCCAAAGTGCTGGGATTACAGGCATGGGTCACCGCGCCTGGCCCGCTATCAGATTTCTAGTCAGATAATTGAAATAAAAATAAGTAACGGAGGGCTTAATTTTTTTATTTTTAAATAATACTTATTAGTATATTTAACTGATTTTTAAAAAAATAATTATTTTATTATTTTTTAAGTTCCGGGGTACATGTGCAGGATGTGCAGGTTTGTTACACAGATAAACGCATGCCATGGTGGTTTGCTGCACCTATCAACCCATCACCCAGCTATTAAGCCCAGCATGAGTTGGCTCTTTTCCCTAGTACTCTCCCCTCCCACCTCCCCGACAGGCCACAGTTAACTGTTGTTCCTGGAGGGCTTAAATTTTTGTGTATGTTTTCGTGGGGAAGGAATCGTGTATAAGAAAAAAAAACCCTCCTTTCTCAGTCTCTCAATATAAGTAAACCAGCTCTATATACAGATATACTCGATTTTGTCTCTGGCCAAAAGCCAGAATTCTTTCAAACGAGTGGGTCTTTTCCACCTTTGTTTGAGATCATAACATTTATGATGCCATTAGGAGACATTTGATGACTAAAAGACATCTATAAGACATTCATTCAGAAATTTTAAAGCTTCAAAAGTAGAATTGATACAATTTTTAATTGTTTTGATAGAGCTTGTTATGAGATTTGGTTTGGCAAATGTTGAGATTGACTCACTACAGAAATGAGCTTTGATGCCCTTTCAGGGATATATTTTTCTCATGAATCTCTTTTTTTTTTTTTTCTTTTTAATGAGACAGAGTTTTGCTCTGTCACCCAGGCTGGAGTGCCGTGGTGCGATCTCGGCTCACTGCAACCTCTGCCTCCCAGGTTCAAGCTATTCTCCTGCCTCACTCAGCCTCCCGAGGAACTGGGATTATAGGTGCATGCCACCACTCCCGGCTAATTTTTGTATTTTTGGTATAGATGGGGTTTCACCATATTGGCCAGACTGGTCTCGAACTCTTGACCTTGTGATCCACCTTCCTCAGCCTCCCAAAGTCCTGAGATTACAGGCATGAGCCACTGTGCCTGACTGAAAGAAATGGAGTACATTGTTTTCTGTGTTTTAGCATGGTAACTTTTTTTTTTTTTTGAGAGGGAGTCTCCCTCTGTCACCCAGGCTGGAGTGCAATGGTGCGATCTCGGCTCACTGCAACCTCTGCTTCCTGAGTTCAAATGATTCTCCTGCCTCAGCCTCCCGAGTAGCTGGAATTACGGGTGCCCACCACTACGCCCGGCTAATTTTTGTATTTTTAGAAGAGATGGGGTTTCACAATGTTAGCCAGGCTGGTAGCATAGTAACTTTTAAAAATTGTGATAAAATTCATATAATATAAATTTACCATTTTGACCATTTTATTTTATTTTATTTTATTTATTTGGAGATGGAGTCTCTCTCTGTCACCCAGGCTGGAGTGCAGTGGCATGATCTTGGCTCACTGTAACCTCTGCCTCCTGTGTTGAAGTGATTCTCCTGCCTCAGCCTCTCAAATAGCTGGGATTACAGGCATGCCCCACCACGCCTGGCTAATTTTTGTGTTTTTAGTAGAGACAGGGTTTCTCCGTGTTGGTCAGGCTGGTCTCCAACTCCTGACCTCAGGTGATCCGCCTGTCTTGACTTCCCAAAGAGCTGGGATTACAAGTGTGAGCCACTGCGCCTGGCCCCATTTTAACCATTTTAAAGTGTACAGTTGTACAGTGGCATTAGGTAACTTCATGATGTTGTGCAGCTAACACCACCTCAAAAGGAAATTCTGTACCCACTAAGCAGTCACTCCCCATTCTCCCTTCCTCCAAGTCCCAGGTGACCATTAATGCTTGTCTATTCTGGATATTTCACATAAATGGAATCATATAATATATGACCTTTTGTGTCTGGCTTTCACTCAGCATGTTTTTGAGATTCATCTGTGTTGTGGCATGTAGCATTACTTTATTCCCTTTTATGGCTGAGTATTATTCCTTTGTATGGATATACCGTATTTTGTTTATCCATTTATCAGTTCATAGATATTTGGGATGTTTCCACCTTTTGGCTTTAGTGAATAGTGCTGCTATGAATATTTGTATACAAGTTTTTGTTTGAATACCTGTTTTCATTTATTTTGGGTATACCTAGGAGCGCAACTGCTAGGTCATGTATAATCCTATGTTATGTTTTGTTTTGAGACAGGGCTCTGTTGCCCAGGCTGGAATACAGTGGCATGATCATGGCTTAGTGCAGTTTCAACCACCCAGGCTGAGGCAATCCTCCCACCTCAGCCTCCTGAGTAGCTGGGACTATAGGTGTGTGCCACCACGCCCCACACCAGGCTAATTTTTTTACATTTGGTAGAGACAAGGTCTCCCTGTGTTGCCCAGGCTGGTCATAAACTCTTGAGCTCAAATGATCCTCCTGCCTTAGCCTCTCAAAGTACGGGGGTTACAGGCATGAACCACTGGGCCCGGCCCTATGTTTAACTTGTTGAGAAACCACCAAACTGTTTTCCATAGCAGTTGCACCAATTTTCATTGCCATCAGCCATGTATGAGGGTTCCATTTCTCCACATCCCCACCAACACTTGTTGCTTTCTGTTTTTTACTTGTTTTTTAAAAAATTATTTTTATTTATTTTTCTTTCTAAATAGCCATCATAATGGGTATGAACTGGTATCTCATTGTGGTTTTGAATTGTATTTCCCTAATTATGTTGGGCATCTTCTCATGGTGTGTTGACTGTTTGTATTTCTTCTTTGGAGAGATGTCTATTTAAGTTCTTTGCCCATTAAAAAATTTGGTTGTTTGTCTTTTTATTGTTGAGTTGTAAGAGTTTTTTAAAAAATATACAGTCTAGATACTAGACCCTAATCAGATATGTGATTTGCAAACAGTTTCTTCCATTCCGTGAGTTGTCTTTCTGCTTTATTTTATTGTTTTGTTTTGTTTTGTTTTGTTTTTGAGATGCAGTCTCACTCTGTCACCCAGGCTGGAGTGCAGTGGTGAGATCTCGGCTCGCTGCAACATCCACCTCCCAGGTTCAAGCAATTCTTGTGCCTCAGCCTCCCGAGTTGCTGGGACTACAGGTGCGTGCCACCACACCTAGCTAGTTTTTGTATTTTTGGTAGAGGTGGGGTTTTGCCATGTTAGCCAAGCTGATCTTGAACTCCTGACCTCAGATGATCCACCCGCCTTGGCCTCCCAAAGGTCTAGAATTACAGACGTGAGCCACTGCACCCAGCCAGTATTTTATTTTATTGTAAAAATAGAGATGAGGTCTTGCTATGTTGCCCAAGCAGGTCTCAAACTCCTGAGCTTAAGTGATCCTCCCGCCTCAGCCTCCCAAAGTGTTGGGATTACAGGTATGAGACACCACACCCAGCCTTTTTAACTGATAATCTTTTGTACAGATTGTTAATGAGCAACTCTTCTTTAAAGGATTAAAGTAATATAGCATTAGATTAAAACGCCTTTTAACCCAACTTCCTGCCCTCCCATAGATAACCATTTGTTAGAGTTGGTTCCATGGTTGCCAAAATAAGGATGAAAGAAAAAAAAGAGTTGGTTGTGGAATAGTTATAGTCCTTTTTTCTCTGTATTTACATGCATATGTTTGTACATATACAAATAACAAGTATGTGATATATATTTTATGAGTTTTCTCCTGAAGATTGTCACTTAGGGCTCTTTTCATATCAGTATTTATATGTTCACTTCATTCTTTTTGATTGATACATAGTATTTCTTCCTGTGTGCTTTTCTAGCTTTGACTACTAGGATCAGTTTAGAGTATGTCTTTCTAGTCTTTTTTATATGCATTCACCCATATGTGAGTACATTTAGAAATACATAGTTTTGTGGTTTTTTTAACACAAATAGTATGTAGATATAATATACATGTTGTACTACAACTTACTTTTCTCACCTTATATATATGTAGGAGATTTTTATATATCAGTATATATCCATCTTGCATTTTTTAAACAGATGCTTATTATTTCACAGTATGGACGTACCATGTTTATTTCAGCATTCTCCTATAGATGGATATTTAAGTTCTTTTCAGGTTGATTTTGTTTGCTTGTTTTGCTATTTAAAACAATGTTTCAGTTTAAAAAAGCCCTGTACCTACATATTTGTTCACATGCAGGAATATTTCTCAAGCGATACTACTAAGGATTGGAATTGCTGGGTGACAGTTATGCACTAGATACTTGGAATTTGCCCTATGAAAAGGCTATTCCAGTTTAGCTGCCAACGGTGCGTGGAATACCAAATTTCTTATACAATTCTCAAACTTAACAGATATTTATTTTTTGTATCCTGGTAGGTGAAAAATGATACTGAATCATTTGAGCTTGTACCCCTCTGTTTACTAATGAGTTTGAGTAATCCCCTTACCATACATGTATTGGCCACTTGTACTTACTTTTTTTTTTTTTTTTTTTGAGACAGAGTCTCACTCTGTCACCCAGGCTGGAGTGCAGTGGCACAGTCTCGGCTCACTGCAAGCTCCACCTCGTGGGTTCACGCCATTCTCCTGCCTCAGCCTCCCGAGTAGCTGGGACTATAGGCGCCCGCCACCATGCCTGGCTAACTTTTTTGTATTTTTAGTAGAGACGGGGTTTCACCGTGTTAGCCAGGATGGTCTTGATATCCTGACCTCGTGATCAGCCCGCCTCGGCCTCCCAAAGTGCTGGGATTACGGGCGTGAGCCACCGCGCCTGGCCTATATTTAGCTTTTAAGTCCACATGGAATTTATTTTTGTGACTGGTTTTTGGTAGGGCTTTAGCTTACCACTCCTCAAAATTGATAACCAGTTATCCCAACACAACTTATTATACTACCTGTTCTTCACAAATTTGAAATGCCATTTTTACCATAGACTGCATTCCTATACATACATGTGTTTGTTTCTGTACTAGTTCTATTTCATTAGTTCACTTGTCTATTTTAAATTAAATTTTTTATTTTTTAAAGGCGGGATCTTGTTCTCTTGCCTAGGCTGGAGTGCAGTGGCATGGTCATAGTTTACTGCAGCCTTCAACTCCTAAGGCTCACAAGATTCTCCTGGCTTAGTGTCCCATGCCACCATGCCAGCTAAGTTAATTTGTCTGTTTCTGTGCTAAAACCACATTGTTTAATTTAATATAACTATATGTAATTATCTGGTAAGGCAAGTTCTTGTTGTTCTTTATCAAGATTTTCTTGACTTTCCTTCTACTCTTTAGAGAATCAGCTTGTCAGTTTCAGACAAAAACATCTCTTTGGGATTTTGATTGAAATTGCATTGATTTTGGAATAATAGTCGGGGGAGGGGAATTGTGAAGATGTTGATATTGGGTCTTTCCACCAAGGAACATGGTGTAGTTTGTGTATTTCAGTAAAATTTCATGATTTTCTTTATGTAGGTGTTGTATATTTCTTCTTGAGTTTGTTCCTAGACTAGTATTTTATAGCTTTGTTGCTCTTATGAACAGGATAATTGTTTTTGTTTGTTTGTTTGTTTGTTTTTGAGATGGAGTCTTGCTCTGTCACCCAAGCTGGAGTGCAGTGGCACGATCTCGGCTCACTGCAACCTCCGCCTCCCTGGTTCAAGCGATTTTCCTGCCTCAGTCTCCCGAGTAGCTGGGACTGCAGGCATGCGTCACCATGCCTGGCTAATTTTTTTGTATTTTTAGTGGAGACGGGATTTTGCCATGTTGGCCAGGCTGGCCTCGAGCTCCTGACCTCAGGTGATCCACCCATCTGGGCCTCCCAACATGCTGGGATTACAGGCATGCGCCACTGTGCCTGGTCGATAGTTGTTTTTTTAAATTACATTTTGTAATGATTACTGAGATATATGGCAGATTTCTGTATGTTGATTTTTGTCTTTGGCCTGTTTGCTGAACTGTTGTTAGTTGCTTGTTAGTTATAGTTTTTTAGTTGATTTTCTTGGATTTTCTAGATAGATAAACATGTAGTCTGTAAGTTTTGAGTTTTGTCTCCTACTTTCTAACATGTGTAGGTCTTGTTTTATTTCCTCAGTTGGTAGTAGGAAATCTTGGCTTATTCCTGATTTTAACGATTGTTTATGTGAAAGATGCTTGCCCTTATGTGTAGGATAAATGCTAATTGAAACCACACTGAGATTCCTTGCTTAAACTTATCAGAGTGTTAAAAATCAAAATGTTTGATAACACTCTTTGTTGTCAAGACTGTGGGGTAAAAGACACTCACACGTTGGAGGTAGGAGTTTAAATTGGTACATTGCCCATGGAAGGCAATTTGGCAGCATTATATAAAGATACACATGTATTACATACATTATTGTGGATATATTAGTATACTTAAATAAAAGTTTAAAAAATAAATGTGCAAATTTCCTTTGATCTTGGCAGGGCACAGTGGCTCACACCTGTAATCCCAGCACTTTGGGAGGCCGAGGCCGGCGGATCACCTGAGCCCAGGAGACCAGCCTGGCCAACATGGTGAAACCTCGTCTCTACTGAAAATACAAAAATTAGCCAGGCGTGGTGGCGTGCGCCTGTAATCCCAGCTACTCCAGTGGCCGAGGCAGGAGAATTGCTTGAACCCGGGAGGTGGAGGTTGCAGTAAGCTGAGATCGCACCACTGCACTCCAGCCTGGGTGACAGAGCGAGACTCTGTCTTTAAAAAAAAAAATTTCCTTTGATCTAGCTATTCTAGTTCAGGGATATATATACACACACACACACATACACACACACACACACACATATATACAATGAAATCTACAGTGTTATTTATAATAGCAAACAATTGAATACTACAAAATAAGAATGAGAAACTTATATGTACTGAAAAGGAAAAACATGTATCTTAAGTTACTATGAGTATAAAAAGAGCTTGGTGTGTACTGTGTTCCTTTTTGTGTAGATAGGGAAGGAGAGAACAGATATTTGTTAATTTGCCTGAAGAGATTCTGGAGGACTACACAAGAATCTGTTGAGTGGTTACCTGTTGGTGGGGCAAATGGAATTGAATGGAAGGGAGATAGAGTTGGGAATGAGCCTGCCCTTTATAAACCTCTTTATTTGATATTTGAGCCACATGACTGTATTATATATATGTATATGTGTGTGTGTATATATATATTACATACATTGTATTTTATATATATATATGTCTTTTTTTTTTTTTTTGAGATGGGGTCTCACTCGGTCACCCAGGCTGTAGTGTAGTGACACAATCACTGCTAACTGCAGCCTCAACCTCCCAGGCTCAAGCAATCCTCCTACTGCAGCCTCCCAAGTAGCTGGGACTACAGGCATATACTACATGCCTGGCTATTTATTTTTTATTTTTTATTTTTTGAGATGGAGTCTCTTTCTGTTGCCCAGGCTGGAGTGCAGTGGTGCTATCTTGGCTCACTGTAACCTCTGCCTCCAGGGTTCAAGCGGTTCTCCTGCCTCAGCCTCCTGAATAGCTGGGATCATAGGCACGTGCCACCACGCCCAGCTAATTTTTGTATTTTTAGTAGAGACGAGGTTTCGCCGTGTTGGTCAGGCTGGTGTCGAACTCTTGACCTCAGGTGATCCACCCACCTTGGCCTCCCAAAGTGCTGGGATTATAGGTGTGAGCCACTGTGCCCAGCCACAGTTGTCTTTATATATATTCCTAGGGCTTAGATAAGTGTGTTTATCATTTTATGAAGCAAAAATGGCTACATGTAGGTAATTATATATAACTGTGAACTTAGTAAGAGACTCCAGGTTTGAGGCCTGATTTTTGTAAACTTTTTCACTGGGCCACGTTTCTACATTGCTGAATGTAGAAGAGATATTATCCTGGTCACTGGAGCATGTCCCTTTGGCAATGCCAACATGGTTCATTACTGAAAAACTTTAGAAAATATATGGTTTTCTGCCTTCCTAAATAGAGTCTCCTGAAAATCATTTAATGTTTTCTGGAGTATTGTTGAATAGTACTTTAATATAGTGCTGTCCCTAGGGGTTTTTGAGACGTAGAAAATAAAAGCTTGCATTTATTGATTATTATATTGTGCCTGGCACTGTGCTAAATATTTTATGTGTATTTTCATATTGGTCCTGTGAGATTTCACAAATGCAATCAAGAATGATTGAGGTTAACTAATTTGCCGGAAATCTCTTCCAAGGATTGAAAGGCAGAACTTTGATTCCAGATTTCTCCCACTCCAGAGCATGTGTTCTTTTTTTTTTTTTTTTTTTTTTTTTGAGACAGAGTCTCACTCTGTGATCCAGGCTGGAGTACAGTAGTGTGATCACAGCTCACTGCAGCCTCAACCTCCCTGGGCTCAGCTCAGGCTCAGGCTCAGGCTCAGCTCGTCCCCACCTCAGCTTCTCAAGTAGCGGGGACTACAGGCACACAATACCACACCCAGCTAATTTTTTATTTTTTTGCAGAGACAGGGTTTTGCCATGTTGTCCAGGCTGGTCTTGAACTCCTGAGCTCAAGCAATCTGCCAGCCTCAGTCTCCCCACGTGTTGGGATTATTACAGGCGTGAGCCACCACTCCCGGCTGAGCCTGTGTTCTTTTTTTTTTTTTTTGGTGGATCAGCTAATTTTGAATTCCAAAATAATAAGTTCACAAAATCTATTATTAATGAAAATATTCAATACCCAAGGTGATTTAAAAAGTTTAACTGAGATACTATCTTGTTCCCAGAACATTTATAAACACAACATATATATATCACTGAGTTAAATTTATATATTGAAAATAGGAATATAAGGTATAAAAATAAAAAACACAAAGGTTTAACTGAAAGTTTTTGTAATTATATACTTATATTGGGATTGCAAGATGAATATAATGCTATTTATTTTATTCTTTTCTTTCTGAATTTGTAGGGCTTGGAAGTATTTTGCACAGAAGATGATCTGTGTTCTGACATTTCCCTAAAGTTCTTTGAACCTCAAGATAGAGATGATCTCTATTTTTATATTGCCACGTAAATAGGTTTGGTGCTCACCCTTCATCGTTTTCTTTTTTTTTTTTTTTTTTTTTTTGATACTGAGTCTCACTCCATCGCCCAGGCTGGAGTGCAGTGGCGCGATCTCGGCTCATTGCAACCTCTGCCTCCTGGCCTCAAGCGATTCTTGTGCCTCAGCCTCCCGAGTAGCTGGGACTACAGGCGTGTGCCACCATGTCTGGCTAATTTTTTTTTTTGTATTTTTAGTAGAGACGGGGTTTCTATTCATATGAAGGTAGTTCAACTCCTAAGGATCTGGGATAGGAAATAAGAGGAAAAATGCTGTTTCTAGAATCGCCTCTTTGTGGTTCTAATTTCTTCTCATCAGTACCTATAATTGCCAAAATAATATTTTTAAAACTCTGGGAAATATGAATTCACTTTGGTAATAGTTCATTCCGAGTATGTTTTAATAACTCTAGATAAATATATTTAAATACCCTTATATTTTAACATCCGCCAAATTAAATGGATTTTGAAGAATCCACTCAAATATATATATATATATATATATATATATTTTTTTTTTTTTTTTTTTTTTTTTTTTTTTTTTTGAGACAGAGTCTCGCTTCGTTCCCCAGGCTGGAGTGCAGTGGCGCGATCTCGGCTCACTGCAAGCTCCACCTCCCGGGTTCATGCCATTCTCCTGCCTCAGCCTCCCGAGTAGCTGGGACTACAGGTACCCGCCACCATGCCCAGCTAATTTTTTGTACTTTTAGTAGAGACGGGGTTTCACCGTGTTAGCCAGGATGGTCTCGACCTCCTGACCTTGTGATCTGCCCGCCTCAGCCTCCCAGAATGCTGGGATTACAGGCATGAGCCACCGCGCCTGGCCTCAAATTTTTTTTTTTTTCCGAGACGGAGTCTGGCTCTGTCGCCCAGGCTGGAATGCAGTGGCATGATCTCGGCTCACTGCAAGCTCCACCTCCCGGGTTCACGCCATTCTCCCACCTCAGCCTCCCGAGTAGCTGGGACTACAGGCGCTCACCACCACGCCTGGCTAATATTTTGTATTTTTAGTAGAGACAGGGTTTGACCGTGTTAGCCAGGATGGTCTCGATCTCCTGACCTCGTGATCCGCCCATCTCGGCCTCCCAAAGTGCTGGGATTACAGGCGTGAGCCACCGTGCCCAGGCGCCCGTCCTCAAATATTTTTATGTTTAGTCAGGTCCTATATTAGTTTATGAGAACCAAGACTCAGTTTTGTACTGCAAGGCAGTGAGTTATTCATATGTTTGTGATCATTGATTGTGGTCAGAACCACAAAGGTGAAAGACTGCAAAAGGAACATGTGAACCTTCTATGCTCAATATACTGACTTTGGAGTGGAATTTGCTTTTTCTTTTTTTTTTTTTTGAGATGGAGTCTCGCTCTGTCGCCCAGGCTGGAGTGCAGTGGCGCCATCTCGGCTCACTGCAAGCTCTGCCTCCCAGGTTCATGCCATTCTGCCTCAGCCTCCCGAGTAGCTGGGACTACAGGCGCCCACCACCACGCCCGGCTAATTTTTTGTATTTTTAGTAGAGACGGGGTTTCATCGTGTTAGCCAGGATGGTCTCGATCTCCTGACCTTGTGATCCGCCTGCCTCGGCCTCCCAAAGTGCTGGAATTACAGGCGTAAGCCACTGCGCCCAGCCAGAATTTGCTTTTAATTAATGTTATTTCTTTAGTTTTTCATGGAAAATGTGAATTTTCCCACCTTTGCCCGAGAAAATACTTATATTTTTATATTGAAGCCCAAAGTTTTTTTATTAAGTTGCAAGGCTAAATTAAATTATTCTAATTTACAAAGTTGCTAGATAACTAGAATGGAATTATCTTTAAAAGTGGATTTTGGGGACAGGCATGGTGGCCCATGACTGTCATCCCAGCACTTTGGGAGGCCAAGGAGGGAGAATCTCTTGAGCCCAGGAGTTTGAGACTAGCCGGGGCAACGTGGCTTGACCTCATCTCTACAAAAAAAATTAAAAATTAGGAGTTTGGTGGCACGTGCCTGTAGTCCCAGCTACTCGAAAGGCTGAAGTCGGAGGATCGCTTAAGCCTGGGAGGTCAAGGCTGCAGTGAACCGTGATCACACCACTGCAATTAAGCCTGGGCGACAGAGTGAGACCCTGTCTCAAAAAAAAAAAATGGATATTGGGAGTTAAAAATACGGAACGCTTCACGAATTTGCGTGTCATCCTTGTGCAGGGGCCGTGCTAATCTTCTCTGTATCATTCCAGTTTTAATATGTGTGCTGCCAAAGCAAGCGCGAGCCTGTGGTTTTGTTTTGTTTTTTTTTTGAGACGGAGTCTTGCTCTGTTGCTCAGGCTGGAGTGCAGTGGTGCGATCTTGGCTCTCTGCAACCTCCACCTCCCGGGTTCAAGCAATTCTCTGCCTCAGCCTCCCGAGTAGTTGGGATTACAGGCGCCTGCCACCATGCCCGGCTAATTTTTGTATTTTTAGTAAAGACGGGGTTTCATCAGCTTGGCCAGGCTGGTCTTGAACTCCTGACCTCGTGATCCACATTCCTCGGCCTCCCAAAGTGCTGGGATTACAGGCATGAGCCACCGTGCCCGGCCGAGCCTGTGTTCTTAAACTGTTTTATGGTCAAGATCCATGATGGCCCCACATATACCATAGTCAAGAAACTATTGAGGCCTGGCATGGTGGCTCATGCCTATAATCCCAGCACTTTGGGAGGGTGATGAGGGCAGATTGCTTGAGCCCAGGAGTTTGAGACTAGCCTGTGCAACATGGCAAAACCCTGTCTCTACAAAAAAATATAAAAAGTTAGCTAGTTGTGGAGGCTCACGCCTGTAGTCCCAGCTACTCGGGATGCTGAAGTGGGAGGATCACTTGATCCCAGGGAGGTCAAGGCTGCAGGAAGCCATGACTGCTCCACTGCACTCCATCCTGGGTAACAGAGTGAGGCCCTATCTCAAAAAAAAAAAAAAAAAAAGGAAGCTATTGAATCCATGATGGCCCCAGATATGTTATACTTAGTGAAGTTCTTGGCCTAGTTTTTCTTATTCGTTGTTTATTCACCAGCTATTACATTTTATTGTTGTCAGGCCTTTAATTTCCTCCTGGGATTCTTAATCCAGGAGGCCAGCCTAAAGATGAGAGTGGACACAATGAGGGGTGGGAGGGTAAGTATAGTTTTTGAAAGGCATATTTGATAACGTGATGGTTTTGATTTTCATCAAAATGTTTTACTTTCATATTTTTTTTTTTTGAGACAGATTTCACTCTTGTCACCCAGTCTGGAGTGCAATGGTACGATCTTGGCTCACTGCAACCTCTGCCTCCTGGGTTCAAGTGATTCTCCTGCCTCAGCCTCCCGAGTAGCTGGAATTACAGGTGCCCGCCACCATGCCCAGCTAATTTTTGTATTTTTAGTAAAGACAGGGTTTCACCATGTTAGCTAGGCTGGTCTGGAACTCCTGACCACAGGTGATTGCCCACCTTGGCCTCCCAGAGTTCTGGGATTACAGGCGTGTACCATCGCACCCAGCCATATTTAAAAAAAAATTTTTTTATAGGCAGAATCTCTCTCTGTCACCTAGGCTGGAGTGCAATGTTGCAATCATGGCTCACTGTAGCCTCCTGGGATCAAGTGATCCTCCCACCTCTGCCTCCTTAGTAGCTGGGACTATAGGCGTGGACCACCATGCCCAGCTTATTTCTTTAATTTTATTTTTTGTAGAGACAGGGTCTCCCTGTGTTGCCCAGGCTGGTCTCAAACTCTTGGGCTCAAGCTATCCTTCTGCCTCGGCAGCTCCCGCCCCAAATACTGGGAGTACAGGTGTTAGCCACTGGCCCTGGCCAGGACATCATATTTTATTGAGATACAATTTATATAACATAGAATTTACAAATATAATATAAAATATAATATAAAAGTCAATGATTTTCAGTAAATTTATAGAGTTGTAAAATCTTGATTACAACTCAATTTTAGTTCATTACCATCATCCCTGAAAGATTGCTTGTGCTTATTTGCAGTCAATCCTGTTCCTGTGCCCCAGCCCCAACCACTGATCTATTTTCTGTTTCTGTAGCTTTGTATTTTCTGGACATTTCATATAAATGAAATCATATAGTATGCAGTCTTTTCCTCTGACGTCTTTCACTTAGCATAATGTCTTCATGGTTCATCCTTGTTGTAGCATATATCAATACTCCATTCCTTTTTTTTTATTTTTATTTTTTATTTTTAGAGATGGGACCTCACTATGTCGCCCAGGGTAGCAGGCAGTGGCTATTCATGGGCGTGATCATAGCACACTGCAGCCTTGAACTTCTGGGCTCAAGTGATCCTCCCACCTCAGCCTCCTGGGTAACTGAGATTATAGGTGTGCACCACCACACCTGACACCATTTATTTTTATTGCCCAGTAATATTCTTTTTTTTTTTTTGAGACGGAGCTTCACTCTTTCGCCCAGGCTGGAGTGAAGTGGCGCCATCTTGGCTCACTGCAACCTCTGCCCCCTGGGTTCAAGCGATTCTTCTGCCTCGGCCTCCTGAGTAGCTGGGATTATAGGTACCCACTACCACGCCTGGCTAATTTTTGTATTTTTAGTAGAGATGGGGTTTCACCATGTTGGCCAGGCTGGTCTCGAACTCCTGACCTCAAATGATTCACCACCTACCTCGGCTTCCCAAAGTGCTAGGATTACAGGCGTGAGCCACTGTGCCCAGCCTGCCCATTAATATTCTATTACACCTAATACATTTTGTTTATCCATTCATCAGTTGATAGACATTTGGATTGTTTCCACCTTTTGGCTATTGTGAATAGTGCTGCTATGAACACTTGTACAAGTTTTTGTGTGGACATATGTTTTCATTTCTCTTAGGTAGATGATATTATATGGTAACTCTGTTTAACTTACTGAGGAACTGCCAGACTGTGTTCCAAAGCAGCTGTATCATTTTACATTCCCACTAGCAATGTATGAGGGTTCTGTTTTCTTCATATGCTTACCAGCACTTGTTACTGTCTTTTTTTTATTGTAGGGTATGAAGTGGCATTTCATCGTGGCTTTGATTTGCATTTCCACAATAAGTAATGATGTGGATGGAACAACTTCTTATGTGTTTATTGGTCTTTTGGATTTCTTCTTTATAGAAATGTCTATTCAGATCTTTTGCCCATTTTAAGATTGGATTATTTGTCTGGTCATTATTGGGTTATTTTATTTATTTATTTATTTATTTATTTATTTTTACACAGGGTCCCACTCTGTCACCAAGGCTGGAGTGCAGTGGTGTGATCTCAGCTCACTGCAATCTCCACGTCCCAGGCTCAAGCGATTCTCCTGCCTCAGCCTTCTGAGTAGCTGGGATTACAGGCGTGCGCCACTACTGCCCGGCTAATTTTTGTATTTTTAGTAGAGATGGGGTTTCACCATGTTGGCCAGGCTGGTCTTGAACTCCTGATCTCAAATGATCCACCCGCCTCAGCCTCCCAGAGTGCTGGGATTACAGGTGTGAGCCACTGCGCCTGGCCATTATTGAGTTCTTGATATAGTTTGATACCATCCCCTATCACATATATGATTTGCACATACTTTCTCCTGCCCTGTAGGTTGTCTTCACCACTTTCTTGAAGGTATCCTTTGAAGCACAAAAGTTTAAAATTTTGATGAGGTGAAGCTTCTCTGTTCTTTTGGTTTTTTGTTTTTTTGAGACCGAGTCTTATTCTGTTACCCAGGCTGGAGTGCAGAGGCGTGATCTTGGCTCACTGTAACCTCTGCTTCCCAGGTTCAAGCGATTCTTGTGCCTCAACCTCCTGAGTAGCTGAGATTACAGGCACATGCCACCATGCCTGGCTAATTTTTGTATTTTTAGTAGAGATGGGGTTTCACCATGTTGGCCAGGCTGGTCTCAGACTCCTCACCTCAAGTGATCCACCTGCCTTGGCCTCCCAAACAGAGGCGTGAGCCACTGCGCCCAGTCGAGGTGCAGCTTCTTAATTTTCTCTTTTATGCTTGTGGTTTTAGTGTTGTGGCTGGGAATTCATCATCTGACCCGAGTTACTAAGATTTACTCCAATGTTTTCTTCTAAAAGTTTTATAGTTTTAGCTTTTGTATTTAGGACTGTGATCCACTTTTAAATTTCTGTGTATGGTATGAGGTTGGGGTCCAGCTTCATTCTTTTGCATGTGGATTGCAGTTATGCCACAAGTTTAGTTGAAATAACTGTTCTTTTCCCATTGAATGGTCTTGACCTCTATATTGAAAATCAATTGATCATAAATGTTAGGGCTTTTAGACTCTCAGTTCCATTGACCTATATGTCTGTCCTTACCCTGTTGTTCATTTCTAATTTATTCATTTTTGGTAGGAGAGCATGCTTTGTATGATTTCAATCTCTTTAAATTTGTTGAGATTTGTTTTATTGCATAGCATATGATTTTTTTTTCAGAGAATGTTCTATGTGTGCTTGAAAAGAATGTCTATTTTGCTATTGTTGGGTGAAGTGTTCTGTAGATGTCACTTAGGTCAAGTTGGTTGATAGTATTGACCAAGTTTTCCATATACTTGTTGGTTTTCTGTCTAGTTACTCTCTCCATTATTGAGAGTGGGGTATTGAAATCTTTTGCTATTATTGAATTATCTATTTCTCCAGTTTTGTCAGTTTTTATTAAATGTATTTTGGGACTCTGTTGTTAGATGTGTTTATGGTATATTGTCTTGATGTATTAACTTTTATCTACGTAAAATGCCCCTCCTTGTCTCTAGTAACATATTTTTGTCTTAGGGTACTGGTTTTTAAAAGACTGAGGGAAGATTTCTTTCTTCATCCTTCTTATTTGCTTCTTTTTTTTTTTTTTTTTTTGAGACAGAGTCTTGCTCTGTCACCCAGGCTGGAGTGCAGTGGCATGGTCTTGGCTCACTGCAGCCTCTGCCTCCCAGATTCAAGCTGTTCTCATGCCTCAGCCTCCCGAGCAGCTGGGATTATAGGCATGTACCACCACACCCGGCTAATTTTTGTATTTTTAATATAAATGGGGTTTCACCATGTTGGCCAGGGTGGTCTGGAACTCCTGACCTCAGGTGATCCACCCACCTCAGCCTCCCAAAGTGCTGGGTTTACAAGTGTGAGCCACCGTGCCCAGGTCTTATTTGCTTCTTATCCTATACGTTGGGAAGCCAGGTGTTAGAATTATTATACCAGAGCACCAGTACTTGCCACTCCTCTAGTATATTAGGGGTCTGAATAAGATTTTATTTTGTTTTTTATTTTAATTAATTTTTTTTGAGACAGAGTCTCACTGTGTCACCCAGGTTGGACTGTAGTGGCTTACTGTAGCCTCAACCTCCCAGGCCCAGGTGATTCTCCCACCTCAGCCTCCCCGGTAGCGAAGACTACAGGTGCATGCCACCATGCCTGGCTAAGTACTTTTTTTTTTTTTTTGAAACAGGTTCTTGTTCTGTTGCCCAGGCTGGAATGCGGTGACGTGATCTGGGCTCACTGCAACCTCTGCATTCTGGGTTCAAGCGATTCTTGAGCTTCAGCCTCCCAAGTAGCTGGGATTACAGGCATGCACAACCACACCTGGCTAATTTTTGTATTTTTCAGTAGAGACGGGGTTTCGCCATGTTGGCCAGGCTGGTCTAGAACTCCTGACCTCAGGTAATCGGCCTGCCCTGGCCTCCCAAAATGCTGGGATTATAGGTGTGAGCCACCATGCCCAGCCCAACCTGTTGTTTTTAAATTAAAAAAAAATTTTCCCAACACCATGGACCTGAAGGCAAAGTTTTTTTTGTTTTGAGACAAGGTTTCTGTCACCCAGGCTAGAGTGCAGTGGCTCTGTCAATCTCACTACAACCTTGTCCTCCTGGGCTCAAGGGATCCTCCTGCCTCAGCCTCCTGGAGTTTGGACTACAGGCACATGCCAACATACCCAGCTAATTTTGTAATTTTTTTGTAGAGATGGGGTCTTGCCATGTTGCCCAGGCTGGTCTCAAACTCCTGGGCTCAAGCAATCCTCCCTCCTTGGCCTCCCAAATTCCTGGGATTATAAGCATGAGCTACTGTGTCTGGCCAAAGATTTTATTTTATTTTATTTATTTTTGAGACAGGGTCTCACTCTGTCACCCAGTCCTGAGTGCAGTGGTGTGATCTCGGCTCACGACAACCTCTGCCTCCTGGGTTCAAGCGATTCTTGTGCCTCAGCCTCCTGAGTACTTGGGATTGCAGGTGTAATCCACTGCACCTGGCCTCAAATATTTTATTTATTTATTTATTTATTTATTTATTTGAGACTAGTCTCGCTCTGTCGCCCAGGCTAGCGTGCGGTGGCGCAATCTCAGCTCTCTGCAACCTCCACCTCCCGGGTTCAAGCAATTCTCTGCCTCAGCCTCTGAGTAGCTGAGATTACAGGCGCCCGCCACCACACTCAGCTAATTTTTGTATTTTTAGTAGAGATGAGGTTTCACCATCTTGGCCAGGCTGGTCTTGGAACTCCTGACCTCATGATCCACCCACCTTGGCCTCCCAAAGTGCTGGGATTACAGGCGTGAGCCACTGCACCCAGCCAAAGATTTTATTTTTTTAAAAGAGGTTCTGTAGTAAAAAAATTTTGAAGGCTTTCCAACTTAAATTCTCTGACTTAACTATTTTTGGCTCCTTGCTTAGATGTCCTTTTGTCTAACTTGTGGAGTTTTGCTCTTGAGGTTTAAAATCTCACCTAAAATGTTTAACATTTGGGGAACCTCGGTGAATACTGGATTCTTTTTATGCTCTTGCAGGTTTTTTTTCCCAAGTCAAAAATTATTTCAAAATAAAGAGTTAAACTAGTTATCTTTTTTCACTTGCATACAATACTAGTCTTATTAAGTGACTTTGGAAGTATATTGATTTGGCAGTGTAACCTCATAGAGACCTTCGTGAGTTCAATTCTTAGCTTTGGTATTAACATAGATATGCCCTAGTAATGTCATCTGGTTGGCAAATTTTTGTGAGTCACTGTAAGACTCTTTCTTTTCCCTCACAGCCATATTCATTCAGACAGTAAATTTTCTTGCATTTAGTAGTTCCCTAATGTGTCTTGAACCTATCCCTCCTGCCACTATTTTCATTCAAACCTCATCATCTCTTCTGGATTGTTGCAGTAGCTTTTTAATGGGTCTCCTTGTTTTACATTGTACGGCATAGAAGTCCTTGGTGTCTATCTGCCTCTCTGTCCTCATCTGCCTGCTTCTTCTGATACGCATGTAAACAACTGCTCATGATACCACTCATACACTTACTCCATACTGTTTAATGCCTTTGCTTGTGATCTTCCCTCTGCCTGGATCAGCTAATTATCTTTCTTTGAGACTCAACTCAGGCATTTTTTTGTCCAGAAAAACTTACTAGAGGATCTGACTTCATTCTTTTGCATGTGGATATCCAGTTATCCCAGCACCATTTGTTGGAAAAAATATTCTTTCCCCCATTGAATTTTCTTGGCAACCTTGTGGGTTTTTTTGGGGGGTGGGGAGGGTGGGGCAGGGGTGAGACAGAGTGTCACTCTGTCACCCAGGCTGGAGTGCAGTGGTGAGATCTCAGCTCACTGCATCCTCCACCTCCCAGGTTCAAGCGATTCACAGCCTTCACCGCCCAGGTTCAAGTGATTCTCCTGCCTCAGCCTCCTGAGTAGCTGGGACTACAGGCACCTGCCACCACGCCTGGTTAATTTTTTGTATTTTATAGAGACAGGGTTTCACCATGTTGCCCAGGATGGTCTCGAACTCCTGAGCTCAGGCAGTCCACCCACCTTGGCCTCTCAAAGTGCTAAGATTGCAGGCGTGAGCCACTGCACCCGGCTATTCTTGTTGAAAATCAATTAACCATAAATAATATGGCTTTATTTCTGAACTCAATTTTAATTCCATTTATCTATACATCTATTCTTATGCCAGGACCATACTGTCTTAATACTGTACCTTTGTAGTAGGTTTTTAAATCAAGAAGTATGGATCCTCCAAATTTGTTCTTTTTCAAGATTGTATTAGCTTTGATTATTATGGGTCCCTTGAAATTCTATATGCATTTTAGGATTAGCTTGATGTTTTCTGCAAAGAAATCAGCTGGAATTTTGATGAAGTGAGTTGAATGTGTAGAACAACTTGGAGTATTTGTCTCTATTTTGTTTATTTTATTTTATTTTTATTTTGTTTATTTTAGTTCAGGGTTTTTTTTCTTCAGCTTTTCAAATTTGATATTTCTGTGCACTTTTGGTTTGACATAATTCTTAACAAATCTTTGTGACAAACTGTGCCCTTTGAGGCGCCTAACATAGTAAGAAGTATACAGGCTTAACTTTGCAGTGCGTGATTGTGGTGAGAAGGGAAGCATTTTCTTATTGGTGGTTTGACTACTCACTTGAAAAACTTTTTCCCACATATTTTCATATGTTTATTGTGCAGAGTTTTAGAAAATACAAAAAAGCAGAAAGAAAAATCCATAATTTCAGAGTTATGTCTGTAAGCTTGTATATATTCCTTTTTACATTTAACCATATAATATACAGGGAACGTCTTTTATCTCACTGAAGACTACAGTGTTTTACTGTTGTTGTTGTTTTGTTTTTTGAGACAGAGTCTCTGTCGCCCAGGCTGGAGTGCAGTGGTGCAACCTCAGCCTCCCAGGTTCGAGTGATTCTCCTGCCTAAGCCTCCCGAGTAGCTGGGATTACAGGCGCCTGCCACCACACCCTGCTAATTTTTTTTGTATTTTTAGTAGAGTCAGGGTTTCACTAAACCAGGCTGGTTTGGCCTCGAACTCCTGACCTCAAGTGATCTGCCCGCCTCGGCCTCCCAAAGTGCTGAGATTACAGGTGTGAGCCACCGTGCCCAGCCTACAGTGTTATTTTTAATGTTGTGGTATACCTCATTTTGAGATACTTAATTAAACACCAATTAGGCTTATGTTTAGTTTTTTCCGTAAGTGCTAGAATGAACATCTTTATAGTTAAATCTTTGCACAGATTCTTGACTATTTTCTAAGGCAAGTTTCTATAAGTAGAATTGCTAGTTTAAAAGAATACGTGGTTTTGAGTCTTTCTTGCTATTGTTTTAGGATAGTATATTAATATTTGACAATAGTTTCTGTTAAAATCTGAAGGCAAGCTTATAAATATTTGCATTATTTCAAATTGCTGTTGGATGTTTATAGCAGCAACATTCACAATAGTCAAAAGGTGGAAGCAATCCAATCCGTTGGCAGATGAATGGGATGAACAAAATGTGGTCTATAACATATGATGGAATATTATTCAGCCTTAAAAAGGAATGAAATTCTGATACATGCTACAACATCAGTGGACCTTGAAAATATTATACTAAGTGAAATAGGCCAGACACAAAAGGACAAATGTGGTCTGATTCCATTTATATGAATTACCTAGAATAAGCAAATTCATAGAGACAGAAAGTAGAATAGAAGTTACCAGGGGTGGGTGGGGGCTGATAGGGAATCATTGTTTAACTGGTACAGAGTTTCAATTTGGGATGATTAAAAAGCTCTGGGCATGGATAGTAGTGATGATTGCACAACACTGTGAATGTACTTAACACCACTGAATTGTATAATTAAAAATGGTTAAAATGGTAAATTTGACGATATGTATATTTTAGTACAGTAAAAGAAACTACTATTGACGAATTCAGAATTTTAGACAAAAACCACCTAGAAACCATGTGGTTGTTTTACTTACTGTGTTTGTCACATTGTGGCTAAGTGAACTCAGGGTTTGGGTACTCATTTTGAATTTGATGGATTGACAGATGGAGCTGAGAACTAGGTTTCTAACCAATATTCATGCAATATGAAGACAGATTGAGCTATATACTAAGTAGTCTGCTAGGCACTGAGGACTAATGGTAAACAAGATAAGACACAGTCCCTAGAGTCTGCTGGTTCCTAAGATTGGACAGAAAAAAGAATAAACTTCTTATTAAGGAAAAAGGGATTAAAAAATCAGGTGATTTGTTTTCTCCTTAATGATTTCCTTTGTAGGGTGATTTTAAAATATCTTTTTCCCCCCCCTTCAGGTTGCTATGGAAATACATGACCACGCAAAAGGAAGTCCATTCTGATAATTCTGATACCTGAGATGTAACTGGACTGAAGAGTAGAAACAGGAAAAATTTTAGTGCCAACTTTAATTACAATGGCCACTGATTCAGGGGATCCAGCCAGCACAGAAGATTCTGAGAAACCTGATGGAATTTCATTTGAAAACAGAGTTCCCCAGGTCGCTGCAACTTTGACAGTAGAAGCTAGACTAAAGGAGAAAAACAGCACCTTCTCTGCTTCTGGGGAAACTGTAGAAAGGAAGAGATTTTTCCGAAAGAGTGTTGAAATGACGGAAGATGACAAAGTTGCCGAATCATCCCCCAAAGATGAGAGAATTAAGGCTGCAATGAATATTCCAAGAGTAGATAAGCTTCCTTCAAATGTGCTGAGAGGTGGACAAGAAGTTAAATATGAACAGTGTTCAAAGTCAACCTCAGAAATCTCAAAAGATTGTTTCAAGGAGAAAAATGAAAAGGAAATGGAAGAAGAAGCAGAAATGAAGGCTGTAGCTACTTCTCCTAGTGGCAGATTCCTGAAATTTGACATAGAACTAGGAAGAGGAGCATTTAAAACAGTATATAAAGGACTGGACACTGAAACATGGGTTGAGGTTGCTTGGTGTGAGCTGCAGGTAGGTATATAATCTTCTTGGTTATAATAAATTCAAGTTTAAGCTGGCCTGGCCTTCTGTGTGATTCATGATTAAAATGTATCATGGATTAAAATAAAATGAAGGGCTTGTCCCCCACATCCTAGAAATTATGGTCCTTTCCTATATCCTCTTAGTAGCTCACTCTAAACTTTTTTTTCTCCTGTTGTTTTCTTTTCTGTTTTAAAGGGGAAGAAAAAAAAATCTATCATGGCTTTGTTTCTCTTTTTCTTTTTCTTTTTTTTTTTTTTGAGGTGGAATCTTGATCTGTCACCCAGGCTGGAGTGCAGTGGCGCAATCTTGGCTCACTGCAACCTCTGCCGCCTCAGCCTCCCAAATAGCTGGGATTACAGGTGCATGCCACTACGCCCCGCTAATTTTTTGGTTTTTTAGTAGAGACAGGGTTTCACCATGTTGACCAGGCTGGTCTTGAACTCCTGACCTCAGGTGATCCTCCCGCCTCGGCCTCCCAAAGTGTTGGGATTACAGGCATGAGTCATGGCTCCTGGCCTATTATGACTTTCTTTTGGAAAAACTGTTTTAATTTGTTAGCTTTAGCAAAGTCCCCAAACTCTTAATGTCTCCTTTTGAAAACTTTTCATAAATATATGACTTATGAGTTGATTGTTATACTAAGTACTTGAGAATGTGATAGGGAAATATATTCAGTGTGGCATATACCTTTTCTCTTTTTCTTTCAGCAAAATCTTGGGGGTTCATGTGGTGTTTTTCAGAACAGGAAAGGTTTTACTTGATTCTTTGAGGACCTTTACTGATAGAAGCTCATGATGCCTTTGAGTTTACCTCAGAGAGTATCTCTGGAAGAAATAATCACCAGAATCTATTGAAGTTATTCAACTAGAATGTGTTTAGAAATGAGAAATGAAAGCAACAGGAGAATGATTGAATTGCGTACATATTTGGTTCCATAATAAATGTTCATGTAGTACTTTTAATTAATGAAGAACTAAACAGGGACAGAACATCATAGAAGGGGTTATAATGAGAAGTTTTAGACAGATGTGGGTCAAATATAAGGAAAACCTTTGTGACCTCAGTCAGCCCATGGGAAATGGTTATTGATCACACGGGATGCTTAAAATTAAGATGGAATAAAACCAGTTGCTAAGAACAGGTTTCTGTTGCTCAAATTCCAGTGGTCTCTGCGAGTGTAGGTGTATATGTATGAAAACACCATGATTTCATTCATTCTGAATTTGCTGTAGGTTGCTGTTCAGATAGGTTGGAATTTAGTCCAGGCTTCTGCATTTCTAGGAAGCTTTTTGTTTAATGCCATGGTTTCCAAACTTTACTGTTTATAAGAGTCAGTATTTGCTTCATATGCAAACTCTAGGGCCCATTGGTACAAATTCTGATTCAATAAATCTGGATTGGGGTGCAAGACTGCAATTTTTAAAAAACTTTCTAAGTGCTTCTAATTTAGGGAGTCCCTTGAACGCTCTTTAGAGAAAGCAAGTTACTTATCAGTCAGACCCATTCCAGTGGGCCTCGAAAAGTATGTGCATGTGTGGAGTTTGCTTGGTTTTATTCTCACCTGCTTTTTACCCTTTAAGAATTTTATATGGTATACATTGTAGTACAAATATTAGATAATGCAGGCAAGCAAGCATCAGAATCACCTAAAATTCCAGTACTTTGAGTACAATGCTTTAAACATTTTAGTATATACATCTTTCTGGTATATATATATATATATATATATATATATATATATATATACATGCACACACACATATATCTTTCTATAAAATTTTATAATCTTTATTTTCACTTATCTTGAATGTCTTTTCATTATCTGTAAGTGTATATTTATTTATTTTTGTTAGTGTATATTTACATAATTTTTTTCTTTTTAAATTTTATTTTTTGATTTCCAAATTTTATTTTAAGTTCAGAGATACATGTGCAGGATGTGCAGGTTTGTTACATAGGTAAACGTGTGCCATGGTGGTTTGCTGCACAGATCATCCCATCACCTAAGTATTTAGCCCAGCAACCATTAGCTGTTCTTCCTGATGCTCTCCCTCCTCCCACCCACCCCCATTTTTTATTTTTTATTTATTTTATTAATTTTTTAATTTTATTTTTTGAGACAGAGTCTCACTCTTTTGCCCAGGCTGGAGTGCAGTGGCATGATCTTGGCTCATTGTAACCTCCGCCTCCCAGGCTGAAGCAATTCTCCCACTTCAGCCTCTGGAGTAGCTGGGACTACAGGTGCGTGCCACCACTCCTGGCTAATTTTCTTTTTGTATTTTTTTTTATTATACTTTTAAGTTTTAGGATACATGTGCACAACGTGCAGGTTTGTTTTTGTATTTTTAGTAGAGATGGGCTTTTGCCATGTTGCCCCAGTTGGTCTCAAACTCTTGGGCTCAAGCCATCTGCCTGCCTTGGCCTCTCACGGTGCTGGGATTACAGGCATGAGCTAGTGTGCCTGGCCTACATAATTTTTTTTAAATAGATGCTTAGTATTTCATTATAAGGTTCTTCTAGGTTATTTAAGCAGTCCCCTATTGTTGGATATGTAGGGCCTTTTTTTTTTTTTTGGGAGACGTAATCTCACGCTGTCATCTAGGCTGGAATGCAGTGGTGCTGTCTTGGCTCACTGAAGCCTTAACCTCCTGGGCTCAAGCGATCCTCCCACCTCAGCCTCCCTAGTAGCTGGGACTGCAGATGTGTGCCACCACACTCAGGTAATAGTGTTTTTTGTTTGCTTGTTTGTTTGTTTTAGATGGAGTCGTGCTCTGTTGCCTAGGCTAGAGTGCAGTGGCACAATCTCGGCTCACTGCAACCTCCACCTCCCAGGTTCAAGTGATTATTCTGCCTCAGCCTCCCTAGTAGCTGGGACTACAGTGCGTGCCACCATGCCTGGCTAATTTTTGTATTTTTAGTAGAGATAGGGGTTTCATCATATTGGCCAGGCTGGTCTCAAACTCCTGACCTTGTAATCTGCCTGCCTCGGCCTCCCAAAGTGCTGGGATTACAGGCGTGAGCCACCACACCTGGCCGTGTTTTTATTTTTTGTAGAAATGAAGTCTTACTATTTTGCCCAAGCTGGTCTCACACTTCTGGGCTCAAGTGCTCCTTCCACTTCGGCTTCCTAAAGTGCTGGGATTATAGGCATGAGCCACTGTAGCCTGCCAAGGTTTTTCTCTCTACTGTTTTACTATTATAACCATGGCTATGATGAACATCCTTGTGTATAATATTGAAAGTTATGTAAATTTTAATTTCATCTCTGCATTGTGACATCAGTAGCACTCAACTTTGCGTGATACCATCTGTAAATGAGGGAAATAATTTCCATTCACTTGGTAGTAGGGTACATAGTAAAGATAAGTCAATCATTTTGCAAGCTGTGTACTCTAGTTATGTTAAAGGATGTTTAGGTAAAACTTGAAAATATTTCAATGGGAGAAACTGCATAGGATACTGACTTCTTTTTTTTTTTTTTTTTTTTTTTGAGACAGAGTCTCGCTCTGTTGCCCAGGCTGGAGTGCTGTGGTACAATCTTGGCTCACTGCAACCTCCTGGGTTCCAGCCTCCTGGGTTCGAGCGATTCTCTTGCCTCAGCCTCCCGAGTAGCTGGGATTACAGGCATGCACCACCATGCCCGGCTAATTTTTGTATTTTTAGTAGAGGCAGGTTTCAACATACTGGCCAGGCTGGTCTTGAACTCCTGACCTCAGGTGATCTGCCCGCCTTGGCCTCCCAAAGTGCTGGGATTACAGGTGTGAGCCACCGCGCCTGGCTGTAGGATACTGACTTCTATCATTCACCTGTGGAAAGGTTTAAAAATCTCATAAGGTCTTACTACTCGAAATGTGGTCCCTGGACCAGCAGCATGAACATCACCTGGGAGCTTGTCAGAACTGCATATTCCCAGGCCTCATTCCAGACATTCTGAATCAGAATCTGACTTTTAGTAACACATCCAAGTGATTTGTATGCACAGTTAAGTAGAGTTTGGGAAGCACTTGAAATATGGGACCAAACCCAACAGCTAGCTGAAACACAGTAGGCATTCCTTTAATACACTAACATGATCTTCATATTATATTATGTATTCTGATTTCCGACTTCAAGTCCAGACTTCTCAAATTGGAATCTTTAGGAGATGAGCTCCAGGAACTTACTGTTTAAAAGTTCCCAAGATGCTGGGCATGGTGGTGCTCACCTATAGTCCTAGCTACTCAGAAGATTGAGGCAGGAGAGTCACTTGAGCCCCAGAGTTTGAGGCTGCAGTGAGTTGTGATTGTGCCCCACTGCACTCCACCCTGGGTGACAGAATGAGACCCTGTCTCAAAAAAAAAGTTCCCTAGGTGATTGGATACATAGCCAGATTTCAGAATCGCTAATGTGGAGGAAATGTAATAAATATATAAAGTACATTTTAATTTATACAGAAAACAACAATTGTATTTTTCTGTTCTAAAAGGAATGTCAGAATTAGTGGACTTATTTAATCAGTTTTTGGATATTGCTTCATCTTCTCCTTTTTTTTTTTTTTTTTTTTTTAAAGACAAAGTCTTGCTCTGTTGCCCAGGCTAGAGTACAGTGGCATGATCATAGCTGACTGTAACCTCGAATGCCTGGGCTCAAAGGATCCTCCTGAATAGCCGGGACTACAGGCATAGGCCACCATCCCCAGCTAATTTTTTTTTGAAATATTTTGTAGAGATGTCTTAGCCTCCCAAAATGCTGGAATTACAGGCATGAGCCACCGTGCCCAGCCTGCATATTTGAAATTAAGAAAACTAGCTTATTTATAATCCCAGGAGAATAAGGGGCATCATCTTTGAATTACTTCCTGAGTACAATGCAGTTTGTAATGTACAATTTCTCATTCTTCTTCTACAGTCTTATTTATTATATAATTAAACAATTCTGTAGAAAAAGACCCCAGTGAGCAGTTTAAGTGTCTAAATTATTCTAGATTCTTTTTCATTCTTTTTTTATATGTGTGTGTGAGACTGTATGTATAATATATATATAATTGATATGTCCATACTTTTGTCTTATCAATTTGATATATGTTCTATTTATTACCATTATTAAAATATGTAAATTATAGCATTGACACTACCTCTTGCTTAATTTTCTCCCCTAATGTTAGGTAATTCTTTTCTTTTTTTTTTTTCTTTTTTATTTTTTGAGACAGGGTCTCCCTCTGTCACCCAGGCTGGAGTGCAGTGGTATGATCACAGCTCACTGTAGCCTTGACCTCGTGGGCTTAATTGATTCTCCCACCTCAGCCTCCCTAGTAGCTGGGACCACAGATGTGTGTCACCATGCCTGGCTAATTTTTGTATTTTTTGTAGAGACGGGGTTTTGCCATGTTGCCCAGGCTGGCCTCAAATGATCTGCCTGTCTCGGCCTCCCAAAGTGCTGGGATTACAGGCATGAGCCACCACCACCTGGCCTTTTGATTTTTAGAGACAGAGTCTCACTCTGTCTGCCAGATTGGTCTTGAAGTCCTGGGCTCAAGTGATCCTCCTGCCTTGGCCAACCAAGTAGCTGGGACTACAGGCACAAGCCACTCTACCTGGTACTTTTCTTTTATTTAAATTTTATTTTTGTATGTTTGATTTGAAATTTATAGTTCAACAATAGATTTTAATACCTTTTTCTCTTGATGGCATTCCCTTCTTCCCCATTGTGGATATTTGAGTCTTGTGAAATAATTCTGTTTGTTTGTTTTTTGTAGAGACAGCCTCATTATGTTGTCCAGGCCAGTCTCGAACTCCTGGCTTCTAGAGGTCCTCCTGTCTCTGCCTCTCAGAGTGCTGAGATTACAGACATGAGCCACCATGCCCAGCCTAATTCTGTCTTTTTTATCACCAGCAAAGCAAAGGCAAATTGTGTAATAATTCTTAACAGCCCTACTCCATTTGTTTAGAATACATTGACCTTATGGTGCTGCAAAGAACTGGGAGCGATAAATTTTACTGCTGATATTTGACTTTGAGGATGTTGAAAACAAACTCTCAGATTTAGGATTTGGCTATAAACACCTGCATTTCAAGTTTTTCATATTTTATGGTTTCCATAACTTGATTTTTTTAAGAGACAAGGTCTTGCTCTGTTGCCCAGGCTGGAATGCAATGGCGTATTGTAGCTCACTGCAACCTCAAACTCCTATGCTCCAGCAATCTTCCCCCCTCAGACTTCCTAGTGGCATGATCTCGGCTCACTGCAACCTCCGCCTCCTGGGTTCAAGCAGTTCTCCTGTCTCAGCCTCCCGAGTAGCTGGGACTGATTACAGGTGCACGCCACCACGCCCGGCTAATTATTTTTGGAGATGGAGTCTTGCTGTGTCATCAGGCTGGAGTGCAGTGGTGCGATCTTGGCTCACTGCAACCTCTGCCTCCTGAGTTCAAGTGATTCTCGTGCCTCAGCCTTCCCAGTAGCTGGGACTACAGGCGCTTGCCACCACACCTAGCTAATTTTTTGTATTTTTAGTAGAGACGGGGTTTCACTGTGTTAGCCAGGATGGTCTTGATCTCCTGACCTCGTGATCTGCCCGCCTTGGCCTCCCAAAGTGCTGGGATTACAGGCGTGAGCCACTGTGCCCGGCCTAATTTTTGTATTTTTAGTAGAGGCAGGGTTTCACCATGTTGGCCAGGCTGTTCTAAAACTCCTGACCTCAAGTGATCTGCCTGCCTCAGCCTCCCAAAGTACGGGATTACAGGTGTGAGCCACTGCACCCGGCTATAATTTCTTTCATTTTAATTTTATTATTATTTTTTTAGAGGCAGGGTCTCACTATGTTGCTTGGGCTGGTCTCAAACTCCTGGGCTCAAGTGATTCTCCTGCCTTGGTCTCCCAAAGTTCTGGAATTACAGGCATGAGCCACTGTACCCAGTCTTTAATTTTTGTAGAGATGGGGTTTTGCTATGTTGCTCAGGCTAGTCTTGAACTCCTGGGTTCAAGTGATCCTCCTACCTTGGCCTCCAAAAACACCGGGTTTACAGGCATGAGCCACTGTACCTGGCTCCCATAACTTTATTTAAAAGATATATTAATGGGGCCTGGTGCGGTGGCTCACGCCTGTAATCCCAGCACTTTGGGAGGCCGAGGCAGGTGGATCACGAGGTCAGGAGATCAAGACCATCCTGGCTAACACAGTGAAATCCCGTCTCTACTAAAAATACAAAAAATTAGCCAGGTGTAGTGGTGGGCGTCTGTAGTCCCAGCTACTCAGGAGGCTGAGGCAGGAGAATGGCGTGAACCCAGGAGGCGGAGCTTACAGTGAGCCAAGATCACGCTACTGCACTCCAGCCTGGGCAACAGAGCGAGACTCCGTCTCAAAAAAAAAAAAAATCAAACAAAGAAACAAACAAACAAAAATTAATGGAAAGACTTTGACCTATTGTTCTTTGTAAAAACTTTGGTAAATTACTTGGTAATTACTTGGTAAATTAGTAAATTACTGTGAGTGAGGGCTATAAGTCGTAAGTGCTATTTAGAAGACTATATTTTAGTTTATGATGTTGAAAGACTTGGTCACATGTTACTGAAAGACCAGTTTAGCAACTCTCAGAAAGAATCAATCACAGGAGTTTGTAATAGTTTCTTCCTCCACTAACAGTTTGAAAATTAACATCATTTAGCTTTTACACATGGAAATACAACCAGTTTTTGCTCTATGATGAGTTGGAAAATACTTACACCAGTACATTTATCATTTGTTTTCTTCATATAATGGAACTATTTCCTTTTTTTTGTTTGTTTGTTTTTTTGTTTTGAGAGGGAGTTTCACTCTTGTTGCCCAGGCTGGAGTGCAATGGCATGATCTTGGCTCACTGCAACCTCTGCCTCCCGGGTTCAAGCGACTCTCTTGCCTCAGCCTCCTGAGTTGCTGGGATTACAGGCATGTGCTACCATGCCCAGCTAATTTTTGTGTTTTTAGTAGAGACTGGGTTTCACCATTTTGGCCAGGCTAGTCTTGAACTCCTGACTTCAAGTGATCCACCCGTCTCAGCCTTCCAAAGTGCTGGGATTGCAGGCGTGAGCCACAGTGCCTGGCCAATGGAACCTTTTTCTAAATATAGAAACATCATATTGAAATACGTTTTGTTGACTTTTTCTGAAATGTATTTGAGTGTGCTTGTAATAAGCCTCACTCTGTGGTCAGATATGTGATTGTGTACTTTGGAGGGTAAACAGACCTTTGAATAGCACTTAGATAGCTAACAACTCGAGCTATAGCCTTTTAACCGAACCAAACACGACACTGAAAAGAAATACCAAAAGGAAAAAAATGGCACAATAGAGTATAGCAGGTTGACATGTTGAGTAAGCATTCTAATATACTTTCATTATAGTAATGAATATACTCAAAGCAATGCAGTGGAAGTAACAGCTTAAAAATCCATACTTCCACACCTGAAGCATCTATCAAAATTGTGGAAGAACTTATTTCTGTTTTATTTTCATTCATCATCTAAGTATACTTTGGGGAAAACTATATTTTGAGACATTAGCCCTATTACATTTGATTGTGAAATTAGAATTAGATATGAAAACAGTTGAATTTCCAATAAAGGAAAAAGTAATTAAAAAAAAAGATGCTAGAATTTCTGTTTCTGAATATAGTTGTTTACAATATTCGTACTGGGACACTTAATTTTGCTCCCCAAATCTTTTTATGTCCCTCTTGGAAATGTTTCTGGATTCTGTTTAGCCGTGTAAGAAAGTGCTTCATTACATTATAGGCACACGCCAAATAGTCTGATTCAGTTTGATTTCCCACTCTCTTCATCAGATCCAGCCCTAAAAGTAGAATTCAGTCATGGACAAAGCATGATTACATTGAAGGGAGGAGGGATAGAGCTTGCTTAAATATACATGTTCTCGTCTCTGTTTAAAAACTAGTCACGAACTTTATTAAATATAAACCAAAGGCAAATGCTTTTACAAAATGACAAAGGGTGGGAGTGGCAGGAGATAGCCTTTGTCTGGGAAATAGCATTAATTTCCTCAGTTAGTTGAGTGAGTTAGTTTTGAGCTAATTATTTGCTTGATAGATTTAAAAAATTGATACATGTGGTAAGCTGAAAATAGCCCCCCAAAGATGTCCATGTCCTAATCCCTGGAACCTGTGAATATGTCATCTTACATTACAAAAAGGACTCTGCAGATGCGATTAACTTAAAGATCTGGGGATTGGAAGATTACCCTGGATTATCTGGGTGGACCCAGTGTAATCACAAGGGTCCTTATAAGAGGGAGGCAGAATGGCCATAGTCAGAGGAGGAGATCTGATGATGGAAGCAGAGGCTGGAGTGATGCAATTGCTGACAATGAGCCAACGAATGTGGACAGTCTCCAGAAGCTGGAAAAGATAAGGAAACATTCTTCTCTAGAGCCTTCAGCAGAAATGCGGCCCTCCTGATACCTTGATTTTAGTCTAGAGAGACTCAGTTTGGATTTCTTGATCCCTACAACTAGCAGATAATACATTTCTGTTTTAAGCCACTGTGTTTGTTGTAATTTGTTACAGTAGCAATAGGAAATGAATACAATAGACTATAGCTGCCATTTGTTCATTCATTCAACAAATAAATAGTACCTGCAATGTGCCAGACACATGCCAAGTGCTAGGGACATAATGGGGAGAAAAAGCAGACACAGGCCTCATTTTCACAAAGCTTACAGTAGAAGGAGTTTACAGTTATAAGAAGGCTTAGAAATTGGAGTTAGTGAAATGATGAAAGGGCTGTTTAATATAGGTTTGTTTAAAGGAAATGGTAGGGTTGACAGTAGGGGGCAACAGGGATACCACTCCTTTATTACATAGTTTTCTTTTTTAAAAACTTTTTATTTTGATATATTTTCTACTCACAGAAGAGTTGCAAAAAGAGTATAGAAAGTTCCTATATACCCATCACCCAGACTTCCTTTATGTTAATATCTTGTATTTTTATTTTTGGTAGAGATGGGGTCTTGCTATGCTGAAGAGGCTGATCTCTAACTCCTGGCCTCAAGCATTCCTCCTGCCTCGGCCTCCCAAAGTGCTGGGATTACAGGTGTGAGCCACTATGCTTGGCCCTTAGTTGTTTTTTAGATTGCCCCTTAATTTGACTTTGTCTTATGTTTTCTCATGCTTAGATTTAGACTATGCGTTTTTGGCAGGAATACCACAGAAGTGATGCACCATCCTCAGTGCATCATAACTGGGGGTACATGGTGTTGTTTTGTATTACTGGTGATAATAATCTTGATCACTTGGTTAAGGTGGTATCTGCCAGGCTTTCTCTCCTGTAAAGTTACTATTTTTCCTGTTGTATATTAGTAAATATCTTGGGGGTAGATCTTTGAGACTATGCAAATATACTGTTTTGCCCGCTGATTTTAGCATCCGTTGGTGTATCTTGCATGTCATCATTATAACTGTAGTGTTCTAATGATTTTTTTCTCACATTCCTTCTGCATTTATTAATTGGCGTTACCTGTTAGTTTTATGTGATTTCTCCCCAGTATACCTGTTAAGTTTCTGGAAACCCAACAATGGGAGAATTTATGGTTGAGATACTTTGGTATAGTTAGTAATAGCAGGTATCATATATTTTCCATTTATCAAAATTAACATTAATAGAACATTTATACTGGTACTTAATTTGAATATTTTATTTAATCCTTAGAATAGGTATATGAGATAAGGATTATTAGTTTTCAGATGGTGGAACTGAAATTAGATATATTAAGCAATTTTCCCAATGGAGCAGAGTCAGGATTTGTATTCCATCAATTATATCTATGTAAAACATTTACATAGATGATTGAAGAATTTCCCACTCACTAGTTACTTGGGCAGATCATTCTTTTATGTTTTTAACCATTTTAGAACAAATGATTTCTTAAATGGATCCTGTTTAAGATTCTTAACATTGAACTACTGAAACTCAAGGGATGTCAGTTAATGGTGTCATTGAAGGGCACCTGAGGAATAGTTTCGTGATTAGATTGTCATGGTTCAGTATCTGGCCTTCACCTTTTGTCAATGTCCAGAGGTTGGGGAGTTGGGGAGACTGACTTGTGTTCACTCCAGCCCCTAAATCTAGGACACAAGTTTATTATTTTAAAATGAGAAATATAGTTGTTAGGTAAAATGTTCTATATAGTCTTTAGGCTAGTTACATGGGGAGTTAAATTATAATCAGAAGCTGGCTTGGTGCTTATACAGTCGGAACAAAGGAGCTAGATGTTCCTGTATGTCCTCCTGCTAAGGCAAGAGCCTGACCAAATGAACCGAATGCTCACATTCTGATTGGATGAGGACATCTTTGATCAGCAGTTCTGGAAGATAAATGAACCTGGTTCTATGCATGGTTTATTGCCTTTTGATTTATTACCTTGACTACCACTTGTGAGCACTTTTCTTTTTTCTTTCTTTCTTTTTTTTTTTTTTTTGAGATGGAGTCTTGCTCTGTCACTCAGGCTGGAGCGCGATGGCGCGATCTCAGCTCACTGCAACCTCTGCCTCCCGGGTCAAGCGAATTTCCTGCCTCAGCCTCTTGAGTAGCTGGGATTATAGGCATGTGCCACCACGCTAATTTTTGTATTTTTAATAGAGACGGGGTTTTGCCATGTTGGCCAGGCTGGTCTCGAACTCCTGACCTCAGGTGATCCACCCGCCTCAGCCTCCCAAAGTGTTGGGATTACAGGTGTGAGCCACTGTGCCCAGCCAAGTACTTTTCTTTAGGTATTAATACCATTGCTGTCTCAAAGCTTTAGTATGGTAATATGGCCAGATTATGACTATTATACCGTGATTTCTTAATTGATATGTTGATGTCACCGTTTACAAATTATCATTATCCTCAGTGTCTGTTAATTTCATTTAGCATGAGTTCTGGGGTACTACACCATCTCTCCATGGAAAGTGGTTTGTGAATGAGATATCTGCACTCATTGCTATGACTGCTGTTTCTGAGAGGCAGAGTAGTGAACTAGAAAGTGCTTCGGATTCAGAATTCAACATACGGGGTTCCAGTGTTGCCTGTGCCAGTTAGGTACCTTGGGTAAGCCAGATAGCTTAACTGGAGCCTTAATTTTTTACTTTTCTTTTAAAGAAAAATATGATAAATACTTTGGATGTACCAAAAAGAATAAAGAGTAACATAATGGAAACTGTGTACCTACTGCCCAGTTTAAGAAATAAAACATTGGCTGGGGGTGGTAGCTCACGCCTGTAATCCCAGCACTGTTGGAGGCCGAGGTGGGTGGATCACCTGAGGTCAGACATTCGAGAACAGCCTGGCCAACATGGCGAAACTCCTCCTCTACTAAAGATACAAAAATTAGCGGGGCATGGTGGCGCATGCCTGTAATCCCAGCTACTCAGAAGGCTGAGGCAGGAGAATTGCTTGAACCCGGGAGGTGGAGGTTGTGGTGAGCCCAGATCATGCCATTGCACTCCAGCCTGGGTGACAGAGCAAGACTCCATCTCAAAAAAAAAAAAAAAAAAAAAGAAAAGAAAACATTGACGATTAGAGAGATTACTTGTAAAGCATGTGAGACATTTTAGTGTTCAATAAATGGTGGTGTTAAAATACTGAGCAACCTCATGTTTATCAAGAATATTCAAGCTGAGGCAGGAGAATAGCTTGAGGATAGGAATTCAAGACCAGCCTGGTCAACATAGCAAGGCCTCATCTCCACAAAAAGAAAAAGAAAAAAAAAAAAGCTGAGCATAGGCATAGTGGCATGTCCCAGTAGTGTCTTGGGTATTTGGGAGACTGAGGCAAGAGGATCATGTGAGCCCAGGAGTTCAAGGCTGCAGTGAACTATGATCGTGCCACTGCACTCCAGCCTGGGCAACACAGAGTGAGACCCTGTCTCTCTAAAAAGAAAAAAAAATTCATTGATAGAGTGCTTTATAAGCTAAGCATCATTTTGAAGCCTTTGTAATATTCATCCTTACTTGATTAGGTTATTTTATAATATAGCTTTTATATCATTGTTAATGATTTCTCCTTTCACATTTGCAGAAACAGATCCATGTAGCCTCTGACTTGGTTCTGTAGATCATTGTTGGTGTTTGCATTAAGAGACATAGCTGATAAGGACATAGTTTACTTTTTGGAAATGAAATCCTTCTTATCTTGAATAAATATATATGCAGGTTGGTCATACTGGTATTGTGCCATGTCTCAGGAAAGGTTTTGTGTACCCTTTTAGCATTCCATATGTTATAATAGATTTAATGTTTAGTTAACATTTATAAAAGGATAATATTTCTTTTTAAAGTAGTGTGGAGTAGTTGAAATCTATTTGATAAATTTGTATTTGACTCCTATTTATCAGCTATATAAATGAACATTTATAACACTGATATTTGATATGAAATTGATATTTGATGCTTTCTTCTTGGTGTCCTTACCTTGAGACAGCAAGATTTAGGGATCATTTTCGTAGATCAGAATTTTCCCAGCATTTGACTATGTCAGCTTCATTAGCTAGTGCTGTTCTCTGGTTTGTCTTTTGTGGCTCATCATTCCTTTCTTGTGTAAGAATTCTCACTGATGATGTGTGAAAGTTTCTCTACCAAAGTGGTTGTCATTAATACAATAATGCATGTAGGGGTGTGTGTGTTTAAACGATGTTACTGTGGTAGCTGAAAGCTCTACTCTAAGTATTTTCCTCTGGATTTTGGTGCTACTTTAACAGGTTTACTTTCCCCTTGCTAAATTTGAAGTGGAGTTTTGAAGATCTTGGCTCTACATTTTTAGTAGACTTCACCTCCAGCAGTATATCTGGGAAAACAGTTGTAATTTTGTAAAGTTGTTTATTCCTAATGCTGACTACTTTCAATCTGTAGAATCAAAGGATGAAGTAGGGTAGTTTAGTCTGGTACATGAAAGACTTGGCATTCTACTAATTTAATCAGAAGGCATCAGAATTTATTCATTATTCTGGCCAGGTATGGTGACTCATGCCTATAATCCTAGCACTTTGGGAGGCTGAGGCAGGCAGATCACTTGAGCTCAGGAGTTTGAGACCAGCCTGGGCAACATGGCGAAATCCCATCTTTACAAAAAATACAAATATCAGCTGGGTGTGGTGGCACATGCCTGTAGTCCCAGGTACTTGGTAGGCTGAGGTGGGAGGATCGCTTGAACCTGGGAGGTGGAAGTTGCAGTGAGCTGAGATCGCGCCACTGCACTCCAGCCTGGGTGACAGAGTGACACCCTGTCTCAAAAAAGAATTACTGATTATTCTTCAGAGTAGATCTGCTGTCTATCATGAGTAGAGGACTTCTAGCCAATTATAGGGGCACTTAAGACTTATTAGTCAGGTTGGGCTGGGTGCAGTGGCTCACACCTGTAATCCCAGCACTTTGGGAGGCTGAGGTGGGCAGATTGCCTGAGGTCAGGAGTTCAAAACCAGCCTGGCCAACATGGCGAAACCCCGTCTCTACTAAAAATAAAAAAATTAGTCAGGTGTGATGGCGGGCACCTGTAATCCCAGCTACTGGGGGAGGCTGAGGCACGAGAATCGCTTGAACCCGGGAAGTGGAGGTTGCAGTGAACCGAAATCACACCGCTCACTCCAGCCTGGGTGACAGAGCAAGACTCCATCTCAAAAAAAAGAGAAAAGACTTATTAGGCCAGATAGTAAAGCATAAAGACTCTACTTGTTTCCTTGCTTTTGTTCTCTGAGTTCCTTATTTTTTTTTCAAGACAGGGTCTTGCTCTCTTGCCTAGGCTGGAGTGCAGTGGCGTGACCATAGTTTGCTGCAGCCTTGAACGCCTGGGCTCAAGTGATCCTCCTGCCTCAGCCTCCCAAGTAGCTAGGACTACAAGTGCATGCCTCCATGTCCAGCTATTTTGTAGAGTTGGGGTCTTGTTTTGTTGCCCAAGCTGGTCTTGAACTCCTTCCTAGCCTCCCTAAGTAATGGGATTACAGATGTGAACCACTGTGCCCAGCTGACTTCCTTAACTTTCTAAAAAATATTTTTTATTGTGGCAGAATGTCTAATATATAACATAAGAGTTACCATCTCAACCTTTTTTTTTTTTTTTTTTGAGACAGAGTCTCACTCTGTTGTCCAGGCTGGAGTGAAGTGGCGTGATATCAGCTCACTGCAACCCCTGCCTCCTGGGTTCAAGCAGTTCTCATGCCTCAGCCTGCCGAGTTGCTGGGATCACAGGCGCGTGCCACCACACCCGGCTAATTTTTGTATTTTTAGTAGAGAATCGGGTTTCACCATGTTGGCCAGGCTGGTCTCGAACTCCTGGCCTCAAGTTATCCGCCTGCCTTGGCCTCCCAAAGTGCTGGGATTACAGGCGTGAGCCACTGCGCCCAGCCATCTTAACCATTTTTAAGTGTGCAATTTTTCAGTGGCATTAAGTATATTTACATCATTGTACATCCCTCAGCACTGTCCATCTCCAGTACTTTTTTATCATTCCAAATAGAAACTCTGTACTCATTAAACAATTTAACTTCCCCTGGCTGGGCGCGGTGGCCCACGCCTGTAATCCCAGCACTTTGGAAGGCCGAGGTGGGCGGATCGCGAGGTCAGCAGATCAAGACCATCCTGGCTAACACGGTGAAACTCCATCTCTACTAAAAATACAAAAAAAATTAGCCAGGCGTGGTGGCGGCGCCTGTAGTCCCAGCTACTCGGGAGGCTGAGGCAGGAGAATGGCGTGAACCCGGGAGGCGGAGCTTGCAGTGAGCTGAGATCACGCCACCGCACTCCAGCCTGGGTGACAGAGCGAGACTCCATCTCAAAAAAAAAAAAGAAGAAAAGTAGAAGAGTAGTGAGCTTTTTTTTTTTTTTTTTTTTTTTTGAGATGGAGTCTTACTCTATCACTCAGGCTGGAGTACAATGGCATGATGTCGGCTTACTGCAACCTCCACCTCTGGAGTTCAAGTGATCCTCCCGTCTCAGCCTCCCCAGTAGCTGGGATTAACAGGTGCCCGCCACCATGCCCAGCTAATTTTTCTATTTTTAGTAGAGACAGGGTTTCACCATATTAGCCAGGCTGGTCTCAAACCCCTAATGTCAGGTGATCCGCCCACCTCAGCCTCCCAAAGTTCTGGGATTAGAGTTGTGAGCCACCATGCCTGGCTGAAGAGTGAGCATGTTAAAGTAGAAACATGTAATATATTTTTTAAAGACCCAAATGGAACTTCTAGAGATGAAAAATTAATTGTCTGAGATGAAAAATATACTGAGGAAATTAACAGAAAAGTATATGTTGCAGTAAAAAATATTAGTGAACTTGAAGACCTAGTAATAGAAACTATCGAAAGTGAAACACTGAAAAAGTGAAGAAAGGCTGAAAAAAATAAACAGAGCATCAGTGAGCTGTGAGACAACTTCATGGGGCCTAATATACATGTGATTAGGGTCCCAGAAATATAGAAGGGATCATAAAATTATTTAAAGAACTAATGGCTGAAATTTTTTCAAATTTGTTTAAAATTTTGCCTTGCTAAGTAAAAATTGCCTTGCTAAGAAAATTAAATTTATGTTCAATTGCTATCTCTTTGCAGCACCAGGGAACAAACATTCTGTTTCTAAATAAACATTTTACATATAACAGCATGGCATAATCAAATTGCTTAAAATCAATGATAAAGAGAAAAATTTGAAAGCAGTTTGTGAAAAAAGACACTTTCTGTATAGAAGAACAATAAGGATGATAGCAGACTTCTTGTTGGAAACAATAATATAACCTATTGGTTACAGAAGCTCCCTTCACAAGTAAGCCTTACACTTGAAAGCATTCTACTTTCAAGAATTGTTATTTTGCCAGCCGCAGTGGCTCAGTCCTGTAATCCCAGCATTTCAGGAGGGCCGAGGTGGGCTGATCACCTGAGGTCGGGAGTTCCAGACCAGCCTGGCTAACATGATGAAACCCTGTCTCTACTAAAAATACAAAATTAGCCAGGCGTGGTTGCATGCGCCTGTAATCCCAGCTACTCAGGAGGCTGAGGCAGGAGAATCACTTGAACCCAGGAGGCGGAGGTTACAGTGAACTGAAATCACGCCACTGCACTCCAGCCTGGGCGACAGAGTGAGACTCTGCCTCCAAAAAAAAAAAAGAACTGTTATTTATCCTATGGACCTCAGCAAATATTGTTGAATATTTGGAAAATAATAAGGTTCATTTATTCCTTAAACATTATTATTATTATTTTTTTTTGAGACAGAGTCTCGCTCTGTTGCCCAGGCTGGAGTGCAGTGGTGCGATCTCGGCTCACCGCAAGCTCTGCCTCCCGGGTTTAGGCCATTCTCCTGCCTCAGCCTCCCGAGTAGCTGGGACTACAGGTGCCCGCCACCGCGCCCGGCTAATTTTTTGTATTTTTAGTAGAGACGGGGTTTCGCCGTGTTAGCCAGGACGGTCTTGATCTCCTAACCTCGTGATCCGCGTGCCTCGGCCTCCCAAAGTGCTGGGATTACAGGCGTGAGCCACGGCACCCGGCTATTCCTTTAACTTATTAATTTTTCAACTTGATATGGGAACCTAGGATAGAGGGTTAGCCCAAGTCCCAACGCTTGAACTCACAGGGGCTCAGAAAAAGATCGGTGGTTTTGTAATGTTCAACAGATTTTGAAAATTTTTGGCCAGTATTTCTTCAAACATTTTTGGTTTTAATGTTGAGAAGAGGGACTTGTTGATAATTATTCTCAAAGGATTGAGCAGAGACTCTTCATGCTGACTTTGAGGTGTCTTTTTCACTCTCTTGACAAATTTGTCCAAATGAAATTAAACACCAGCCGGCCAGGCGCGGTGGCTCATGCCTGTAATCCCAGCAATTTGGGAAGCCGAGGCGGGCGGATCACGAGGTCAGGAGATCAAGACCATTCTGGCTAACATGGTGAAACCCCGTCTCCACTAAAAAATACAAAAAAAAAATTAGCCGGGCCTTGTGGCAGGCGCCTGTAGTCCCAGCTACTCGGGAGGCTGAGGCAGGAGAATGGCGTGAACCCGGGAGGTGGAGCTTGCAGTGAGCCGAGATCGCGCCACTGCACTCCAGCCTGGGCGACAGAGCGAGACTCCGTCTCAAAAAAACAAAAAACCATTTAACTTCCCATTCCCCACTCTGCCTAGCTCCTGTTAACTACTATTCTACTTTCTGTCTCTATGAATATGCCTATTGTAGGTACCTCATATAAGTGGAATCAAGCAATGTTTGTCTTTCCTGTCTCGTTTATTTCACTTACCATAACGTTTTCAAAATTCATCCATGTTGGCTGGGTGCGGTGGCTCACACCTGTAATCCCAGCACTTTGGGAGGCCGAGGTGGGCAGATCACAAGGTCAAGAGTTCGAGACCAGCCTGGCCAACATGGTGAAATCCCGTCTCTACTAAGAATACAAAAATTAGCCGGGCATGGTGGCATGTGCCTGTAATCCTAGCTACTCAGGAGGCTGAGGCAGGAGAATTGCTTGAACCTGGCAGGCGGAGGTTGCAGTGAGCCGAGATTGTGCCTCTGCACTCCAGACTGGGTGATAGAGCAAGATTCCGTCTCAGAAAAAAAAAATAAATAAAAGATTCATCCATGTTTTGTAGCATGTATCAGAATTTCATTTCTCTTTAAGGCTAAACAGTATTCCACTGTATGTATGTACCATATTTTGTTTATTCATCTGTTGGTGGGCGTTTGAGTTGTTTCTACGTTTTGGCTATTGTGAGTAATGCTGCTATGAACATGGTTCTACAAATGTCTGTTTGTGTCTCTGCTTTCAATTCTTTTGGGTATATACCTAGAATACCTAAAAGTAGAATTGCTGGAGCATATGGTAATTCTATGTTTAATATGGTGAGGAACCATCATGTTGCTTTCCACAATGAACATACCATTTTACATTTCCCAGCAATGTACAAGGTTTCTCCATATCCTTGCCAATACTTCTTATTTATTTATTTATATATTTATTTACTTAGATAATAGCCATCCTAATGGGTGTGAAGTGGTATTTTATTGTGGTTTTGATTTGCATTACCCTGACAACTAATGATGTTGAGCATCTTTTCTCAAAGTTGTAGAGATTATAAGTTCCAGATCAAGTTCTAGCTTGGTGGGTTTCTGGTGAGGGCTCTCTTCCTGGCTTGGTGAGGAGAGTTGGGAGTGAGCTTTCTCTTGTCTTCTTGTCTTTTTTTTTTTTTTTTTTGAGATGGAGTCTCGCTCTATTGCCCAGGCTGGAGTGCGGTGGCATGATATCAGCTCACTGCAACCTCCACCTCCTGGGTTCAAGCGATTCTCCTGCCTCAGCCTCCCGAGTAGCTGGGATTACAGGTGCCCACCACCACACCTGGCTACTTCTGTATATTTTTAGTAGAGACGGGGTTCCACCATGTTGGACAGGCTGGTCTTGAGCTCCTGACCTCAGGTGATCCACTCACCTTGGCCTCCCAAAGTGCTGGGGTTACGGGCGTGAGCCACTGCACCCGGCCTCTGTTATCTCTTTTTATAAGGATACTAATCCTATTGGATCAAGGACCCACCCTTATGACGTAAAGGCCCTGTCTCCAAATACAGTCACATTGGGGTTGAGGTTTTAACTTACAAATTTTGGCGGAGGAGAGAGGACACAAACATTCCGTCTATAGTACAGGGGAAGATCTGCTGATCTCTTTGTATAGTTATGCCCCCTCAAAAGTGTGAGCAGAGCTAAAAGACTAGTGGGCTGACCAGTCTTTTAGTCTTGAGGGTCTAGAGGGTAGACGGGGTCATTTTTAGTCTACAGAGTAGGAGAGAGAGTTAGCTTTTGCATTCTAGGAGAATAAGGAGCAAACACGCTTCCTCGATGTCTAACAAGATGTTAGTTGTTACAGAGCAGCTCTCAGGGGAGAGACTGCTATAGCTCCATCACTCATGGGACTACATAAGGTACCCCAGGGCTCTCCTGAGTAAATCAAGGACTCAGGAGAGGAGGATTGAATATGAGGGGAAAATAATCACTTTTCTGACTTGAATTAGTAGTCTCGATAGTCAAGAAGAAGTAGTATCTAAAAGTAGATATCTAGGTAAAATCTTGTAAATAACTAGACTAACCAAGAAAAAAGAATCTTACATGCACCTTTCTTCTTATCTTCAATGCTAGAAGCTAAAAGATGGTAGACCATTAAGGGGAAAAGGCTACACCATCCAAGAATCTCTAATCAGCTAAGATATCATCTCCCAGGGTGAAAAAGATATTCATGGACCATAATGCAGAAAACTATGTAATAGTTGAAAAGATGAAGCTAGATATATGTAACTAACATATGTTGACATTGAATGAATGGAATGTTTGATAAAAGTGCTAAGTAAAGACTCTACAGCTAGAACAGAAGTGTGTGAGGGGGAGGGGCAATCATATAGGAGTGGACAGTGTAGGGGTGATTAAGTCTTTTTTTTTTTTTTTTTGAGACAAGGTCTCCCTCTGTTGCCCAGGCTGGAGTGCAGTAGCAGAATCTTGGCTCACTGCAATCTCCACCTCCCAGGCTCAAGTGATCCTCCCGCCTCAGCCTCCCAAGTAGCTAGGACTACAGCTATTGGGACGTGCCTCCATGCTCAGCTAATTTTTTTTTATTTTTAGTAGAGACAAGGTTTTGCCCTGTTGTCCAGGCTGATTTCGAACTCCTGAGCTCGAACGATTCACCCTCCTCAGCCTCCCAAAGTACTGGTATTACAGGCATGAGCCATCGTGCCTGACCAGTGATTAAGTCTTCTACATGTGTTGTCTATGTGGCATGATAGAAAGGGGGGAAGTATTAGTATTTTAGATTATTTATTTATTTTTGGTGAATGGGGGCTAGGTGAAGTAGGGAGAATGAGTAGATGAGTTACTTTCTTAAAACAGATAAATATGTTTGATCTTGAGTGTCTGGAGAGGGAGGCTATCCACTAGTAAAAAAGGAAAAATATATATCTCTTTGTTTTTTGAGACAGCGTCTCACTTTGTCACTCAGGCTAGAGTGCAGGGTGGCGCAAACATGGCTCACTACAGTCTCGACCTCCCGGGTTCAAGCGATCCTCCAGCCTCAGCCCCCTAAGTAGCTGGGACTACAGACATACACCACTATGTCCGGCTAATTTTTGTATTTTTTGTAGAGACAGGGTTTTGTCATGTTGCTCAGGCTGGTCTTAAACTCCTAAGCCTAAGCAATGCACCCACCTTGACCTCCCAAATTGTTGGGATTACAGATGTGAGCCACTGTGCCTGGCCTGATACATCTCTTAGTTAATAATAGAAAACAACAAAGTAAAATAAATAAGGAACATAAAATAAGATTGAAGGAGTAAAATTAAGTATATTATTTGCTATACAAAATGTGGACATGTTGCATTTACTTAATAAGAAACTCAGATTGTCAGGTAGAGTTAAAAGACAAAACTCACATGTGTTGTTTACTAAAATCATACTTAAAGCAGTGATAAAGAAAAGGTAAAGATGTAAACAAGCAAAGAGAAAGCAAGAGTGGCAATGTTTTTTGTTTTTTGTTTTGTTTTTTTTTTGAGACAGAGTCTCACTCTGTTGCCCAGGCTGGAGTGCAGTGGCATGGTCTTGGATCACTGCAACCTCTGCCTCTTGGGCTCAAGCGATTCTCATGTCTCAGCCTCCCAAGTAGCTGAGATTACACGCACGTGCCGCCACACCTGGCTAATTTTTTGTGTTTTTATTAGAGACAGGGTTTCACCATGTCCACTAGGCTGGCCTCCAGCTCCTGACCTCAGGCGATCTGCCCGCCTTGGCCTCCCAAAGTGCTGGGATTACAGGTGTGAGCCACCACACCTGGCCCCAAAGTGGCAATGTTAATGTACATCAAAAAAGGAGGAAAACAAGGTTAAAACATTAGACAGGATATTATGAAATTATATACTTAATAGTTTACGAAGATGTATCAAAAACTTGTAGACACCGAAAATATTTTGGCTGAATAACCTCTAATAGCATTTTCAAAAAGACAAACATGTATTTGTAGTGGGAAATTTCATGTACATTTCTTTCAGCATAGGAGAGATCTAGTACACAAAAAGTGAGTAAATACAGAGGAGTTGTGCCGGGTGCGGTGGCTCAATGCTTGTAATCCCAGCACTTTGGGAGGCCGAGGCAGGTGGATCACCTGAGGTTGAGAGTTCAAGATCAGCCTGACCAACATGGAGAAACCCCATCTCTACTAAAAATACAAAATTAGCCGGGGTGGTGGCACATGCCTGTAATCACAGCTACTTGGGAGGCTGAGGCAGGAGAATTGCTTGAACCCAGGAGACGGAGGTTGCCGTGAGCCAAGATCGCGCCATTGCACTCCAGCCTGGGCAACAAGAGCAAAACTCCATCTCAAAAAAAAAAAAATTACAGAGGAGTTGAATAATATAATCCACAATCCACAAACTTTATTCGATGGATGTATAGAACTTTATATCCTTCAAACAAGAAATATACATTGTTATATGTGGCCCCCAAAAGCCCTTAAGTTAAAGCAGAGAGATTTTGTACTTGCATTACTCAATAAGATTGGAAATAAATAATGAAATAAATAACCAAAAGATTCTTAACTAATTAGAGAGCAGAAATCACATTCCTAGGTAAATTTTGAATCAAAGAGAAAAAAACTGAGATTATAGACTAGAAAGCAATGAAAAAGAGAAGACATTACAACAAAACCTGTGGGTCATTGCAAAAGTTGTACCTGTTAGAAAATTTGTAGACTAAAATATCTTCATTATTAATGAACAATAACTAAAGGAATTTAGTACTCATGTTAAGAAATTAGGAAAATAACAGCAAAAGAAAGGAAGAGGGAATTCAGAAAAACTGAAATTAATTTAAAATTTATATACATAAAAATAGGATAAATAGATTTTATTATTTTGGGCTTTCTGAAAAATGATTAATGTACCTGATGAAGAAAATAGGGCAGAAATACACAAGGAAAGTAATGAGAAGGCCAGGCGCAATAGCTCACTCCTGTAATCCCAGCACTTTGGGAGGCGGAGGCAGGTGGATCACTTCAGGTCAAGAGTTCAAGACCAGCCTGGTCAACATGGTGAAACCCCATCTCTACTAAAAATATAGAAATTATCTGGGCGTGGTGGTGGGCACCTGTAATCCCAGCTACTCAAGAGGCTGAGGCAGGAGAATCACTTGACCCTGGGAAGCAAAGGTTGCAGTAAGCTGAGATCGCACCACTGCACTCCAGCCTGGGCGACAGAGCGAGACTCCGTCTAGAAAAAAAGGGATGAGAAATAAAACATAGCGTGCTATGAAAGAGAATAAAATAAATTAGAAGATAATGTCATGTACAACTTTGATAACAAAATTTTTCCAACATTTTATTTTTTTAATTTAATTTTTTTGAGACAGGGTCTCACTCCATCACCAAGGTTGGAGTGCAGTGGCATGATCTTGGCTCACTGCAGCCTCTGCCTCCCAGGTTCAAGCAATCCTCCCACCTTACCGTCTCGAGTAGTTGTGGACTATAAACATGCACCACCACACCCAGCTGTTGTTTTTATTATTTTTTTTTGTAGAGACGGGGGTCTCACTATGTTAGCCATGCTGGTCTCGAACTGGGCTCAGGTGCTCCTCCCACCTCAGCCTCCCAAAGTGCTAGGATTATAGGTGTGAGCCACCGTGCCCAGCCCATACCTTCCTTTTCTAACTTTTTGTGGCCACGTTTTTATTGAAGTTCTTCGAGTAATATGGTCAGAGATGGTGTATGGGGTGGTGTACTGTCTGTGTCCCTGTTGTCTTGAAATGTAGGATTTTTTCACTTTTAAACTTGATGGATAGCTTGTCTGGGATCAGAATTTTAGGGCCATAGTTCTCCCTCAGAATTCTGTAAAATTGTTCCTTTGACTTCTAGCAGTTAATGTAGCAGATTAGAGGTCCAATGCCTATTTGAATGTCTCACTGGTTCATAACCTAATATTTCTGTATGGAAACCTAGAGCACTTTTATTTTGGCAATTCAGAAATTTAATTAGATTAAATGTCTAGATGTTTAACATTTTTATTGTTCTTGTTCTGACATTACAGATGTTTTAGATATGGAAACTCAGGGATTTCTTAGGGAAACTTTCCTATCTGCTTTATTGCTTTTTCTCAATTCATTTTGAGATACTGTTTTTCAAGATACTGATTTATTACCCAGGTGGGTTTATAATGTACTTATGAAATATAACAGTTGCTGCATTGCCATGTTGGAGGAGTCACAGTAACTAATAAAGGATATCTGTGACGATACAAGTCTTGAGAAAAGCATTGACAGGCAAAAATAAATAAATATACACATCCATGCATAAATGCAATAAAGCATTCAGTTGAGTGGTATTAGAAAAGTGCATGAGAATTTTCATGACTTTATTTTGGAACTTGTTATTCCTTTTCAGGACCGAAAGTTAACCAAAGCTGAGCAGCAAAGATTCAAGGAAGAAGCAGAGATGTTGAAGGGTCTCCAGCACCCCAATATAGTTCGATTTTATGATTCCTGGGAATCTATATTAAAAGGAAAGAAATGTATTGTATTAGTGACTGAACTAATGACATCTGGGACCTTAAAGACGTAAGTTGACCCTGATAGTGCCAATGTAGTTTTATTTGGAAATAATTTTCTGGAGTCATAACAATTTTTATAAAATAAAACTACTCAAAGAATTTTTAGAATCTGGCCAGGCGCAGTGGCTACACCTGTAATCCCAGCACTTTGGGAGACTGAGGAGGGTGGATCTCAAGACTAGCCTGGGCAACATGGTGAAACCTTGTCTCTACCAAAAAAATACAAAAATTAACCAGATGTGGCAGCGCACACCTGTAGTCCCAGCTACTCAGGAGGCTGAGGTTGGAGGATGGCTTCAGCCTGGGAGGTGGAGGTTGCAGTGAGCCATGATCGTGCCACTGTATTCCAGCCTGGTTGACAAAGCCAGATCCTGTCTCAAAAAAAAAAAAAAAAAGAATTTGTAGATTCGAATCTAGTGACTGTTTTAAGTTAGGTTTAAAAATTGAGATGTTAATGAAGTTTGTTAAAAAAATACAGTACTGAGAAGTTAATGTTTGTGGGATATTGTAGAATTTTAGAATTAAAAATCGTTATAGAGAATACAGTTTTATTTTATTTTATTTTATTATTTTTTGGGACAGGGTCTCACTCTGTCACCCAGACTGGAGTGGTGCAGTGACATGATCATGGCTAACTGCAGCTTCGACCTCCTTGGTCTCAAGTGACCCTCCCACCTCAGCCTCCTGAGTAGCTGGAACCACAAGCATGCAGCAACATGCCTGGCTAATTTTTTTTTAAATAATTTTTGTAGAGATGGCGTTTTGCCACGTTGCCCAGGCTGGTCTCGAATTCCTGGGCTAAAGCAATCCGCCCACCTCAGCCTCCCAAAGTGCTAGGGTTATAGGAGTGAGGCACCATGCCCGGCCATAATTTTATTTTGTAGAAGATAATGGAAGGTTGGAGGGCTTGGTCAAGTTCAAATATCTAGTGAGCGATACTATTATGATATTATAATATTACAGTATATTATTATAGTATTATAATATATGGTATAATATGTAGTATTATATAGTATAATATTATAGTATTATAGACTATTAATTATAGTCTTTTATTTCTAACCACAATTATTCATTTGGTGAATAATGACTTGTAAATATTAAATGTGGTTTAATCACTTGCAAATATTAAATATGGTGTAAACTTTTTGTTTCCTAACATTAGTGTATATACTAAAATTTTACATAGTTTAACCCTCTAGTGACTTTATATAAGCAGTTATTAGGTAGTAGAGAAGAACTTTCTTTTTAAAATTGTGCTGCCATTCTACAAAAGGCCACTCTGGAATGATTTTTAGTTTGAATTAAAAATGCTACACTTGGCTAGGTGTGGTGGCTGATGCCTGTAATCCTAGCACTTTGGGAGGCCGAGGCAGGCAGATCACCTGAGGTCAGGATTTCAAGACCAACCTGGCCCACATGGTGAAACCCCGTCTATACCAAAATACAAAAATTAGCTCGGCGTGGTGGTGCATGCCTGTAGTCCCAGTTACTTGGGAGGCTGAGGCATGAGAATCACATGAACCTGAGAGGCGGAAGCTGCAGTGAGCTGAGATTGCACCACTGCCCTCCAGCCTGGGAGACAGAGTGAGACTTCATCTTAAAAAAAAACCAACCAAACAAACAAACAAAACAGCTACGCTTGGTAGGATGTCTTATCTAAGAATGAAGTATTAGATTAAAATTTTTTTTGCCATAACAAATAATAGAAAACAACTCAGTGATGGGAATCATAGTGCATAAGTTGTTTGCTTATGTATCTTACCTTAATAGTGTTCATATAATAAGCTGGATATGTTTGTTTACACATGGTCTTTTGTTTCTTTGTATAGGTACTTAAAACGATTTAAAGTCATGAAACCAAAGGTCTTAAGGAGCTGGTGCAGGCAAATTTTAAAGGGGTTGCAGTTCTTGCACACTAGGACTCCTCCTATTATTCACCGGGATCTGAAGTGTGACAATATTTTCATCACGGGACCCACTGGATCTGTGAAGATTGGTGATCTAGGATTAGCCACCTTAATGCGTACCTCATTTGCTAAGAGTGTCATTGGTGATTAAAGTTTTACAGTTTACTGGTTGGGTAAAGAGAGATTTTTCAATTTTATAGGTCTAGAACAGGAATCAGCCAGCTATGGCCAGTGGGATGAATGTGGCTCACTGCCTGTTTTTGTAAATCGAATTTTATTAGAACACAGTCACACTCGCTCATTTACAGATTGTCTAGGACTGCTTTTGCACCTACAAGTGACAGAGTTGAGTAGTTGTGTGATAGAGACCATACAAACTGCAAAACCTGAACAGTTTACTCTCTGGCCCTTAACAGAAAAGTTTACCAATACTGGGCTTAGACTGAATTTGCTTTGAAATACCTATTATATATTGGCTTATTTCAGAGACATTCTAATGTATTTTTTGTGGGATAATATTTATATTTAGGATTATTGAAAGGTTCTAAGGATGTAAGTAAGAGAGTTTACTAAGTTAATTCAGAAAAATTTAAGTAAAAAGGATAGAAATAAAAACATTTTATTAATCATTACCTAATCTTGAGCATTACAAATTATACTCTATCAGTATGGAAAATTAAATAAATTATTTCAGTGCTTTATGTAGATATAGCAAATATTCAACAAATTGTATACTTAAAAATTTGCAGCCAGGCACGGTGGCTCACGCCTGTAATCCCAGCACTTTGGGAGCCTGAGGTGGGTGGATCACGAGGTCAGGAGTTCGAGACCAGCCTGGCCAACATGGTGAAACCCCGTCTCTACTAAAAATACAAAAATTAGCCAGGCGTGGTGGCAGGCACTTGTAATCCCAGCTACCCGGGAGGCTGAGGCAGGAGAATCACTTGAACCTGGGAGGCAGAGGTTGCAGTGAGCTGAGATGGCACCACTGCACTCCAGCCTGGGCAACAGAGCAAGATTACGTCTCAAAAAAAAAAAAAGAAATTTGCTTTGGGGGAGTAGAAATTAACACAGATAATCCTTATAGGAAAGGGGATGTGATCTTGGTGGATACGTTTTTCTCTTCCATAAAAATGTGGTGGTGGTGTTATTTTGTAGGAACTCCTGAGTTTATGGCTCCAGAGATGTATGAAGAACACTATGATGAATCCGTAGATGTTTATGCTTTTGGAATGTGTATGCTGGAAATGGCCACATCGGAGTATCCTTATTCTGAGTGTCAGAATGCAGCTCAAATATACCGGAAAGTAACTAGTGTAGGTATAACTTTTTTCTTTTTACTTTATCAGTTGCCACGTTTCATGTTGAAATTAGTTAAGTTTGACTTACTCAAAACTAATTTTGGTTTAGCTCTAGGTAACAGTATTAAAATTAACAATTGTAATGCAACAAGCCTTAGATTTATACCATATGACTATGCTTCATTGGAGTCATATAAAATGCTTTGTATTAGTATCTTTGGGAAAACGTACAGGTATATCATCTATATATATTTGTTTGTAAGGAATTTTTAGTTACCTATTAGATGGATCTTATTTTTCAAAGCTGAATAATAGAGACCGACTACATGGTTTCTTTTAGGTCTAAAAGCCTTTTTATGAAAGGGCATTCAAAATCTAGTTCAATAGATACAGTATTTGAGTCCCTGCTATGAGTAAATTTTTGTGTTAGAAATTGTAAGGAATGCAAAGATGAGTAAGAAGTGTTTGCTACCCTCAAAGAGCTTACATTTCTAATAAGGGAATAATATAAATTCACAAATGACTATAAAATAAGAGGATGAGAGTATAGTAAGGGACATAAGGAAGGTAGAAGCAAAGTGTTATGCTTATTCAAAGGAGGACTACTTCATATCCAGTTGGGCAGCTCAAGACAGGCTGTGAAAGATTGTTTCAGGTAGCTTAACATTAGTAGGTATTGGTTTTTTAAATCCTTTTAAAATTAATACCTTTTTTTTTTTTTTTTGAGACACAGTCTGTTGCCAGGCTTTAGTGCAGTGGTGGGATCTTTGCTCACTGCAACCTCCACCTCCCGGGTTCAAGCAATTCTCCTGCCTCAGCCTCCCAAGTAGCTGGGACTACAGGTGTGCACCACCACGCCCAGCTAGTTTTGTATTTTTAGTAGAGACGGGGTTTCACCATGTTGGCCAGGATGGTCTTGATCTCTTGACCTTGTGATCCGCCCACCTCGGCCTCCCAAAGTGCTGGGATTACAGGTGTGAGCCACCATGCCCAGCCAAAATTAATATCATTTTTAATTGACAAATTGTTATTGTACATATTTAAGGGGTACCATGTGATGTTTTGAGATACACACACACACACACACACACACACACACACACACACACACACACAAATGTGGAATGATTAAATCAGGCTAATTAACATATCTATCACCCCACTTGCTTATTATTTTGTGTGGTAAGACATTTGAAATTTACTAAGTTATTTTGAAATTTACAGTATATTATTGTTATTATCGACTGTAGTTACCCTGCTGTACAGTAGATCTCAACACCTACTCCTCCTGTCTAACTGCAGCTTGTACCTTTTGACCAATAGCTCCCCATTTCCTCCCCCACAACTCCCAGTCTCTGGTAACCATCATTCTACTCTTCTATGAGGTCATCTTTTTTAGATTCCATGTGTAAATGAGATCATGTTTTATTTGTCTTTCTGTGCTGGTTTATTTCACTTAACATAATGTCTTCTAGGTTCATCCACATTGTCACAAATGATAGAATTTTCTTCTTTTTTAAGGCTGAATAGTATTCCATTGTGTATATATACCACATTTTCTTTATTCATTCACTGATGAACATGTAGGTCATTTCCATATCTTGGCTATTGTGTATAGTGATGCAGTGAACATAGGCATGCATATATCTGTTTGACATACTAATTTCAATTCCTTTGGGTATGTACCAAGAAGTAGAATTGTTATGGTAGTTCTATTTTTAGTTTTTTTGGGGAAGTTCCATACCATTTTCCATAACAGCTGTACCATTTATATTCTCATCAACAATGTATGAGGGTTCCTTTTTCTCTGCATCCTCACCAACACTTATCTTTCATCTTTTTGATAATAGTCATTCTAACAGATGTGAGGAGATACTGTTTTTTAATGCATGCGGTACACCACATACTTTATTTATTTATTTAGTTTTTGAGACTGAGTCTCGCCCTGTCACCTAGGCGGGAGTGCAATGGCGCTGTTTCGGCTCACTGCATCCTCCACCTCCTGGGTGCGGGTGATTCTCCTGCCTCAGCCTCCCGAGTAGCTGGGATTACAGGTGCACACCACCATGCCCGGCTAATTTTTTGTATCTTTAGTAGAGACAGTGTTTCACCATGTTGGCCAGGATGGTCTCCAACTCCTGACCTTGTGATCTGCCCACCTTGGCTTCCCAAAGTTCTGGGATCACAAGCGTGAGCCACTGCGCCTGGCCACCACATACTTTAATCTTTATCCCCTACGAGATAGGTGCAATCTTCAGTTTACAGATGATGAAACTGAGAATCAGAGGTTGTACCTTGCCCAACTTCCCACAGCTACTGATAATGGTGGGTTTTGACCCCAAGTCTGTCTGACTCTAGAAGTTTGTGTAAGGAGACAATAAGAAATAAGGCTACAATCCAGAATGTGGGACATTCTGTAGGACAAATGACCTAGTTTCTCCAACAAATACATTTTATGAAAGAAACAGGAAGGGCGGCTTTTATAGACTACAAGAGACTTAAGAGTAGTGGTGAGCTGGTAAATGTTTAACACCTGATTCTCTGAAAAAAGAAAGAATGCTGACTTAGTATTTGCTGATTTTTCTGGTATAAGTACTCCCACCATGGCTGATTTCAAGTTACCAGTGTGACCTCACTGAATGAAGAGCTGGGAAGAGATGCACTGTTGCACTCATTGTATGATTATTTCTACCATGCAGATAGAGTAGCTATAAATAACCTCAAACGCATAAATAATAGTAAACTGTAGTAAAATAGTTAGGGAGTGATGTTTTCAGTATTTATTACCCTGGCTTTTTTTTGCTCTGTTTTGTTTTGTTTTGTTTTGTTTTTGAGACAGAGTCTCACTCTGTCACCCAGGCTGGAGTGCAGTGGTACGATCTCAGCTCACTGCAACCTCTGCCTCCTGGGTTCAAGCGATTCTCATGTTTCAGCCTCCCAAGTAGCTGGGATTATGGGCGTGTGCCTCCACACCTGGCTAGTTTTTGTATATATATATTTTTTAATAAAGATGTGGTTTTGCCATGCTGGCCAGGCTGGTCTCAAACTCCTGACCTCAGGTGATCTGCCCACCTCGGCCTCCCAAAGTACTGGGATTACAGGTGTGGGCCACTGTGCCCAGCTTACCTTGGCTTTTAATGTAATTTATTTAATTGTAAACTTTTATAATTTAGTTTTATTTTAAATGGCCATGTTTAACAATTGGATTGCAGAATTCCTGAAAACTTAATAGCATTTGTGAGCTGGTATGAGCCAGCTCATGCACACCCTACCCTATGGACCTTGTTTGGATCCTGATTTGAACAAACCAACTGTAAAAAGACATCATTTAGACAATTTTGAAAATTTGAGTATGGACTGGGTTTCAGATATTTGATATTAAGGAATTATTCATGAGTATTTTAGGGGGGACGATTATATGATTTTTTTTTTTTTTTTTGGAGACAGTGTTTGCTCTGTCACCCAGGCTTGAGTACAGTGGTACGATCTTGGCTCACTATAGCCTTGACTTCCTGGGCTCAGGCAGTCCTCTCACCTCAGCCACCCTGGTAGCTGGGACCACAGGTACACACCACCACACCCAGCTATTTTTTTTTCTTTTTATATTTTTGTATAGAGATGGGGTTTCACCACGTTGCCCAGACTGGTCTTGAACTACTGGGCTCACACAATCCACCCACCTTGGCCTCCCAAAGTACTAGGATTACAGGCATGAGCCACCATGCCTGAGCTACACAATTTTTTTTTTAATAGGTTCTTATCTGTTAGAGATGTAAACTGGAAAATTCATGGGTGAAATGACATGATGCCTGAGATTTGCTTTAAAATATTCCAGGATACAGTATGTGTGGGGGCAGATAGCTGAAACAAGGTTGGCAAAATGTTGACTGTTGTTGAAACTGGTGATGGTTACACGGGACTTCATTATGCTATTCTACTTTCAAGTATGTTTGAAAATTTGTATAAGAGCTCAGAAAAAGAGATAAGGCTAGAATGTGTTTTTAGTTTTGGCCCATATTTTGGAAGGCCATAAATAGAAAAGAATTTTGTGTTAGATTTTGTAAGTTATAGCTCCTGAACTGTTTTTACGTAGGAGCAGAGAAAGGCAGTAATTTACCCAGAGATGAGAAATGAGTATACCAGTGGGAAGGTCAAAGAGGGCTTTTTCCATAGGTAGAATAACAGGTCAATTTTTTAAAATTTTAAAAATATATTTATTTTAGAAAATTTATTTTTATTTTTAATTTTTTATTGTACTTTGAGTTGCTGTTTTAATAGGTCTATTTTTTGAATAGTGACTTTATTATTTTATATTAAAGTCATTAAAAATGCCATATCACAATTCAGATTTCCATCTATCTTAAGCTTCTACATTTTAGGAACTAAATTAACTCCTAATTTCATCAGATTTGTCTACGATGTAATACTGGGCTTTCTGATTCTGTGTCCTTTGAGGTAGCATGACAGGCGTAGAAGTAGATGTTAGATTGCTTCATTCCATAACAATTATTCTTTCCATTGTACCTTTCTGCTTCCAGCTTAATTTGGAATTTTCTATTAAATGACTGCAATGATCTTACTTGGGTTATTTTTTAAATCTTAAGTAAAAGATAATAGAATATAAAATAAGCAGATTCAGGAAGCCAACACAGTTATTATAGAAACATTTTGAATTGTCTGGACTTCATTTATTTGTTATTGAATTCCTAGAACCTGATAATTAGCTTGAGGTACATGCTCTCAATATTTTATTATTGCTTAAGGATAAAAATAATACAGATTTCTTAAATATATAGGTATATATGTTCATATATATACATATATACACATACATACACATATGTATCTACTGATTGCTCATTGCTTCTAGCCATTCTAGACGACTGAAATATATTGAATTAGGCTGGGTGCAGTGGCTCATGCCTGTAATCCTAGCACTTTGGGAAGCTGAGGGAGAAGGACTGTTTGAGCCCAGGAATTCAAGACCAGACTGGGCAACATAGCAAGACCTTGTCTCTACAAAAAAAAAAAAAAAAAAAAAAAATTAGCCGAATTTGGTGGCACGTGCCTGTAGTCCCAGCTACTCTGGAGGCTGAGGTGGGAAGATCACTTGAGCCTGGGAGGTTGAGGCTGCAGTGAGCTGTGATCATGCCACTGCACTTCAGCCTGGGTGACAGAGTGAGACCCTGTCTTAAAAAAAATATATATATATATATATATATAGAGAGAGAGAGAGAGAGAGAGAATTGGAATGTTTGAAATAGAGAAGCCTTTATTTTGAATTTTCAAAAGTTTTTTAAAATAGCATTAATTATTTTCTGATTTCAAAAAAGTACTTGTTTATGGCCGGGCGCAGTGGCTTACGCCTGTAATCCCAGCACTTTGGGAGGCTGAGGCGGGCGGATTGCCTGAGATCAGGAGTTCGAGACCAGTCAGGCCAACATGGTGAAACCCCATCTCTACTAAAAATACAGAAAAATTAGCCGGGCTTGGTGGCGTGCGCCTGTAATCCCAGCTACTCAGGAGGCTGAGGCAGGGGAATTGCTTGAACCAGGGAGGTGGGAGGTTGCAGTGAGCCAAAATCACGCCACTGCACTCCAGCCTGGGCGACAGAGCGAGACTCCATCTCAAAATAAATAAATAAATAAATAAACTTGTTTATTATATATTGTTAATTGGGATTATACTGTATGTAGATTTTGGGATCCTATTTTTCCCTACTTAATAGTACATTATGAGAATTTCCCATGTCATTAATTATTCTGAGAACATTTTTAATTTCTGTATATTGTCATATATACCTGCAGATCTAGATTTGAAAATCATACTATATATATAACATAATATATGTAACTTTGCCTCTGTTGTCAGGTTAAGATTATTTACAGTTTTTTTACTGTTATTTGTAGACAACATCCTTGTCAAAAGGTTATTAAACTTATGTTCTCTATATATACACATATATATTTACAAATATTTCATTTAAAACTTGACTATGGTTTAGTGATAAAAATAATGTTTAATAAATGTCATGTTGACTTGGGCTTTCAATTGCATCATTTGTTACTAGAAACCATTTTTTTCTCCTAGGGCATAAAACCAGCCAGCTTCAATAAAGTCACTGATCCTGAAGTCAAAGAAATCATTGAAGGATGTATTCGTCAAACCAAATCTGAAAGGTGGGTGCAATTGTAGCAAAATGACATAACTGAAAGATGCATTTTTCTCTTATCTTGCTTTGGGTCATTTTCTGACCTTTCAGTCATGCTGAGTTTGACTTTTGAGTAGAAGCCAAACCATACTCTAGATTGAAGTGTATCAGTGCATGTTGTTTACCATTTTAGACTTGGATATCATGTGCTGAATTTTTCTTGAACTGACGTTTGGGTTGCGTTTGTGTGTCTGTGTGCCTTTTGACAAGCTTTCATCACCTTCAGCCATCAGCTTAACAGTCAGTAGGCCCTCACAGGTTAATTTGCTTCTAACAGTTGAGAGTGGACAAAATTTTAAAAATTTGATTCTGTATCCTTAGTGTCATGATAATGATAAAGCTAATATGGATAGAAGAAATATGTATTCAAGAAATCGTATTCCACATTTATTTGTGTCACAATTTGCCTTATAGACAATTCCCATTACTCTTAGCTTTTGCCTCCCTTTAGGTTTTATTTCTTATTTTATTTTTAATTTACTTTTATTTTTTTGAGACAGAGTCTCGCTCTGTTACCCAGGCTGAAGTGCAGTGGTATGATCTTGACCCACTGCAACCTCTGCCTCCCGGGTTCCAGCGATTCTCCTGCCTTAGCCTCCTGAGTAGCTGGGATTGCAGGTGCATGCCATCACACCTGGCTAATTTTTGTATTTTTAGTAGAGAAGGGGTTTTACCATGTTGGCCAGGCTGGTCTCCAACTCCTGGCCTCAAGTGATTCACCCGTCTCAGCCTCCCAAAGTGCTGTCATTACAGGCATGAACCACCACGCCCGACCTGCCTCCCTTTAGTTTCAGCTTTGGACAGTTGCTGACTTTAAATTGGTGGGTTTGTCTTTTGATTTTTACTTCCTTATTGATGATTATTAGTAAAGGCGATATATCCTTAGTAGAAATTTTCATGGGGTTATTGGCCATTTGTATATCTTTGCAGAAATATCTATTCAACTCTTTTGCCCATTTTTAATTGGCTTGTTTGGTTTTTTGTTGTTGAGATAGGAGCTTAGGCATGCTTTTAAAAATGAGGCTAAAAACACTATGTAGAAGTAGCTATTTTAGTTTGGATTCTGATTGTTGTTTGTACAGCCTTTAAATATGTTCTGTTACCAAAGAGCACTGGAATATTGAAAAGGATTTATAGCATATTAGTATATTGGAAAAAGCACAGGCTTCATCATCAGACTTAAAGTCAAATCTGGGCTCACACTTAGCCTGTGTGACCTTGAGCAAGTTAGTAATTACACAAAACAAGTATTATTTTGATAACTAAAAGGATAATAGGCTGAGGGTAGTGGCTTACACCTGTAATCCTAGCACTTTGGGAGGCCGAGGCAGGAGGATCACTTGAGGCCAGGAGTTCACGACCAGTCTGGGAAGCAAAATGAGACCCTTGTCTCTACAAAATATTAAAATGAAAAAATTAGCCAGGCATAGTGTCACCCGCCTGTAGTCCCAGCCCCTGGGGAGGCTGAAGTGGGAGGATTGCTTGAGCTCAGGAGTTGGAAGCTACAATGAGCTATGATCATGTCACTGTACTCTAGCCTGGATGACAGAGTAAGACCCTGTCTTAAAAACAAACAGGCTGGGTGCGGTGGCTCACACCTCTAATACCAGCACTTTGGGAGGCTGAGGCGGGCAGATCACTTGAGGTCAGGAGTTTGAGACCAGCCTGACCAACATGACGAAACCCCATCTCTACAAGAAATACAAAACTTAGCTGGGCGTGGTGGTGGGTGCCTATAATCCCAGCTACTCTGGGGGCTGAGGCAGGAGAATTGCTCGAACCTGGGAGGTGGAGGTTGCAGTGAGCCAAGATCTTGCCACTGCACTCCAGCCTGGGCAACAGAGTGAGACTCCATCCCAAAACAAGCAAGCAAACAAGCAAACTAATAAACCAAAATATTTTTACTGTAAATAATAAAAATTTTACAGTAAAAATTCACTATAAATAATACAGTAAAAATTTTTATTGGGAGGCAGAGGGCTTTACTTGGTTGTGCCTCCTTAAAGACATCTCGCTTTAGTCTTAGGAACGGGCACAGTGGCTCATGCCTGAGGCTGAGTGGGGCGGATCACAAAATCAAGAGATTGAGACCATCCTGGCCAACATGGTGAAACCCCGTTTCTACTAAAAAATATAAAAATTAGCTGAGCGTGGTGGCACACAACTGTAGTCCCAGCTACTTGGGAGGCTGAGGCAGGAAAATTGCTTGAACCCGGGAGGTGGAGGTTGCAGTGAGCCAAGATCACGCGACTGCACTCCGTCCCCAAAAAAAACACCAAAACACACATCTCGCTTTAGCCTTAAAAGTAATTCATTTGAGCAGCTTTTTCTTTTTCAAAAAAATCAACTTTGTATGGAATGATGGCTTATTCTATTTATGACACAGTCTTAGTTAAGTATTTGTCACTTGGTCACTAAAAATGTAGGGGGTTGAAAATCCTCAACTTACAGGATATCATGCTGTGTATATACTTTTTCTGTTTATGTAGTGTAAGAAGAGGTCTCTGTAGACATTATGCAGTACATCAGTTTCAGCTCTCCCTGGCCTGTAATACAGAGAGCTTAAATATTATGTATCTGTTTTAAAAGTTAGTAAAAGTAAATTAACTTATCCAGCTTGTAAACAAATCTTTTGAAGCTATGTCCTTTGTTTCTCTTCAGAGATGGTTAATCCCTAATACTAGGCTAGGGTTGTATCTGTTATATGTATACTCTGGTCTAAAACCAGAGTTAGATACGAAAACCACTGGACTTTGCTGAACCACATTAGCTTCACCCATGGCATTCTGTAAAGTACGTTGACTAGATTATTGTTAATGGAGACAGTGACTTCTATTTATAACATTCGTAAAAAGAGTTTGAATTTTTAATGTACTTTAGAGTTTATGAATTTGCAAGAGTTTTTGGTTCCCTTTGCTGAGAATCTACTGTTGGAGTCTGAGTAACTTAAGCCAGTGGCTTAGGGAAATTTGCCTAACGTGTACTAAGCTACTTCTCCAGTTCTCACTAAGCATAATTTTGTGTATGTTAAACTTTGTTATTTAGATGTATTACTTGTAATAATTCATGTTTAATTGAAGTCACTCCGTATGCATGTTAGTTGGGATTTCTTTGCATCCCTGGTAATAAATTGGATATAAGATTTATTGTTTTTGCTTCCACAGGATCTGTTAAAGAAAGAGATTTGGTTTTTATAACAAGGCAGATTAATGATTAAATTGATAGAAAATTTCAAATAAGTTTTTTGCTTTTATACAATTAATTTTTAGTAATTAAAGGGTCTTGCTATGATTGGAAGAACTGATAATGAGATATATGTTTTGTTTATTAGGTTGTCTATCAGGGACCTATTAAACCATGCATTTTTTGCTGAGGATACAGGACTGAGGGTGGAGTTAGCAGAAGAAGATGATTGCTCAAATTCATCCCTTGCTTTAAGACTCTGGGTTGAAGACCCTAAAAAATTGAAAGGCAAACACAAAGACAATGAAGCTATTGAATTTAGTTTCAATTTAGAAACAGATACACCTGAGGAAGTAGCATATGAAATGGTAAGTTAATCATACCACTATTCCCCTCACCTCTTATTGTATCAGGGTTCATTCCTTTCTCCTTCTCATTGCTTTCTTTCCTCTCATTTTCTCCTTTTTTTTTTGAGATGGAGTCTCGCTCTGTCACCCAGGCTGGAGTGCAGTGGCGCGATCTCGGCTCACTGCAAGCTCCGCCTCCTGGGTTCACACCATTCTCCTGCCTCAGCCTCCTGAGTAGCTGGGACTACAGGAGCCGCCACCACGCCCGGCTAATTTTTTGTATTTTTAGTAGAGACGGGGTTTCACTGTGTTAGCCAGGCTGGTCTTGAACTCCTGACCTTGTGATCCACCCACCTCAGCCTCCCGAAGTGCTGGGATTACAGGCGTGAGCCATCGAGCCCGACCTTCTCCTTTTTTCTTTAAATTGTTATGTTGTTGTGAACTATATTGCTATGACAGAGTGTATTAAATTTGTATGTAGAGTATAAAGAATAATGCAGCTCTACATTTATTAAGAAATAGAGCATTACCATTACCTTAAAAGCTACCTGAGTGCCTCTCTCATTTGCATTTTCCTCCCTCATCACCATGAGTAATATCTACCTAGATTTTTTTTTTTTTTTTTTTTGAGATGGAGTCTCACTCTGTTGCCCAGGTTGGAGTGCAGTGGCACAACCTTGGCTCACCGTGACCTCTGCCTCCCGAGTTCAAGCGACTCTCCTGTCTCAGCCTCCCAAGTTGCTGGGATTACAGGCACCTGCCACCACTCCCAGCTAATTTTTGTACTTTTAGTAGAGATGCAGTTTCACCATGTTAGCCAGGCTGGTCTCGAACTCCTGACTTCAAGTGATCCGTTCCCCCCCACTTCGGCTTCCCAAAGTGTTGGGATTACAGGTGTGAGCCACTGTGCCTGGCCCCCTACCCCGACTTTTGTGTTACTCATTTCTTTGTTTTTCATCATAGTTTACCTACGTAATATATTGTTTTGTTTTGAAAACTGAATGGCAAGCATGCACCTAGTTGGTGGGAAGGGGCAGTATTGGTACAATTAGGTGAAGAGTCCCAGGAGAGGATAAGCTGAAGAGACTTTCTCAATTATAGCAATTCTGGCTTCAGGTTCCCTAAGAGTTTACAAGAGCTACTTCTGGAGAAGTCAGAGGGTAAGGTTCTAAATGAGGCCCGGAAAATACACCCATGTCTCAGCACAGTCAGGGCACCGGCAGGGCTATTGTGCAGACCAGAAATTAGTTGTCTGGTTACCATATGGTTTGATGGGGAGTGGGCCACTCTGACTCTTTGCTTCCAATCTCTCTGTGACCAGCCCCCACCCTCAATAGTAGATCACAGCAGGCAACTTCTGTGGGGTGAAATGCATGTCCACACCTGCTCCAGGCAGCTGCAGTGCTGGTGGGAGGGTGTGCAGGAGCCGCAGCAGCATGTACTCAAAACCAGCCGAGTACAAACCGTCTGCGCCAGGCTCACCTGGGCATTCTGGCCTCAGGTTAAAAAGAAGGATGGGGCAATGACAGTGGGAACCTGGAAATGATAGCCTTTAACATGTCTTTCTGATCATACTGTTGTTCTAAACTGGAATGATTATTTTGGACATCTGGCACAACTATCACCCTGGCATTTCCCATTACCATCTTCCTAGACTTCTCTGCTTCACTCCTGTATTTAATTTTGAATTTCCTAAATCCCATGTCTTCAGGGGACATGGGATTAGCTGGGTCCACTTTCAGCTCCTAGAAGCCACTCTTCAGTCCTTTCCATGTCTCCACTCCATCTTCAAAGCCAGCATATTGAATCCTTCTAGTGTCAGCAGCTGGTAAAAGATTCACCAAGATAATCTCCCTAGATTAAGGCCAATTGTGCTATGTATTATAGCAAACAAAATGATGGGAGTGATATCTCATATGCACAGGTTTGGGGATTAAGAGGGATCATCTTAAAGCAGATTGCAGGACTGAGAATGGTATGTCATGGTACCTCCTCAAATGATCTTCTCTACTGTTCAGCCCTGTTCCTCTGAGATGACGAGGCAGAACCTTTTCTTCTCTCACTCCTCTAATGCCTAGTAAGATGTAGTACTTTGCTGTTAGCATACTTGCCTCTGCCTAGAATGTTGGTCTCCACTCCAAACTTCTGCACATCCCTCAGTAGTGTGCACGTTCCTTTTTTGGCTTTAATGCAGGCCAGAACTTACCTTCCAGGCTGGATGCAGTGGCTCATGCCTGTTATCCCAGCACTTTGGGGAGGCCGAGGTGAGAGGATTGCTTGAGCCCAGGAGTTCAAGACCAAAGCCCAAGCAATATAGGGAGACCCTGTCTCTAAAAAAATTAAAAATTAGGTGTGGTAGTGCATGCCTGTGATCCCAGCTACTCGGGAGGCCGAGGTGGGAGGATCACTTGAGCCTAGAAGGTCAAGGCTGCATTGACCTATCATCGTACCACTGCATTCTAGCCTGGGCAACAGAGTGAGACCCTGTCTCTCAAAAACAAATCAAATAAAATAGAATTCTTCTGTGAAAACACTTATTCTATTACCTCCAGAGATGCAGCATGCTCCTACTTAAGACTTTTACAGCAGCTCATTTCAAGTTAAGTTTTGTCCATTTCACACCACCTGATAGTGTGCTCATATAGGACAAAGGACCAACTTAGTCACCTGTATCTGGTGCCTAGTACTGCGCACATTGTAGACACTTAATGTTGCTGAATGAGGAAACCTTTTTAATCCTTCAAAAAACGTAATGGCAGTTCTAAATTACCTGTGATAAGACTGCGTATTCTGAAACATCAAGTTGTTTTGTTCGTTTTTGTTTAAAGCCTGAATTATTTTAACAATGCTTGGTAATACTATTGATTTTTCTCATGCCAATTAGAGGCTCTGGCATTTATGTATGTCTTTGTTTAAGAGAGAATATAGAAACAGATTAACTGTTAATTTGGAATTTGGGGTCATAAAATAACTGCTAGTAAAAAAAAAAAAAAAAAAAAGTTAAAATTGGCCGGGCACGGTGGCTCATGCTTGTAATCCTAGCACTTTGGGAGGCCGAGGCGGTGGATCACGACGTCAGGAATTCAAGACCAGCCTGGCCAACACAGTGAAACCCCGTCTCTACTAAAAATACAAAAAAATTAGCTGGGCGTGGTGGCGGGCACCTGTAATCCCAGCTACTTGGGAGGCTGAGGCAGGAGAATCGCTTGAACCTGGGAGGCAGAGTTGCGGTGAGTCGAGATCATGCCACTGCACTCCAGCCTGGGCGACAGAGCTAGACTCTGTCTCAAAAAAAAAAAAAAAGTTAAAATCTTAAATGTTAAAGAAATAGTTTGCTTATTATGTTTTGTTTGTAGGTCAAGTCTGGGTTCTTCCATGAAAGTGATTCCAAAGCTGTTGCTAAATCCATTAGAGACCGGGTGACACCGATAAAGAAGACAAGAGAGAAGAAGCCTGCTGGCTGTTTCGAAGAACGCAGGGATTCTCAGTGCAAGTCTATGGGGAATGTATTCCCTCAGCCCCAGAATACAACTTTGCCCCCTGCTCCCGCTCAGCAAACTGGGGCTGAATGTGAAGAAACTGAAGTTGATCAACATGTTAGACAACAGCTTCTACAAAGAAAACCACAGCAGCACTGCTCCTCTGTTACAGGTAACACAGTTACAGCGTGTAAAAGCAAACACATGTGCGATTATATTCCCTAATCTTTATTTATTTTGAAGGGCAGTGGTCAATGACCTATTTTGTTTTTTTTCCTTTTTGTATGTTTGCTTATCTTTAAATAGCACTTCTGTGTTTTTCAGAGCATTTTGTTATCTATCATTTCATCAAGCCTTTTACAAAACCCCCGAAATAGACAAGCCAGCTAGTTTCCTTATTTTAAAATTAAGAAACTGTTTTGTTAAGTGATTCTTCTAAGGTGCTAGTTGCAGAAGGATCATAATCTAGCATCTGATTTTGTTCGGGGTATAAATAAAATGATCTTATTATCATTTTTGAGGGTCTAACATAAATCCTTTTTTTCTTTTTTTTGAGACAGGGCCTTGCTCTGTCACCTAGGCTGGAGTGCAGTGGTGTGATCATGACTCACTGCAGCCTCGACCTCCCCAGGCTCAGGTGATCCTCCCACCTCAGCCCCCTGAGTAGCTGAGACTACAAGTGCGTGCCACTACACCTGGCTAATTTTTGTATTTTCTTTTGGTAGAGATGGGGTTTCACCATATTGGCCAGGCTGGTCTCAAACTCCTGGGCTCAAGCCATCTGCCCGCCTCAGCCTCCCAAAGTGTTGGGATTGTAGGCATGAGCCACCGCGCCCAGCCACATACATCTTTTAATAAAGAAAATTTAGAACTAAAGATAAAATTTATTCCTCAAGAAGGAATTTTCTAGTCTTTAAGACCCTTTGTATTTTAGGCTCAAGTATAACATTAACACAGTTCCTCTAATTTTCTGCTGTAATGCATTTTCTTTTCCAGAATGACACAGTATTTGCATAGTAATAACCTATTGTTCTACAAAGACAGTATTCTAGGTTATAGGAGAAAGAGAATATGATATATTTTACTGAAATCCCTATGTCAAGTGTAGATTAGTTAGGGATATACGTGACATGGCCAGCAAATGGAGTTGATTTTTATCTGATTCTCTGTTTTTAGGTTTGCTTTACTAAGAAAATTTTAGTTATACCACAATGTCAACATTTCATTGCTTGATAAGAGTTTACATGCTGGTTTTTGATTAATGCTGTAGTGTAAATATTTTATTTGAAGCTATGTCAGGTTCTCAGAGTAAAAAAGCCATTAAAGAAACACCATTACCTATACCATTTGGACATTTTGTGCTTCAAGTTTTCCCTTCTACCTGTTACTTATTTTCTTTGTTATAGGTGACAATTTGTCTGAGGCAGGAGCTGCATCAGTTATACATTCAGATACTTCAAGTCAGCCCAGTGTAGCCTATTCCTCAAATCAAACGATGGGCTCTCAAATGGTTTCTAACATCCCGCAGGCTGAAGTAAATGTTCCAGGGCAAATTTATTCATCTCAACAACTAGTAGGACATTACCAGCAAGTTTCAGGGGTGAGGTGAACTGTTATATTTTTAAATATATAATCAGTGTATTTACTGTAAATGGGAAAGTTTATCTTTAATCTTTTTTTCCCCTTATTTTAACAGTTACAGAAGCAGCCAAAGCTGACTCAGCCGCAGATTTTGCCTTTGGCTCAAGGTCAGTCTACTGTTTTACCTGTACATGTCCTTGGACCGACAGTTGTTTCACAACCCCAGGTTTCCCCATTAACTGTTCAGAAGGTCCCACAGATAAAGGTAAGACACATTTTAGAGGTTCTGTATTCATTTAAACAAATTTAACACTGCCTAGATTTTCTGACAGGCAAAGGTTCTCTTTTATAAATTCATTATAGTTTAGAGAAAGGTCACCAAAAGCTAAAAGTTGTTTATGCTTTCCTTCACCCAAGACATTCCTTTTTTTTTTTTTTTGAGGTGGAGTCGCTCTTGCTGCCCAGGCTGGAGTGCAAATGGTGCAATCTCGGCTCACCGCAACCTCCACCTCCCAGGTTCAAGTCATTCTCCTGCCTCAGCCTCCCAAGTAGCTGGGATTACAGGCATGTGCCACCATGCCCCGCTAATTTTTTGTATTTTTAGTAGAAACGGGGTTTCTCCATGTTGGTCAGGTTGGCCTCGAACTCCCGACCTCAGGTGATCCGCCCGCCTCGGCCTCCCAAAGTGCTAGGATAACAGACATGAGCCACAGCACCCGGCCCAAGACGTTCCTCTTAATGTGTCTAACATTGTGTAACTAGAATCTTGAGATACTGCTTGTATAATTGGAGAAGAAACAGAGAACTCAGTATATATGGACAAAAGATTTATTTAGGACTGATCTCTTCCTCTTATTCATGATTATTTGTTCTTTGTATTAAACTTTTCCAGCCTGATTAGAACATGGAAGGTTGTCTGTTGCAGTTAATTAGAAATAGTATTTCATAGATTTTCATAATTTTTAGCATGTTCATCTAAACTCTTAACTTGTTTTGGTTCGCGTTTATTTCTGTAGGAGAAAATAAGAAGTGTTTTTGTCTTTCAGACTCTTAAAGTCAGCATTATTCATTTCTGACAATGAGTTAACAGTCTTTGTGTGAGTTTATATATTAAGACTATATCCTGGTTCCCTAGGTTATGGATTCTGGATGCATGGTTGCATTTTTCTTTGCCATCACCCGGTTTTCTCCCCTCACCTCCCACCATACCTTGCGTTTGTCTTTCTTCTCTGGGAGTGAGATGATCTAATAGCTGCTAGCTAACAGAAAATGCCTGGTTTAGCTAGTTGCTGGTGCATCTTTTAAGAGATTAGTATATTATCAGTTCGTCATCAAACTTTTAATGATTACCACCTTCTGGGGATATGAAGTAAAATAAACATGATCCTTGCCCTCAAAGAGCCCAGTCTTTTAGGGGAAAGCATGCATGTACTTGACAAATGCCAGATGCATTTAAAATCTGCTAGGGGTAGATTTAGTTTGATATAGTTGAAGGTGCCAGATATTTGGCTAGTATTTATAAGTGATATGATGCCTATTTGTAATTGAGCTCATGTGGTAGTTTAATTTGCCTCTTTCTAAGCCTGTAATGCAAAATGTGTTGAATGGGAGCTTAAATTTAACTTAGGTTCAATTTACATAAGCATACAGGTATGTGTATTTTAAAATGTGTATTTTAAAAATGTGTATTTAAAAAATTTAATTATCAAAATGTTACTTGCTTATTTTAAAATAAAGCCCATAAAGTTATGGCTTTAAAGCCCATAAAGTTATGAAAAAGAAAGTGAAAAGTTACTTGTTATTTCTCCAGCTAGAGACAACTTATTGTTTTTTCGTTTTGTTTTGTTTTGTTTTGTTTTTTTGAGATGGAGTCTCATTCTGTCGCCCAGGCTGGAGTGTAGTGGTGCAATCTCGGCTCACTGCAACCTCCGCCTCCCGGGTTCAAGTGATTCTTCTGTCTCAGCCTCCTGAGTAGGTGGGACTGCAGGCACGTGCCACCATGCCCGGCTAATTTTTTGTATTTTTAGTAGAGACGGGGTTTCACCATGTTAGCCAGGATGGTCTCGATCTCCTGACCTTGTGATCCGCCCACCTCGGCCTCCCAAAGTGCTGGGATTACAGGTGTGAGCCACCGTGCCCGGCCGACAACTTATTGTTTATGTTTGAGGTATAGCCTTTAGATTTATCTTTTTTTCTATGTACACATGTATAACTTTGTTTATATATACACATGTATATCACATACATATGAATTTTTGTAGCCTGCCCTTTTCACCTAATATATAGAAGCCACATAAACAAGAACTTTGATTATATGGGTCTTTTTATGAGCATGGTAGCCCAAATTCTAGGAATTATTGCAGCCAATCAGTATTTATTTCTGCCAACTCTCTCCTCTCTTCTTGAGAGAGTATCTATATTCATTTTAGGAATGATACTGAAATCCTTTGAGCTTTCTCATGGGACTTCCACTGTCAGGTGTGTGATGATGTCAGATTCGGATACTCAGAATCTCTGTCAGGGTTTGAATGAGTTATGTAGTAAATGCGATAAATAAGAAACCATGAGTGGTATATTGCTGTGACTTGTCTCAACCCCTTAGTGTATTCAGTTAACTAGCATTTACTCATGGTATTAGGATTTTTATAGGACTAATGCTATATCTAGCACCTTTTTGATAATTTGCTGAAATTTTTGGAACATAGCATTATTTTCTCTATCAATGTGTCTGGGAAAGTCCCATTAAAATGGGCATAGTATATGCATTTGTAATTTGAATTCTCCTTGTACCTGTAGCTGGCCTTTGGAGCAGATAGAAAAACTTTAGCCCAACCTATGACTTTAGACTTGTCAGTTACTGGAGTTGCACAATCAGTCCTTTCTTTCCTTTTTTTTTTTAGACAGAGTCTCGCTCTGTCACCCAGGCTGGAGTGAAGTGGTGTGATCTCAGCTCACTGCAACCTCCGCCTCCTGGGTTCAAGCGATTCTCCCACCTCAGCCTCCCAAGTAGCTGGGACTACAGGAGCACACCAGCATGCCTGGCCAATTTTTGTATTTTTAGTGGAGATGGGGTTTTGTCATGTTGACCAGGCTGGTCTTGAACTCCTGGCCTCAAGTGATCTGCCCACCTTGGCCTCCCAAAGTGCTGGGATTACAGGCGTGAGCCACCATGCCTGGCCACAACCAATCCTTTCTGCAGTTTCTTTTCAGACATTTTCTGCTTCACAGATGACTTTCCAGCATCCAACAGTTGGTCTTCAACTTGAGCGTGATCCTAGAAATGGGAATCAGGCATTAACCAAAGCACCAGATGCCAGTTAGACTTCTAGTTTCTTACCAGTTAATCACCCTCAAGCTTTGTTGAATCATTCTTCTGTCCAACATGTGAGCAGTGCACAGAATGCTGCTGGTACAGCTCAGCTCCCTTCTAATTCCATTGGGGGGCATTCAGGGGCCCATCAGCCTTCACTAAAGATACATTCAGTATCACAGCCATACCCATCAGAAGTCTCTAACTTCAGATTCTTCATTGCCACAAAGCCAGACTGTACAAGGAGTATTGTTTCCAAGTCTGTATTCAGCAACAATCATTAATTTTACAACCTAAGATTTTGGCATCTCCACAGAAAAATGTTCAGCAGGATTATATTCTGCAAGAGTCTGAAGCTCTTGCAAGTCAGCAACAGCCAAAGGGTGGTATTGAAAGTGTGATTCAGCCCCTGGAATAGCCTTCTTATTCTGTTTAACACACTTCCAGGGCCACCTGCAGAATTATCATCCTTCCCATTGAAGGCTCCTGAGCAGCTGCCCTTTGTGATATGTCCCCAGCAACAAACTTCTTACTCATCACAGCCAACTTACTCAATTCAGGCTCCACTACATAAACAGCCTGTTTATTCACTGCCAGTCCTGGAGCATCCTCTTTACACTGTACAACCACCGAGATCACAGCCAGCCTATTCTGAGCAGACTTCTTATCCAGTCCCAGCTGCAGTACAGCCCTCATATTTGGCAAAGACTCACGTGCAGTCTGCTTATCTAGTGCAACCTCTGCTTCAGTCACCTTTTCCAGACCAGGCAGCATATGCAATCCAGGCAGCTTACCTTGTGCAACCTATGGAACAGCCTGCTTATCAGGCACTGTCTCTTGAGCTTGTATCTTATTTAGGACAAACTGTTCACACTATCCAGACAACTGAACATGGAACCTTCATAACCCAGCAGGTATATACAATAAGCCCTCCTGATAGCAAGTGAGTACACATGACAGACAAACTCTGCACATCAGAAGTCATACTCTGTACCACCATTTGTAGCACAGACTTTTGAGCAACAAGCCTATTTAACACAACCCCAAGGTAGTTCTTCTTCAACATTGGAACAAAGGATGTATTTAATACCAACCTTAGATACACAGACACATTCTGCTGAGCCTTTATTTAATGTCCAGCTTTCAGCGACTCCATCCCAAGCAGATGTCAGTTTTGGATACCAGCAGCTAAAAGCTCAGGCCCAGGCAACTAGCATTATATCTCAGAGGGCAGTGGAAGGACAGCTTCAAAACCCTGAGCAGATGTCCTTCATTCAGCAGGCCTCTTTACAGGCACAGATCCAGCCCCCACATTTCTCAGCACAGTTTTCCCAATCACATCTAGCACCAAGCCAGGTTTCTCACTTAGCTTTCATTCAGCCGCAGCAGATGACTCATTCATCTCATAGACAAGCACAGGAAACCCATCAGATGTCTACTCAGGAAGGTCCCATAAATCAACAGCAATCTTTGTTTAGTCAACATGCTGCTCTCCAGCAGCAGGTACCTCATTGACAGGCACCTAAGCAAGTTCAGCCATTACCAGGTATTCCAAACACCATTACAAACATGGTCCAGATTATACATCCATTGCAAGAACAGTTGCAACTGGCAGCCCTGGAACAACAATATATAATACAGCCTTTAGAGCAGCCTCAAGTACTTCAGGCACTAGATAACAGTCTGACTTTTCCCCTACAGAAAAACCTAGCACAATACCAGCCAGCATACATCCAGCAGCAGCCTGCTGACCAGCCGCAGTGGTAGCCATCTTACAGCTTAGCACCTGTTTCTGGGTCATCAGAGCCACAATTACAACAGCAGACCCTCTATCAAAGCTCTGGGATAGCCCTTCCAAATCAGCAATCTTCCATTCATCTCCTGACACTTAGCATTCTGGTAGACGCTTCCACTGCTTTTCAGAGCATTTCTGTGTTACACACACGGCAGCATTTACAAGGCCAAGAAATTCCAAAGGTAAATCCTCGTGGGGGAAAATAAGGATGATTGTGATTTTTCTGTGATGTTTAAGGGTCAGGATGATAGGGAACTATAATAGATACAGCACTTCAGTGGGAGTCATGGTCCCTGTTCCTGACTCTTTTCCTTACTTACTGAGTGACCTTGATTCAGGTCTTTTCTAAATTTTCTCATCTGTAAAGTGAAGGGATTACACCAGATGACTGCAATTTAAAAAAAATTTGAGGACCTACTTAGGGTATAACAGTGAATAAAATACAAAAACCCCTTCTGTCATTGAGGTTTGTCATCTAATGGGGAAAGATTGTCAATAACCATTATAAAAAGGAAATTATACAGTACAGGGTGCTTTGGGAAAAATGTAGAGCAGGAAAAGGAAGAAAGTGGGTTGCAGTTTTAAGGAAGATGGCCATCAGAGTAGGTCTCATTGAGAAGGTAACATTTGAGCAGACACTTGAAGGAAGTGAGGGAGTCAGTAATGTATATTTCAGACAGAGGGAATAACAGGTGCAAAGGCCCTAAGGGAGAAGTTTGTCTGGCATGTTTGGAAAACAGCAAGGAGGCAAGTGTAGCTTTCCAAGATCCTTTAGTCCTAAAACGTTTGGAACCTATAGTTCTCTTATTGTTCTACATTTATAATAAAGCATTTGCCTTTGTGAGATAATACTATTGAGTGATTCTTATTGCCAAATACTATCCCAAAGGCATTACATGTACATCCTCACACCAACCCTAGGAATCCCATTATTACCTTTTTTTACCAATGAAGAAACTGAGGTTCATAGAGGTTAAGTAACTTTTCTAGTGTCATACCCAAAAGCTAGCATTTGAACCCAGCATATTCAATCATTTTACTACCCATCCGCTTTGTAAGATAGTTACCCTCCCTGCCAGAATTGGAGAAAAAGGTTATGATGGCTTCAGTGAGATTTAGTTAATTTGGGGAATTGATTGCTTTTTTTTTTTTTTTTTTTTTTTTGAGGTGGGGTCTTGCTCTGTCACCTAGGCTGGATTGCAGTGGCGCCATCTCGGGTCACTGCAATCTCTGCCTCCCGGGTTCAACTGATTCTCCTGCCTCAACCTCCCAAGTAGCTGAGATTACAGGCATCTGCCACCACGCCCAGCTAATTTTTGTATTTTTAGTAGAGAGAGGGATTCACCATGTTGGCCAGGCTGGTCTCGCACTCCTGACCTCAAGTGTTCCACCCACCTCAGCCTCCCAAAGTGCTGAGATTACAGACGTGAGCCACCATGCCCAGCCCTTGATTGAATTAATTAAAGCAAAGAACTGAGAATCTGACTTATTCTTTTTGCTCTTCTCCCCTGCTTTAGGTATATCTAAAACACACTGAATTTATTGTTTGCCTAATAAAATACTTTGAGGTCCTTAGATAAAAGGTGTGCTATGCTGTATGAGTTATTTTCTAGTGATAATATATTACTCTACCAAACAGCTATTACCTCAGGTATTCTGTATTTTATAAAATCTCCTCTTCATCAAGGGCATAAATTATAATGGATTTCAGTATGTGCATGCTGACTCCTAACAGGACTGAGCGAGAATAAATAAAGATCTTTGCAGCTGGAGTTTCTTCAGACAGGGGTATACTATTCTGGGATTTATTTATTTCAGATTAAGGGGTTTAACAAACCATTTTTTCTTCTTCCCCCCCTTTTTTTGTTTGTTTTCCTGCACTACACAGATGTAATTAACAAAGTATTTTGGATTTTAATGTTCATTCTGTGGGCAGATTGCATGTGTTGTATACTTTCCTTACCTAATTAAAACGTTTTCCCCAACATCTTATTAAGAAAAACTTCAAATATACAGAATATTGGAAAAAGTTGTAGCATGAACACCCATATACCTAACACCTAAATTATACAGTTAACTTTTGCTCTATTTGCTCTATCACATACCTATTTATCCCTTTATCCCTTTATTAATCCATTTTATTTTTCTGGTGCATTTCAAAGTTTAAAGGAAGTTGCTACCATCAGTATATGTCATCCATAAATACATATCATTGACTAGAACTCATTATTTATGTTTTTTAGTTTAAATGTATATACAGTAAAATGCATAAATCATAATTCATGAGTTTTGACAAATGCTTACACCTATGTAACCCCAACCATTATCAAGACGTAGAAGAGGTGTTGATAGTCTTTTTCTGTAAAGGTCTAGATAGTAAATTTGTAGGCTTTGCAGGCTATATAATCTCTGTTGCAGTTACTCAGTTCTGCTGTTGTATGCATGAAAACAACCATAAATATGTAAACAAATAGGCGCGGCTATGTTCCAATAAACCTTTGTTCACAAAAACAGGTGGTGTGCCAGATTTGCCCTGAAGGCTGTGGCTTGCCCACCTGATAGAGAATATTGCCATTACTCCAGAAAGTTCCCTCATGCCCCTTCCCAGTCAGTTTTCTCCACACCCGTTAGAGTCAACCGCTGTTGATTATTTGTTGTTGTTTTTTGAGACAAGGTCTTGCTCTTTTGCCCAGGCTGGAGTGTAGTGGTGCAAACACAGCTCACTGCAGCCCCGACCTCCTGGCTCAAGCCATCCTTGCACCTCAGCCTCCCAAGTAGCTGGGACCACAGGTGCGCACCACTCTGCCTGGCTAAGTTTTTAATTTTTTTGTAGAGATGGGGTCTTGCCATGTTGCCCAGGCTGGTCTTGAACTCCTAGGCTCATGGGGTCTTCCCACGTTGGCTTCCCAAAGTGCTGGAATTACAGATGTAAGTCACCATGCCTAGCCAATTTTTTCACCATAGATTAGCTTAGCCTGTTCTAGACCTTCATATAAATGGAACAATATAATATATATTCTTGTGTAAGGCTTCTCTCATTCAACATGTTTTTGAGATTGATCCATGTTGTGTATGTATCAGTGGCTTTTTTTTGAGGCAGAGTTTCGCTCTTGTTGCTCAGGCTGGAGTGCAATGGCTTGATCTCGGCTCACTGCAACCTCCGCCTCCTGGGTTCAAGTGATTCTCCTGCCTCAGCCTCCCAAGTAGCTGGGAGTACAGGCATGAGCCACTACGCCCGGCTGATTTTGTATTTTTAGTAGAGACAGGATTTCTCCATGTTGGTCAGGCTGGTCTGGAACTCCTGACCTCAGGTGATCTGCCAGCCTCGGCCTCCCAAAGTGCTGGGATTATAGGCGTGAGCCACCGTGCCCAGCCAGCTCATTCTTTTTTTTAACTGCAGAATAATATTCCATTTTATGGATATACCAAATTTGTTTATCTATTCTATTCACAAACACCTAAGTGATTTCTAGTTTTGGGCTATTGTGAATAAAGCTGCAATGAGCATCACTATATAAGTTTTTTTTTTTGTAAATATGTTTTCATTTCTCTTGAATTATACCTAGAAATAGAATTGCTGGGTCATAGAATAAGTGTTTGAGTTTTTAAGAAATTGCAAGTTTTCTGAATTGGCTGCACTAACACCAGCAATGTATGAGAGCTCCACACCCTCACCAGCATTTTTAATTTTAGTTATTCTAGTTGTTGTATAGTGGTATCTCATCGTGGTTTTAATCTGTATTTCCCCGATGACTATGATGTTGAGTACCTTTTCATGTATTTGTTGGCCTTTGTATATCTTCCTTTGTGAAGTGCCTGTTCAAGTCATTTACCCATTTTATTTGCTCATGTTTGTCTTTTTATTATGGATTTACAGAAATTCCTTATATATTCTGGATTATGCAAGTCCCTTGTCAGATACATGTTTTATAAATATATTCTCCAGTCTTTATATTGCCCATTCGTTTTTGTGATGGTCTCATTTAATGAGACAAAGTATTTAATTTTGATGAAGTCTGATTCATCAAAGTTTTTCTATTGTATTTACTACTTTCTGTGGCCCATGAAACCTTTGCCTACACCCAGGTTACAAGGAAACTTTAATATGGTTTATAGTTTTATGTTTAAGTCCATGGTTCATCTTGAATTAATTTTTATGAATGCTGTGAAGTAAGGGGTCAAGTTTCTTTTCTTTTTTTTTTCCTCTAGGAATATCCTAACAGCTTCATCTGTTGAAAAGACATGCCTTTCTCCACATCTCTGCCAACACTTGTTATCTGTCTTTTTTTTTTTTTTTTTTTGAGACTGAGTCTCATTCTGTTGCCCAGGCTGGAGGGCAGTGGCATTCTCTCGGCTCACTGCAAGCTCCGCCTCCCAGGTTCACACCGTTCTCCTGCCTCAGCCTCCCGAGTAGCTGGGACTACAGGCGCCTGCCACCACACCCGGCTAATTTTTTGTATTTTTAGTAGAGACGGGATTTTACCATCTTAGCCAGGATAGTCTCGATCTCCTGACCTCATGATCCGCCCGCCTCGGCCTCCCAAAGTGCTGGGATTACAGGTGTGAGCCACTGCACCCAGCCCATCTGTCTTTTTTATTGTAGACATCCTAGTGGGTGTGATGTGGTATCTCATTGTGGTTTTGATTTGCATTTTTCTGAAGACTGATGATGTTGAGCATCTTTTTATATGCATATAGGTCCTTCGTGTATCTTCTTTTATCATCTTTGGAGAAATATCTATTGAAATCCTTTGCCCAGTGTTTATTTTATTATTTTATTTTATTTTTTTTTGTAGAGATGAGGTCTCGTCATATAGCCCTGGCTGGTTTTGAACTCCTGATCTCAAGCAATCCTCCCACCTTGGCCTCCCAAAGTGCCAGGAGTACAGGCATGAGCCACTGCGCCTAACCCCTTTACCCAGTTTTTAATTGGGTATCTTTTTGTCTTTTTATTGTTGAGTTACAAGAGTTCTTTATATATTCTGGATACTTAGACCATTATCAGATGTATGATTTACAAATATTTTCTCCCATTCTGTGTGTTGTCTTTTCACCTTCTTGATGGTGTCCTTTGTAGCATAATTTTTTTAAAAGTTTGATAAAGTCCAATTTCTCAATGTTTTCTTTCGTTACTTTGTGCTTTTGATGTCATATCTAAGAAACTGTTGCTTGATCCAAGGTCATGAAGATTTTCTCCTGTATTTTCTTCTAAGAGTTTTAAATTTTAGCTCTTAAATTTGGGTCTTTGATCCATTTTGAGTTAACTGTTGTATATAGTTTGAGGTAGGGGTCCAATTTCATTCTATCCATGTGGACATCCAGTTTTTCCAGCGCCATTTATTCAAAAGACTATTCACCCATTGAATAGCCTTGGCACCCTTGTTGACAATCAATTCACCATAAAAGTATGAGTGTTCCAACTTAATTTTCCTTTCTCAAGATTATTTTGGTTCCTCTGAGTCCCTTGCATTTCCACATGAATTTTAGGATCAGCTTGTCAAGTTGTGTCCAAAAAGCCAGCTGGGATTTTGATAGGCATTGTGTTAACTTTGTATATTGTTTGGGTAGTATTGTCTCTTAATAATATGAAGTCTTTGAGTCCAGGAACGTGGATGTCTTTTCATTAAACTAGGTGTTCTTTAAGTGTTGGCAAAGGTGTGGAGAAAAGGGAACCCTTGTACACTGTTGATGGGAATGTAAATTGGTGTAGCCATTATGGAAAACAGTATGAGGCCAGGTGCAGTGGCTCACACCTGTGATCCCAATACTTTGGGAGGCTGAGGCACAAGGATCACTTTAGCCCAGGAATTCAAGACCAACCTGGGCAACATAGTGAGACCTCCTCGTCTCTACAAAAAAATTAAAAAATTAGCTAGGTGTGGTGGCATGTACCCCATAGTCCCAGCTACTCAGGAGGCTGAGGCAGAAGGATCCCTTGAACCCAAGAGGTCAAGGCTGCAGTGAGCTGTGATTGCACCACTGCACTCCAGCCTGGGCAACAGAGCAAGACCCTGTCTCAAAAACAAACAAACAAAAACAGTATGAAATTTCCTCAAAAAATTAAAAAAAAAAAAACTGTGACACAATCCAGCCATTCCACTTCTGGGCATATATCCAAACAAAAAGAAATCAGCGTCTTGACATATCTGCAACCTCATGTTCATTGCAGCTTTATTTACAGTAGCCAAGATATGGAAACAGCTTAAGTGTTGACAGATGAATGGATAACAAAAATGTGATATGTGTGCATATACATACATGTATATGTGTATATATATATATACACACATATACATACATGTATATGTGTGTATATATATATGTACACACACACACACACACAAAGAAGGAAATTCAGGAAATCAGCCACTAAAAAAGAAGGAAATCCTGCTATTTGTGACAACATGGATGAACCAGGAGGACATTATGCTAAGTGAAGCCAGATACAGAAAGATACTGTATGATCTTACTTATATGTGGAATCTATAAATATCAAACTCATAGAAGCAGAGAGTAGAACAGTGGTTGGCAAGGGCTGAGAAGTAGGAGAAATGGAGAGACTTGGTTAAAGGGTATAAACTTTTACTTATAAGATGAATAAGTTCTAGGGATGTAATGTATTATTTACTTGAAAAAAAAATTTTTTTTTGAGTCAGTGTCTCACTCTGTTGCTCAGGCTGGAGTGCAGGGGTGCAATCTCTGCTCATACAACCTCTGCCTCCTGGGTTCAAGTGATTCTCATGCCTCAGCCTCCCAAGTAGCTGAGACTACAGGCGTACACCACCATGCCCAGCTAATTTTTGTATTTTTAGTAGAGATGGGATTTCGCCATGTTGTCCAGACTGGTCTCGAACTCCTGGCCTCAAGTGATCCGCCCACTTCAGCTTCCCAAAGTGCCGGGATTACAGGCGTGAGCCACCGTGCCCAGCCCTAGAAGAGATCTTAAGTATCCTCACCACACATACACATACAAAGGGAGGGTAACTTTGTGTTGTGATTGATATGTTAATTAATTTTATTGTGGTAATCATTTCACAGTGTATATGTATAGCAAATCATCACATTGTACATCTTGAATATATACAATTTTTATTTGTCAATTATACCTCAGTAAAGCTGGGAAAAAATAGCTGGTTTTAAATTTCAGCAGTATTTTGTAGTTCTCAGCAAATCTTTTTTTTTTTTTATTGTTCAACTTTTATTTTAGAATCAGGGGGTATGTGTGCAGGATTGTCACAGAGGTATATTGCATGATGCTGAGGTCTGGAGTATGACTGAACTCATCACTCAGATATGGAGCATAGTACCCAATGGTTAGTTTTTCAGCTTTTTTCCCCATCCCTTTCTCTCCCCTCTCATAGTCCCCAGTGTTTACTCTTTTCATCTTTATGTCCACATGTACCCAGTGTTTAGCTCCCACTTATATGTGAGAACATGTGATAATTTGGTTTTCTGTTTCTGTGTTAGTTTGCCTAGGATAATGGCCTCCAGCTGCATCCTTGTTGCTGCAAAGGACATGATTTCATTCTTTTTTATGGCTGCATAGTATTCCACAAGTCTTTACAATTCCTTGTAAAGTTTTTTCCTAAGTTATTATTTTTGTTGTTATTATAAATGGAATTGTTTTCTTAATTTCCATTTGGATTGTTAATTGCTAAGGCATACAAATACAACTGATTTTTGTGAGTTGCCCTTATATCCTGTAATTTTGCTAAATTTGTTTATCAGCTCCAATAGTTTTTTTGTAGATTCTGTAGGAATTTCTATAATAAGATCATGTCATCTGGGACTAGAGATAGTTTTAATTTCCAATTTAGATTTTTTTTTTTTTTTTTTTTGAGCCAGAGTCTCACTCTGTCACCCAGGCTGGAGTGCAGTGGCGCAATCTCGGCTCTCTGCAATCTCCACCCCCCGGGTTCAAGCGATTCTCCTTCTTCAGCCTCCCGAGTAGCTGGGATTACAGTTGCCTGCCACCGTGCCCAGCTAATTTTTGTATTTTTAGGAGAGACAGGGTTTCACCATCTTGGCCAGGCTGGTTTTGAACTCCTGACCTCCTGATCCACCCGCCTCGGCCTCCCGAAGTGCTGGGATTTACAGGCGTGAGCCACTACGCCCAGCCTAGATGTTTATTTTTTAAAAAATTGTTCTTGCTGGAGCTTCTAGTATAATGTTGAGTAGGAGTTGAGAGCAAATATCCTGCTTTTCCTAATCTTAGTGAGAAAATTTTCAGTCTTTCACCATTAAGTATGATGTTATCTGTGTGTCTTTTTACTTTTAAAGAACTTTATTTAGGCTTAGTTTATGTACAATAAACTGCATATATTTATAGTGTACAGTTAAATGAGTTGACAGATATATGCCATAATCAAGATACAGAACATTTCCAGAACACCCAAAAGTTTCTTGTGTCCCTTTTCAGTATTTGTATGTGTGTGTTTACTCTAGGGATTTTAATTTACATTCTAAATTCTTCACAGTTTTTACATAGATTTAATATTATATCATAAAATGTAAGGACCGTGCAACTATTTATTTCCTGCAGGCTTTAAGCTATAATTATTTTTGTTTGTTTGTTTGTTTGTTTGTTTGTTGAGGTAGGATGTCCTTCTGTAGCCCAGGCAGGAGTACAGTGGTTCAGTCACAGCTCACTGTAGCCTCGACCTCCCAGGCCCAAACAGTCCTCCCACCTCAGCCTCCCAAGTAGTTGAGACCATAGGCATGTACCACCACACCTGGCTAAGTTTTTTAATCTGTGTAGAGACGGGTCTCCCTGTGTTGCCCAGGCTGGTTATAATTGTTATGTATATTACATCTACATACATTATAAGCTGCACAATGCAATGTTATAGTTTTTGCCTTATATAAACATATGCCTTTTCCAAGAAATTACGAAGAGAAAAAGTTTTAAATTTTGGTGAGGTCCAGTTTTTTTTTTTTCCTTTCTTTTTTTGGATTGTGCTTTTTGTGTGAAGTCTAAGAATTCTTTGCCTAGCCTTAGAACTGGAGATATTCTTCTACTTTTACATTTTTCATTTCAGTGTGTGATCTATGTTAATGTTTTTTATTTATTTTATTTTATTTATTTATTTATTTGTTGAGATGGAGTTTCGCTTTCGTTGCCCAAGCTAGAATGCAGTGGCGCGATCTTGGCTCACTGCAACCTCCGCCTCCCAGGTTCAAGTGATTCTCCTGCCTCAGCCTCCCACGTAGCTAGGATTACAGGTGCTCACCACCACCCCCAGCTAATTTTTGTATTTTTAGGAGAGACGTGGTTTCACCATGTTGGCCAGGCTGGTAAACTCCTGACCTCAGGTGATCCACCCGCCTTAGCCTCCCAAAGTGCTGGGATTACAGGCATGAACCACCACGCCCGGCCTATGTTAGTGTTTTTTAAATTAGAGGCATTCACAAGGTAATATGTTAATCTTGTATATGGTTTTGAGATTTAGATTCAGGGTTTTTTTTTGGGGGGAGGGAGTTTCCCTGTAGATGTTTAATTGCCGTAGCATCATTGAAAACACTGCTTGTCTTCCATTCAGTTGCTTTTATATTTCTGTCAAAAATCAGTTTGGCATATTTGCGTGGGTCTTTTCTTCTGGTTTCGCTATTCTGTTTAATTCATTTATGTTTTTAACTCTCTGTTAATTACATATTCTCTTGGGTAGTGTGATTGCTACCCAATATTCTTTATTCTTTTTTTATGTTTTTTTTTTTTTTAGCTCTTCTGGATTTCTATTTTTCCATATACATTTTAGAATAATCTAGTCTATGTCCACAGAAAACCTTGCTGGGATTTTGATAGTAATTGTATTAGTCCTATATATGACTTTGGGGATAATTGACATCTTGACTATGTTGGGCCTTCAAGTTCAGGAACTTGATATGTCTCTTCATTTATTTAGGTCTTCTTTGATTTCTTTCATCAGCATTTTGTAATTTTCAGCATACAAATCCTAAGGCTCTTTTGTTAAGTTTGTGCCTAAGTATCTGGTTTAATTTTGAAGAATTATAAATAATTGTGCTCTTTTTTTTTTCCGAGGCAGGGTCTCACTCTGTTGCCTAGGCTGGAGTTCAGCGGCGTGATCTCAGCTCACTGCAGCCTCTACTTCCCAGGCTCGAGCAATCCTCCCACCACAGCCTCCCAAAGTAGCTGGGACCGCAGGCACGTGCCACCATGCCCGGCTAATTTTTGTACTTTTAGTGGAGATGAGGTTTCACCATGTTGCCCAGGCTGATGTTGAATTCCCGGGCTCAAGTGGTCCACTCGCCTCAGCCTCCCAAAGTACTAGGATTACAAGTGTGAGGCACTGCGCCTGGCTAATATTGTAGTTTTTAATGTCAGTTTTCACATGTTCCTTGTTAGAGTATAGAAATGTGATTGTGTGTGTTGATCTTGAATTCAAATACCTTGTTGAACTTATTTATTTGTCCTAGGAGGATTTGTTTGGTTTTTTTGGTAGAATCCTTGGAAATTTTTTTAAATATAGAAAATCATGGCCGGGCACGTTGGCTCATGCCTGTAATCCCAGCACTTTGGGAGACTGAGGCAGGCAGATCATGAGGTCAAGAGATTGAGACCATCCTGGCCAACATGGTGAAACCCCGTCTCTACTAAAAATACAAAAATTAGCTGGGTGTGGTGGCACGTGCCTGTAGTCCCAGCTACTCGGGAGGCTGAGGCAGGAGAATCCCTTGAACCCAGGAGGCGGAGGTTGCAGTGAGCCAAGATCGTGCCACTGCACTCCAGCCTGGCAATAGAGCAAGACTCCGTCTCAAAAAAAAAGAAAAAAAGAAAATCATATAATCTCCTAAAATAGAGACAGTGTGATCTCTCCCTTTCTAATCTGTATGCTTTTTATTTCTTATTTTCCCTTTATTGTGCTGGCTAGAATTTCCAGTACTGTACTGGAATAAGAGCGGTGAGAATGTACTGTCTTGAATAAGAGTGGTGAGAATGAACTTCCTTGCTTTGTTCCGAGTCTCAGGGGGAACAAGTCTTTCACCATTAGTTTGATACAAGCTACAGATTTTTTATAGATGCTCTTTATCCAGTTGAGGTAGTTACCCTCTATTACCTGACTCACTGAGAAGTTTTATTATGAATTAATGTTGGCCAGGCGCGGTGGCTAACACCTGTAATCCCAGCACTTTGGGAGGCCGAAACAGGTGGATCACCTGAGATCAGGAGTTCAAGAACATCCTCGCCAACATGGCGAAACCCTGTCTCTACTAAAAAATACAAAAATTAGCCGGGCGTGGTAGTGGGTGCCTGTAATCCCAGCCACTCGGGAGGTTGAGGCAGGGAGAATTGCTTGAACCCGGGAGGTGGAGGTTGCAGTGAGCTGAGATCGTGCCACTGTACTTTAGCCTGGGTGACAGAGCAAGACTCCGTCTCAAAAAAAAAAAAGGAATAAATGTTGCCTTTTTCAGATGTTTCTTCTGTGTTAATGATATGATTATATGGTTTTTTTTTGTTTTTTTTTTTTTACTTGTTGATATATAGTAGATGACATGGATTTCAAATATCGAAACAGCCTTATGTCCTTGGAATAAACTCATTTGGTCATAGCATATGATTCTTTGCATACATTGTTTGTTTCACTTTACTAATACTTTGTTGAAGATTTTTGAATCTTAAGTTCATGACAGATACTGATTTGTAGTTCAGTTTTATGTCTTTGTTAATTTTCTGTCTAGAGGTATTATCAATTGCTGAGAGTAAGGTGTTGAAGTTTCTAAGTATAATTGTAGATATATGTATTTCTCCTTTTAATGCAGTAATTTGGTTTTTTTGTTTGTTTGTTTTTGAGACAGAGTCTTGCTCTGTCACCCAGGCTGGAGTTCAGTAGCACAATCTTGGCTCACTGCAACCTCCACCTCCTGGGTTCAAGCAATTCTTGGGTCTCAGCCTCCTGAGTAGCTGGGATTACAGGCGTGCACCACCATGCCCAGCTAATTTTTGTATTTTTAATAGAGACGAGTTTCCACCATGTTGGCCAGGCTGGTCTCGAACTCCTGACCTCAGGTGATCCACCCGCCTCAGCCTCCCAAAGTGCTGGGATTATAGATGTGAGCCACCGCGCCCGGCCTACACAGTCATTTTTTTTTACTTCTGTTTTGAAGCTCTCTTATTTGGTGCATCCATGTTTAGGATGGCTATGTCTTTTTAATTGATCTTTTTATCATTATATTATATCCCTTTTCATTTCTTTTTTTTTTTTTTTTTCTTTTATTGTAATTATTATTATTATTATTATTATTATTATACTTTAGGTTTTATGGTACATGTGCCCAATGTGCAGTAAGTTACATATGTATACATGTGCCATGCTGGTGCACTGCACCCACCAACTCGTCATCTAGCATTAGGTATATCTCCCAATGTTATCCCTCCCCCCTCCCCCCAACCCACAACAGTCCCTGAAGTGTGATGTTCCCCTTCCTGTGTCCATGTGTTCTCATTGTTCAATTCCCACCTATGAGTGAGAATATGCGGTGTTTGGTTTTTTGTTCTTGCGATAGTTTACTGAGAATGATGATTTCCAATTTCATCCATGTCCCTACAAAGGACATGAACTCATCATTTCTTATGGCTGCATAGTATTCCATGGTGTAGATGTGCCACATTTTCTTAATCCAGTCTATCATTGTTGGACATTTGGGTTGGTTCCAAGTCTTTGCTATTGTGAATAATGCGGCAATAAACATACGTGTGCATGTGTCTTTATAGCAGCATGATTTATAGTCCTTTGGGTATATACCCAGTAATGGGATGGCTGGGTCG